>NW_012148452.1:2933740-2961443 GCF_000956105.1 Propithecus coquereli
AGTGCAATGTGCACCATCTGGGGGATGGATGCGCTTGAAGCTCGGACTTGGGGGGGTAGGGGAGGCAACGGCAACATACGTAACCTAAACATCTGTACCCCCATAATATGCTGAAATAAAATAAAAAAGAAATTAAGAATCAGAAAAAAAAATAAATGTATAGTGCATTTTAGATTAATGAATCTACCTTTTAAAGAGAACTAAAAGAAAAGAAGAACACTAAAAATTTTTTTTCCAGGCTGGCGTGCAGTGGCGTGAGCACAGCTCACTGTAACTTTGAACTCCTGGGTTCAAGTGAACCTCCTGCCTCAGCCTCCCAAGTAAGTCTGAGGCTGCAGTGTGCAATGATGGTGCCTGTGAATAGCCACTGCCCTCCAGCCTGGGCGACATAGTGAGACCTTGTCTCTGAAAAACAAAACAAAACAAAACTTACCTTGAATTGAATGCTTTTAAGGAAAAGAAAATACTTACAAGATTTTACACATTCTGTGGAGAAATTTAATGACCAAATTTATACACATTTTTTTAAAAAGGAAGTATTTAGCAACAAATCTAACAAGAAATGAGCAAGACTTTTATGGGTAAAACAATAACAATTACATGAAGGATATAAAAGAAGACAAACAAATGAAATGATACACTGTATCATTCAAGAATGGAAACTCCAGGAGAGTAGATAATTTGTTAATTGCTGTGTCACCAGTACCCAGAACAGTACTAGCACATGGTAGGTGCTCAGTAAACACATGGTGAATTGAATGAATGTACATGTATGGGAAGACAATATCATAAAGATGTCAAGTGTCACCAAATTTATGTATAAATTGTATGCAATACCAACAAAGATCTCAACAGGATTTCTTATGGAACTAGAAAAACATTCTTAAGAAAGAGTAAAATATGTTAGAATGTTGAAGATTCTTTTGAAAAGGAAGAATGAAGAAGGAGAATGTATCCCTTATCAGAAATCAGAATGTATTAGACAGTTATGTTAATTTCAATGACGAGGTATTGGCATAGGCATAAACAGACTAGTAGATAAGTAGAATAGAACAATCTAGAAATACAAAATTTATGGTATGTTACAAAAGTAGTGTCTCAATTCAGTGGAGAAATGACAGATTATTCAATTAAAGACATTGGGACAACTGGTTATCTGTTTGGAAAAAAATAAAGGTAGCTCCCTACCTCGCACTGTTCACACACAAAAAATTCCACATGGATTAGTGACCTAAAAGAAAAAAAAGCAAAGTATTGAAAAATTATAATACCATATAGGAGAACACGTTTATGATCTTGAAGAAGGGAAGAGCTTGTTAAACAAGTCCAAAAAACAAAATCCATAAAGAGAAAGATTGATAAATTTAACCACCTCAAAATTATATAAAACCAATGAAAAGTGATGGACCGGAAAAAAAATTGCAACATACATAGCAGCTGAAGGATTAGTGTTTATCCAGAATATATATAATAACTTTACAAATCAATAAAAAAATCCAATAGAAAAATGGACAAAACCAAACACAGGAAAGTTGCAGAAGATGTAATACAAATGATAACATGCTCAGCGTCACTATTAATCAAAGAAATCGAACCAATAATATGATTCCATTTTCCACCCATGAGATTTTTACAAAGTTTGGAGGACAGTTTAGCAATATCTGTTAAAAATTTAAAGTGCACAAAACCTGTGGTCCACTTCAGCTTTACCCTGGAGAACTTCTGTGTGTGTTTGTACAAGGAGGCCTTTTGAAGCATTCTTTTTTCCAGTGAAAAAATGGTAAAATGTCAACTTCCATCAATAGAGGAATGGTTACATAATGGAGGTAGAGCCCAACTAAGGAATATTATTTAACAGTTAAAAAAATGGGATGGTTCTCTAAGTAGTATAAGACAGATCTGCAAGATGTGTTGAGGGAAAGAAGCACATTGCAGAACACTATGTATAATGTGATACCATTTATGGAAAAAACAAGCAAAAAAGACTGTTTCTCACAGATCCATATATTTATATTTGAATGAATGTAAAGTAAAACGTTTGGAAGGACAAACACAAAAACAGCAACAGTGTGTTTATGTCTGAAGAGTGGAGGACGGGGACTGGAATTGGGGATGATGGAATAACTCAATTCAAAAGATATCCAAATAGTGCCCCTAGAATTCAAAATTAATTTTAAAAATTTTAAAGAGAGCTAAAACAAGATCCACGGGTGGATGCAACTGGCGTGTCTGAGCAGTCACTGTCCCTACACCTCCCCAGCTTCCATAGCCTTCTGGGGGTGCCTCCTTCTGTCCGCCTGCACACACACAGGAAATCGGGCTGTCATCCCAACTGAAGTGTTTCCTAAACAGCATTAAGAAAGAACAAACTGTTTTGCAAGCAGTGGCAGAGGAGGCCGTTATCCCACAAGCAGTTGGGCTTCACCCTGGGGGTGGGATGTTTGGGAAATCTAAGTGGGGAGCGGGGAGGGCAGTGTGTGCGTGTTGGCGGGGGCACCTTCAAATGACTACAGTCTTGACAGGTAGCAGTTCCAGCAGTGCCCTCCAGAGGCCGCCGCGAGGAAGGGGAGCTGGAAGGCAACTTACGGGGACAAGGCTTCTTGGTAATATCTCCCGCAGGAGCCATGTTCTCCTGGTTACTCTGCACGCTGAGAGGGCTTTTGAGCCCCCAACACACCAGGGCCAGACAAATAAGGCCTAGATGAGGGATCGACAAAGGTACAGGCGGGGGAGGCTGACGGCCTTGTGGTGAGCCCACGTGGGTCATTATTAATCAGCTGGAAACATCGCAAAGTCACGGAGCATCTCCAGTGCAGGCCCACAGACCCAGCCCTGAGCCCCAGGAGGGGTTTGGGAGGGATTGTACACCTTTTTTTTTTTTTTTGAGAGAGTCTCACTCTGTTGCCCTGGCTAGAGTGAGTGCCGTGGCGTCAGCCTAGCTCACAGCAACCTCAAACTCCTGGGCTCAAGCGATCCTTCTGCCTCAGCCTCCCGAGTAGCTGGGACTACAGGCATGCGCCACCATGCCCGGCTAATTTTTTCTATATATTTTTAGTTGTCCGATTAATTTCTTTCTATTTTTAGTAGAGACAGGGTCTTGCTCTTGCTCAGGCTGGTCTCGAACTCCTGAGCTCAAATGATCCGCCCGCCTCGGCCTCCCAGAGAGCTAGGATTACAGGCGTGAGCCACCGCGCCCGGCCAGGGATTGTACATCTCGAGAGTTTCCCACCTCCAGGAGGTAGAGAGCTAAGGGAATTTTACCGTCCTTCTTTGAAAAGGCTTTTAGCTTTTCAACCATTCCCTGCCTCATTGCTGCCTGTGAGAAAGCAGAGCAGGCCTCCTGAGTGGCGTGCGTCACTGCGATGCCGCCTGCCCAGCTCTCGGTTTCTGGGCCTGCCCTGCCCCTCGTGTGCACCCTCCACACCACCGCCTGCCAGAGCGAGCTTCTCAGACTTCCTGGCTCCCTGGGGCTTCAGGACAAGAACATCTCAGTGCTGTCTCCTGGGCCTGTGCCTGCTGCCAGGTCTCCTCCCTGCCTCCCCGCGCCTGTGTTGGAAGTGTCTGAGCGAAGCCCACTGCATCAAGGCCTTTGCTAGGTCATCCTCTGGGCCCAGAATGCTCTTCCCTCCCTGTGTCCACTTGGTCAACTTCGAAATATTCTTCAAGACAATCTCAAGCATCAGCTCTTCAGGAAAGCCTTCCTTCCCTCCAGTGCCCCCAGTTAATCCAAGTTCTGCTCTTCAATACTCACGAAGAACCCTGCACCACCTCTTGGGATGCTATTTGTTCACCGTTCTGCCTCCCTCTGTGAGCTCCCTGAGGACGACGCCCATACTTTGTTCAGTGGAGGATGTCCAATGCCAAGCACCGTCCTGACCAGGGCTCAATAAGTACCTGTTGAGTAAGTGATTGAAGGCAAGGCCAGGAATAGTGTGCATAGGTGAGTGAGTGAAGAACGCTGGTCATATCAAGAGACCTGACGTCGAGATTATTCTGAACTGTGCCACACTGTCGCCTTTGGCAAAGTGGTTTCCTTCCCTGGGCTCCCTCTTTCTCATCTCTGCTGTGAGGGGCTTAAATGCCTCTTCCCTCTTGAATCTTGACAATTCCCCTAAAAGAGCAAAAGGACACTGATGCTCAGGTGGATGGGGGTGATGGGGAACAGGTGCTCTCATGCATGGCTGATGGCAGTCCTTCTGCATGGCTGATGGAGGATGAGGTGCAATTTTCATGGGCCATTGAGCTATAAATATTAAAAAGCCTTAAAATGTGCATACCTAAATACACAGAAATTTTACTTCTAAGATTTCTTGTCTAAGGAAATAACTGAATACGTGACTAGAGATTTAATGCCATGGATGTTCATCCTGGTGATGTTTTTAATAATGAAAACTGGAAACAACCCAAGTATCTAACAAGAGAGGATTAATTAATAAATCATACAAAATATTTATACAACATATTATGCAGACATAAAAATGGAGCAAACCTATAACTATTGACGTAGAGAGATGTCCAGGCTAAAATTGTTAAGTACTAAAAGTAGACCATAAAACAATATTTAAAGTTGTTTTTATCATGGTTGAAGAATACATATTATATCTGTATATAGGATATTAAATTATCAAATGGGTAATTGGTGAGTGGTGGGGTTATGGGAAATTATTTTCCTTCCTACTGCTTATTTATGTGAAAAACAGTCAAAACCTTAAAAGAAAAAAAATTACCCACAATCTCACTTGATTGTAATTTCAATTTATTTTTATTTCTGCCTATTTGTGTTATCATCAATGAAAATATATTGTGATAGGATTAAAAAAGTATTTCCAAAAGCCTATAAAATTCTAGAACCCGATTCACAAAGAGCCATTTGACCAAATTCACACGGCAAGTCACTGGTGGAGCAAGGATGGAAGAATGGCCTCCTCTCTCATGGGCCCCTGGGCTCCGCTTCCCAGCAGGTGATGGATCGCTGAGCACGTGGGGAAGATGTTCTGGGTATATTGCTGTCCCTGTTCCTTGGCCAACATGTGGTCTGGGCATAGAAGACAAGAATGAGTGGGAGGAAGATGGCTGAAGGTAGGAGGTGGGGCTACACCAAAACAGGACATAGGCGCCACGGCCGGCACGTGCTCAGCCTGACCAGGGCCCAGGCAGGTGGATGAACGGTCACGTCACAAGTACTTCTGCTGGAGAATGGCAGCCCTTCTGCAGCTTCCCCCTCTTCTATTTAAGAATGATCCTGAATCATTAACCCAGATCCTCCCAGCTGCACGGATCTTGTCCCAGAGAGGCCCTGGGCTGCATCGCCCAACTGACCACTAACCACAAGCAGCTCTGCTCTCTCTTGGTTCCTGAAATCCAGAAGCAGATGGGGAGGTCAGGGGGTGGTTTTGGAGATAGCCCCCTACCATAAGTCAAGAAGAAAGGGGAGGGAGGAGGGATAGAGGAAGTTACCTTGGTCCTGAGCCCGTTGCCCCCAGGGTCCTCCTTCCTGTGAAGGCCAACGGTCACCAGCCAGATTTCCTGTCCCCTTATCCCCACCAAGAACCAGGGGCTGCCCACCAGGGGTGGTGCAGGACTCAGGTTACTGCTGGAGTGGGGGATGGCCCCTGAGGCCAACTGGGGCATCATCACTCCCCTCCCTTCTTCCCTGGGGCCACTCTATTCCCCATAATTCCTTAGGCTACTGGTTCCTGACTTTTGTTCCTTTCAAAGGAACCCTGGATACTCAGTTAGTTGAGTGTACCCCCTGGGGGACAGCACTGGTCTAGGCGCACAATGGGGAGCTGAGAAGCCCTGGAGTGGGAGTGCTAAGTTCAAAGGCTGGGCACAGCTCTGGTTCCTCTTTTCCTGCCCCTTACCCCCATTTCAGGGGCCCCTCTATGTGACCCTTGACCCCAGTGGGGGAGTAGAGAGAGTTCAGTCTCCAGGGACAGTCCTTCCTCTGCCCTGCCCCGCCCCCAGATTAGAGGACATAAAAGCCCAGATTCGGCTAAGAGGAGTTGCCAATGTCAGGTGAGCAGTAGAGGTAGGGTCCTTGGGGGACGGGTGACTGCAGCTGGCAAGGGGATGTGGGTGCTCTGGACCCCTCCCTCAAGGAAGCCTGGCTTTGCCCATAGACAGGGCCATGGAGGTGGGCTGGGGTGTGAAGGTGGAAGTGAGGGGCCCAGGAGGAGAGGGTGGTGGGGCTGTCTTCTCCCAGGTGCACTGTAGGCTCAGGGCACTTGCTGGGCCGGGGGTGTCATTGCAGAGATGAAGCTGCTCCTGGCCCTAGCAGGGCTCCTGGCCATTCTGGCCATGCCCCAGCCCTCTGAGGGTGCTGCTCCAGGTAACGTTCAAAAAGGGGGAAAAGGTGTGTTGGGTGGTTCTGAGTCCCAGGGATCCCTTTTCTCAGTGCAGGCTCCTTGGCTCTGGGGCCTAATGGGGGACTTGGGGCCCATTCCTGACTTTGTGGCCCCTGCTCTGGACAGCTGTCCCAGGGGAGGTGGAAACCTCGGTGGTGCTGACCTGCATGGAGGAGGCCAAGCGGCTGGTGGACAAGGCCTACAAGGAGCGGCGGGAAAGGTGGGGGTGCCGGGCACTGCCCAGCTCTGGGCAAGGCTGGCCCTGGCCTTTCAGAGAAGGAGCAGCCAGTAGGGAGTTTGTAGGTGGGGATGGGGGTCTATGGGGACCCATGAGGCACCCTCTGCCTGTCCTTGTGTCTCTAGATGCAAGAATATCTTCAAAACCATCCCTCCCACGGCCTTGCCTCTGTCTGGACACCCAGATCCATATATATACATATATATATACTTTTTTAAATTAAAAGAAAATTTCTTGGCTGGGCGCAGTGGCTCGCGCCTGTAATCCTAGCACTCTGGGAGGCCAAGGCGGACGGATTGTTTGAGCTCAGGAGTTCGAAACCAGCCTGAGCAAGAGTGAGACCCTGTCTCTACCAAAAAAAAAAATAGAAAGAAATGATCTGGACAACTAAAAATATATAGAAAAAATGAGCTGGGCATGGTGGTGCATGTCTGTAGTCGCAGCTACTCGGGAGGCTGAGGCAAGAGGATTGCTTGAGCCCAAGAGTTTGAGGTTGCTGTGAGCTAGGCTGACGCCACGACACTCTAGCCCGGGCAACAGAGTGAGACTCTGTCTCAAAAAAAAAAAAAAAAAAAGAAAACTTCCCATCCGTGGGTCTGTCTACATAGTTCTATGTGTCTGCCCCTAGGCTGGGGCTCTGCTGAGTGTCTCTGCACCCTTCTTGGGCCCTCACTCCTCCCTTCCCCAAGCAGCATCAGGCAGCGGCTTCGCAGTGGCTCGGCCAGCCCCATGGAACTCCTGTCCTACTTCAAGCAGCCCGTGGCAGCCACCAGGACTGCAGTGAGGGCTGCTGACTACCTGCACGTGGCTCTGGGCCTGCTGGAGGGGAAGCTGCGGTCCCGGTGGCGGGGGCCCTTCAATGTCACTGGTACTGTTGCCCATCCCACCCCAGGCCCCTGCTCCACTAGTGACCCCTACTGGAGACCCCAGCCATTTCCCGGTGATTCCCTCAACTTCTCCTGCCAAGGAGTGTCAGGGGCATCCTAGCGACCCCTCTGCTTCTCAGACAGGGTCCCCCCTCCAGGGTGGCTAGAGCTCTTCAGCCTCAAGTCGCAGAAGATGGGAAATGAGGGGCTCAGCTCTCACCTACCCCCTTGTCCCCCCGCACCCCCAACCTGCCGTAGATGTGCTGACGCCCGCCCAGCTGACTCTACTGTCCAAGTCAAGCGGCTGCGCCTACCAGGACGTGGGGATGACGTGCCCCGAGAAGGACAAGTACCGCACCATCACCGGGCATTGCAACAACAGGTGCGGCGGGCTGGGTGTGGCTCGGCGGGGGGCGGGGGCGCTCAGGGAGGTGCCACCTCGTGCCATCGCCCTGTCCTTTCCCTGCAGACGCAGCCCCACGCTGGGGGCCTCCAACCGCGCCTTTGTGCGCTGGCTGCCTGCGGAGTACGAGGATGGCTTCTCGCTGCCCTTCGGCTGGACGGCTGGGGTCAAGCGCAACGGCTTCGCGGTGCCCCTGGTGAGCGCCGGCGGGCGGAGGGGGCGAGGCCCGCCCGACGCTGGGCGGGACCCAGGCGCTCCCTGACGTCCCCTGTCCCGCAGGCTCGCGCAGTCTCCAACGCGATCGTGCGCTTCCCCACGGAGCAGCTGACCCCAGACCAGGAGCGCTCGCTCATGTTCATGCAGTGGGGCCAGCTCATAGACCACGACCTCGACTTCACCCCCGAGCCGGCCGCCCGGGCCTCCTTCCTCACTGGCCTCAACTGTGAGACCAGCTGCCTGCAGCAGCCGCCCTGCTTCCCGCTCAAGGTGCCCTTCCTCCCGCCCGCCCCGCCCGCCGTGGGGAGGGGGGAGGTTGTTCTTGGAAGTCGCCACCTCCCTTCTGTGCCCAGGTCTCCTTCCGCAGCCCCCCTGTGTCCAGAGGCAAGTCCTGCCCGGCTCTGTGCTGTCTGCCTCCTGGCGCCAGGCTCTCAGCAGCGCATCCCATGCGTTCGCTGTCTCTCCCAGGCCAGGGGAGAGAGTGATGCTTGTCCCCTGGCTGGCAGGACCCTGCTGGGGGATTACGGGCTCTTTGTTAGGCTGGGAGAGAGTTCTGGGATGAGGACCTTCTTGCTGTCCCTCAAACCCCCATGAGCAAGTGGCCCGTGCTCAGTCCTGTTTCCTCCCCTCCCCCCACGCCCACATTATGGAGCAGAGAGCTGGGGGTCTGGCCGTGGGCTGGGGGCAGGGCTGAGAGTGGGCTGGGGGGTTGAGGTACCTGCTGAGTAGGGAGAAGGAGGAGAGAAAGGAGAGGGAGTCTGAGAGAGAGGATGGGAAAGGCGGGAGAATGTCAGGGCCAGAGCGAGAGACAGAGGTGGGGAGAGGAAAGGAAGAGGAGGCAGAGCGAGAGGATAGACACCACTCCAGAGGGGAGGGGAGGGAGGGACAGACACGGGAGAGGAGAGAGAGACAGGAAAAGGATAAGTGAGGAGGGGGTCAGAGGACTGGCCATGCCCACTCTAGCAGGCTCCCCACATTCCCTGTTCCGTGTCCTGGCCATCAACCCTGAACCTCAGGGGTACTTTGCTGGGGAACCCCAGGCAGTGATCCCACTGGGGCCTTGAGAGGCCTCCCTGCAGGTTGAGGGGGCCAGAGGTCCCGAGAGCAGCGAGAGAGCCACTTCTGCCCACTGTCCCTGCCCTTGGTGAGCTGGTGTAGCCTCTCTCTGTGTTGCAGATCCCACCCAACGACCCCCGCATCAAGAACCAACAAGACTGTATCCCCTTCTTCCGCTCCTGCCCGGCCTGCACGGGGAGCAACATCACCATCCGCAATCAGATCAACGCGCTCACCTCCTTCGTGGACGCCAGCATGGTGTACGGCAGCGAGGACCCCCTGGCCAAGAGGCTGCGCAACGAGACCAACCAGCTGGGGCTGCTGGCCGTCAACACCCGCTACCGCGACAATGGCCGGGCCCTGCTGCCCTTCGACAACCTGCACGACGACCCCTGTCTCCTCACCAACCGCTCGGTGCGCATCCCCTGCTTCCTGGCAGGTCAGTGCTAGAGTGGAGACCTGGGGTGGCACAGGAGGTGTTCCCTGCTGGAGCCAGTGGGCCTGTCTGTGAGCAGCTTGTGGGTTTGTGTTTAGAGAGACTGCCCTGGCCAGCTTCATGATATTAATCCGGTTGCCTTGGTAACAAGTTGATGGAGCCAGAAAGGCAAAAAACCAAATGGCCCTTCCCCAACCCAAACCTAAGATGGAGACACCAGGACTACTGAGGAGCCTCTGTCTGTCTGTCCATCACTTTCTCTGTCACTCTTTCCCCTTCTAGACTCTGGAGGACAGGATGGTTGAGTCCTTGGGACACGGTGCTAAAGGGACAAAGAGCACTGTGGTGCCCTCACCCTGGAGAACCGCATTGTCCAATGTGGTAGCCACTAGCCACACATGGCTATTTTAATTTTATTTTAAATTAAATAAACTCAGTTTCTCAGCTACGCTAGCCATATTTCAAATGCTCAGTAGCCTCATTGGCTAGTGGCTCTCCTATCAGGTGGCACAGATGTCAAACATTTTCATCACCTCGGAAAGTTCTATTGGACAGCACTGCTCCAGAATATCACCTCCTGCCCATCTTGATTGCCTGTCATATGAGAGGGTGTGATTTTAAATTTAAATACGAGAAATTTGGGGGATCGCTGGGGCAGTGATAGCAGCCATGACCAGAAATTTTCCAGTGTGTTTTAATATAAAGCCATTAGTGGACCCGAGGCCATTTCCTCTGGCCTCCCTCCCCTTCCTCCTGGTGGCTCCTGCTGGTCTCTCCCTGGCTGGGCCCCTGGGAGGAGAATCAAGGTCACTGCCAGTGTGGACTTCCTGGGGAAGGGGCCCGACTTCTTCTGGGCTAGTTGGGCAAGGGCAGCATTCCTCAGCCAGGCATGGCCACCTCTAGCCTGGCTTTGCTGAGCCCCCTGTCCCAGGCTCACGATGGAGAAGCTGCTCTCAGAGAACTTTCTTCCCACCAGCTTCTAGACTTGGCTAGGACTGAACCCAGTGTCCTGCTGAGATAGCCCTGACCCTAGCTCTCTGGCCCCTTCAGAGAAGGGTTGGGGGAGTGCTAGAGGAATCGTGGGTCTTGCTTTGTTTTCTAGAACAGAATCTCAGGTGTGGACCCCATACATCCTGTGCCCTAGCCCCCTTCCCTGGAGCAAGCTGCACCATTGGCATATAGTAAGGGTGGAGCTGACAGCTCTATCCAAATGATAGTGGCTTTCTGGAGTCCTGTGTTGAGAAGGATTCTGAGGGTGCATCCAGTATTAGCAGGAAAGAGTGCTGTGATCATTAACTGCGTCTGACACAGGCATGTGATAGGCTGTGCCAACATGCATGCTACGTTTTGGCCTTCCCTGAATCAAGAGAATCAGTTAGCCAGGCAGTGTTCACAAATCTCACACTTTGTGCCAGGCACTGTGCTCAGCCCCATGTCTCTGTGTGTGTTGGGAGGGAGGGTAGAATACACAAAGGCACAAGCCATGGTCCTTGTTCTCAAAGAGCTCCCAGTTTCAGGTACAGGAAGGTGGCAAGTCATGTGTCAGACCTGATATGAATGAGCATCTCTGACAAGCAGTGCCCCTAAGCAGAGGAAGAAGCTATTCTGGTGGCCTGGGGCACCAGGGCAGGCCTCCTAGAGGAGTATAAATTGAGCATGATGTGAAAAGATGGGTGGAGAGGAGGAGCGAGTAGGAGACATTTCAGACATTGGCTGGGGAGGGAGTTTCAGGGGAGCAAATGTTTTCTGGGATGGAGGTCTTAGGAATGACAGTGGCTTTTACTTTTCTTAGGGGACAGCCGCTCCAGTGAGATGCCCGAGCTCACCTCCATGCACACCCTCTTTGTGCGGGAGCACAACCGGCTGGCCACACAGCTCAAGCGCTTGAACCCCCGCTGGAATGGAGAGAGGCTCTACCAGGAGGCCCGGAAGATCGTGGGGGCCATGGTCCAGGTAGGATGTCCTGAGAGTCAGGCTGACTTGGGAACCCAACATGCATCTGCAACATCCTAGCTGTGTGACCTCGGCAAGTTACTAACCCTCCTGAGCCTTGGTTTCTTCATCCACGATGCTATAAGGATTAAAGGACATATGAAAACACCTGGTGGAATTAGGTGCTTGACAAAGGCTCCCTCCCTTCCCTCCCCTTCTTCCCAGCCTTGCTGCTAGCCATCGTCTTCCCTGTGGGTCCAGGAATGTGTCAGGAGGGTTGAACGGGTGGTCTAGCGCCTGACGCATAGTAGCTGTTTAGGAAGCGGGTCTCCTTCCTCTATCTCGTTGTTGCTTTTGGGCCCTTGACCCACTCACCTCTTCTTTTTGGCTCTGCCGGAACCTGCCGGAATTCCTCAGCCTCCTTTGCCCCTGGGGCGGTGTTCCTGGCTCTCTCTCCCAACGTCTGAAGCTTCAGTGTCCCCGTCCTCTCCCCAGGATCCCGTGTTAATACAAACGCACACACATAAACACGCTCCCTTGGATTCTAGATGGGGAGGGAGCTGCAGGTGCTGAGGGTGAGTTTTTGATTTGCACTAAGAACTCAAGTGAGATTCATGTAAGCTTCAGAGGAAATTCTAGAGCCTACACTCTAGAGTGAGACTGTTCCACGTCTTCCCTTTCCACTGGGGGCTAGTATGCCAGAGCGTCCATCATTCCTTCCTGCCTCCCCTCCTTCCACGAACCTATATGGAGCCCTGTTGTGGGCCAGGCACGTGGTGGGCGCTGTGAATAATTTCAGTAATTTCACTTTCCCTGGTTCTCAAGGAGTTTATGAGATAGTGAGAAAAATGAGACAAGGATAACTCAAGGGCAAGGGAGGTATCACGATGACTAATAAAGTGCTTTGTTATTTAATTCTCTAGGGCAGAGGGCAATATAATTATCCTTAAGTTACATTTGAGGAACTTGGGCTCAAAGAGGTTAATAACTGGTCCAAGACCACACAGCCAGCAAGCAGGAGAGCTGTGTTTATGCCCCTTGGCACCACTCTGTTGGGCCTGGATCCAGTGTTGTGGGAAGCAATTCTCTGACCACAGATGGGGGACAGGAAGGACCCCTCAAGCCAGGAGCAGGGGGAGACTGCAGCGAGGAGTGAGTGGAGAGGCCATTCCAGGTGACTTTTCTTTAGATTATCACTTACCGGGACTACCTGCCCCTGGTGTTGGGGCCAGCGGCCATGAAGAAGTACCTGCCGAAGTATCGCGGCTACAATGACTCAGTGGACCCGCGCATCTCCAATGTGTTCACCAACGCCTTCCGCTACGGCCACACCCTCATCCAGCCCTTCATGTTCCGCCTGGACAGTCGGTACCGGCCGGTGGCGCTAAACCCCCGCGTCCCACTCAGCAGGGTCTTTTTTGCCACCTGGAGGGTAGTGCTGGAAGGTGAGTGGGACCCGGGCCAGCAGAGGGTGGGCTTGCCGCTGAGGGTGGGGTGGGGGTGGCTTTGGCTGCAGGGAGCTGGGCTGGGACGAAATCTGCTTTGCTTCCATCTCTGGGAGCTGGTCTGACTCCACAGTGTCAGCCCACTCGCCTCTGCTCCAGGTCTGATGATAGAGAGTGGGCGGAGATGACTGTTGGAGGAGCTGGCTCCTGCTTACGAGTGTGAGTCTGTGTGACTCTCTGTGACCCAGGAGGCCAGGGGCTGGGAGCGTCCCAACCTTGCAAGTCTCAATGGCATAATCCCCTGAGACCTCTGTGCGTCTGGGGTCATGAAGTGACTGGTGGGGACCTGCTCACTGGGACCACCTTGGCACCAGTCGTGGCTTGTGCCCAGCTCTCTTCTCCAATCCCCCGATCCCACCTGGACTTGTCCCTGGCTCCAACCTGAGCCCTGATACTGAGCCAGATCCTTCCCTCACCCTGCTCCTCTCGCGCCCAGGTGGCATTGACCCCATCCTCCGGGGCCTCATGGCCACGCCTGCCAAACTGAATCGTCAGAACCAAATTGTGGTGGATGAGATCCGGGAGCGATTGTTTGAGCAGGTCATGAGGATAGGGCTGGACCTGCCCGCTCTGAACATGCAGCGCAGCCGGGACCACGGCCTCCCAGGTGAGGGGCTGCAGGAGTCTCCCCTGACACCCCCCTGCCACCCCCCGCCCCTCGGTGCCTCCCAGGTAGCCCGTAGCTACCCTTCCCACTCTAGGGCCCCCCGCTGCCCCCAGCTCTCCCTCCACCCCAGCACTTTGCTCTCAGGGAGCAGCCTGAGGTCAGGCCCCCACTGTTCCCTGCACCCATCTGGCCAATTTTCCTCCCAGCCTCCTTTGTGTGCCGTAACCCTTATACTAGGAGCATCATAATAATAACAATGACCCGCAGTCTGAAAATCTGTCTCCATCACCGTTTCACTTTGCTTCGTTGTACATGAACCCTGGGGGAAAGAGATTATTATTGCCTCCATTTTGCTGAGGGGGAAACTGAGGCTTGAGAGACTCATAACCTGGCCAGGTTCTCTAGCCACAGACAAAGCTAGAATTTGAACCCAGATCAGCCTACCCCGAATGCCTGTGCCTGTATTATGGAGTAGCCAGTGTGGCTGAGGCTTCTAGACACACTTCACCCCTCATGGATCAGAGACAGACACATTGGGTTGCTCCAGAGGGGGACAGTGAAATGTCCCTATTCTTGGAGCTGGCAGGAATTATGGCAATTTAGGGTCTGCCTTAGGATGGGACAGCAAGGGAAGGACAGAGAGGGTCCTAGAGAGGCCCAGCTGTCCCCCTTGGCCTGAGCCAAGGGTTCAGGGTTCCCTAGGGAGGGGTCCTCCTCTCCGTCTATGACTTCGGTGTGCTGGGGAGGTGGGTTTTCTGCGCTGATGGCATATATGCAAACCTTCCCTGCCGTGCCTATTGACCTCCCCACCTCCAAGCACAGGGCCCTACCCACAGCCACCCGCCACCCCCCCTTGCAGGGTACAATGCCTGGCGGCGCTTCTGCGGGCTCCCGCAGCCCAATAAGGTGGGCGAGCTGGGCACGGTGCTGAAGAACTTGGACCTGGCGAGGAAGCTGATGGCGCAGTATGGCACGCCCAACAACATCGACATCTGGATGGGCGGCGTGGCCGAGCCCCTGGAGAAAAAAGGCCGCGTGGGCCCCCTCCTCGCCTGCCTCATCGGCACCCAGTTCAGGAAGCTCCGGGATGGCGATCGGTGAGGAGGGGGTGCAGGCCTGCTGGGGGGCGGGGCCTATCCTGGACCCTCTCAAGGTCCCAGTTTCCTCCAGTCAAATGAAGGGCTGGAAGGAGTCAGTGATTTTCCACTGTGTTCTGGGGAGACTCCAGGTCATCCCTAAGGTGCCCTGAACTTATCTGGGGGTGCAGCAAGGAGAGACCTGGACCTCTGGTTGTGAAGGAAGACAGAAAAAAAATGCGACTCTTAACTACTTCTCCCTCTGGGTCCCACTGACATGGAGGTGTCAGTCACTATTGAGCAGTCCTGTCCTAGCTTTCCCACGCTTCCCTTAGTGCCATTTCATCGTGGTCCTGACATCTTCATGTCTGGCTCTTTCCTAGCCTGTGTTGCACTTTTGGGAAAATTAGAAATAGGTGCCTCTCTCTGGGTGGGCAAATTATAAACCACCCCCAAGATTCTCTCCCACCCCCGTGAATGCAGCTCCAGGCCAGGGCACAGGGCTTCAGGAGTGGGTGTGGCCCGGCTCCCCCTCCAGCATTGGTGGTTCCCTGGAGGCTGCTGGGCTGGGCAAGGGAGAGGCAGCCGGGCAGCCGGGCTTTTCTCTGCACTGTGAGAGGGGGACCGCTAGTTTGAAAGCCCCTGGGCTGCCCGAGGGCCTGGGGCTCTCCCATGCTGCTGGGCGGTGTCTGCTGTGGTCCTCTTGCATCCAGGGAGCAGCAGGTACAGTGTCCGCGGGTGTTCCCCATGCAGGTTTTGGTGGGAGAACAAGGGCGTGTTCAGCACACAGCAGCAGCGGGCCCTGGGCAAGATCTGCTTGCCCCGCATCATCTGCGACAACACAGGCATCACCACCGTGTCCAAGAACAACATCTTCATGTCCAACTCATTTCCCCGGGACTTTGTCAACTGCAGTACACTTCCTGCGTTGGACCTGGCTGCCTGGAGGGAAAAGGCCTAGGGGCTGGGTAAGGGGGTGCAGCAGTGAGGGGTATACCTGGGCTGGCCAGTTGGAACCACAGAGATCTCCTGTCTGTAGGTGAGCACATCCTGTTCTGTCATGAGCTGAGAAAACGAGTGGCTGGATGTTCATTTGTGCGCGTGTGCGTGATTGTGTGTGTGTAGGTGTGTGTGTGCACGCTTATGTGAAGTGTCTATAAATTGGCATCTCATATGGCTGTGAACATGGGTGGTGTGTTACATGCTCTGCGTGTGCGCCATTTGTGTGAGTGTGTGTTTGCTGTTTTTGAGAATGTTAAGTGCGTGGAGGGCAGCAGAGCAGATGGGTGAGGAGCCCAGCTCAGGAGCCGGACAGCCTGGGCCCCTCCCTGGCTCTCACACTTACTGGCTGGGTGACCTGGGGCAAACTACTCGGCCTCGCCAAGCATGAGTTTTCTTCCTTGCAAATCACGGCTGTCAGGGCTCCTCAGAGGCCCGTTTGCATCATCTCATTCTTCATTTGTTGTGCACCTACTGTGTGCAAGGCGCTGTGCTTGGCGTGGGAAACTCACAGAGGCAGGAGAGATACCAGGATACCACTTGTGCCCTCAGGGAGCTTGCCCCTTGGCTGTGTCCTGGCTTGCAGAGGTGAACCGGTGACCCCGGAGGATGGACCGCTCGCAGCTGGGCCGTGTGGCTCGGGCCGCGGCTTCCCTCTTTCTTCCTTACTCTGTTTTCTTGCTTATTCACAGGCGTCCTCCTGAAGAGGAACTGGGCCCAGTGGCCTTTCTGTACCCTTTGTTTGCCCTGATGTTTATGGTAATAAAGCACCTCGGATGGGGATCTCTGCTCTGTCGTGTCTGCGGAGGGGCCGACGCCTCAACAAGAGGCTCCCGCTGGGCGCTGAACCTGAACCAGTGTGGCCTTTCTGAACTGGGGGTGAGGGCTCCGGGGAGTCCTCCTTTGGCTGATCCACACCTGGGGGGCAGGTCATGCCGAGCAGACCCTCCTCCCCTACCCTCCACCCCTGCCACCCTGCAGGGGACTGTGGTCACTGAGCCCTCCTGTCCGTTCATTGCTCTGGCAAACGTTTGCTGTGTGCTCACTCTGTGTCAGGAAGTAGAGGGGACAACGTGCTGTGTGGGGGAGAGAAAGAGCAGAGGTCGGGTAGGAAGGCAGCCCCCCCGCCCAAGGAGAGGGGACCCCTGCGTCCTGCATCCCTGCAGCCTGGCACAGGGGTTCAGAGGCCCTTCCTACTCCTGGCTCCATGTGGCCAGCCTCCCTGAGCAGGGACAGCAGATGGCTGGGCCCAGAACGCAGGGTCAGCGCTGCGGGAGGAGGAGGACTGCATTTCCCAGTAGCCTTGCCTGGAGCTTGACCCCTACATCTGACAGGTGGTCCCTCCTGCTTCCCTCCACTTTCCCCACACACGGGGAGGGGGCACCGCAACTGGGAGCTGGAAGGCGCTGGAAGGCGTGGAGGGTGATGGGGTCTGGTGGACCCTGGGGCCCCCAGGTAACGTTAGGGCCTCACTGTGGTGAGCAGCAGGGTGAACACTGCTGGTCCCCGTTTCATTGATGAGGACAGGGCTGCTCAGAGAGGCAGAGGGGCTCATTTGAGCCTCAAAGAAGCGGTGGCCAGAGCCAGGGCTGCAGTCCAGGTCATCAGGCTGCCTGGCTCTTCCCACAGGATGGCTAAGTGTCTCCCACTCCCACCCTGCCGGTCAGGGTACCCGAGGCTCTGGCTGGGCTGACCTTACCTGAAGGGTCATTTTAAAATAACATACGAATCTGTATTGGGCAGCAGCTCAGGAATATTCTGAAATTGCCCCTTAGAGACTTCACAGGCCCTAGGACTGCCCTCGAACTGCAGTCCCCAACCCCCAGGGCTGCAGGCAGGTACCATCTATGGCCTGTTAGGAACCAGGCCGCACAGCAGGAGGTGAGCAGCGGGAGAGCGAAGCTTCACCTGTGTTTACAGCTGCTCCCCATCGCTAGCATCACCGCCTGAGCTCCGCCTCCCCTCCCCCACCCCACGGAAAAATTGTCTTCCATGAAACCTGTCCCTGATGCCAAAAAGGTTGGTGACTGCTGCCTTAGAAGAAGAGGGTATTTCCCAGAAGGGCCGCTGGAAGAGAAATTACCTTTAGCTGCAGGGGAGTTCAGGCTTGGTTTTCCTTCCTGTTTTATCCCTTGGCAACACCAGTAATTCCCGCCCCCCCCCCCAGCAGCCCATCTCCTGCTACTCCACAGCCAGTTCTTCTACCCCAGGAGCCCTTGCTTCAAGAGCTCTTGGAAATCCCACCACACCGTGCCCTCCCACCCCAAGAGCCACACGTGCCGTGTCTTAGCAGTGAGATGGGTGTGGATTACAAAGATCTAGTTACTTATTTGGCAGTAATTCCAAGGCCTGACTTCAGAGGGAACAGTGTCATCGCCAGCATCTTTAGTTGCAGGGAACAATGTCACTGCCAGCATCTTTAGTCGATCACCAGGTGCGTTTGAGCACTAACTGTGTGCTGAGCACCACACTGGGTGCCATTGGGGGACACTCGGAAGCAGGCTGAAGTCCTGGCTCAGGGAGCATCCAGTCTAGCTTGAGAGGACAGGAGGACAGATAAGGGTCAAAGGCCACAGCCTCAGCAAGGCTTGTTGAGGGGAGAGGATAGGTGACATGCAGCAAGCTAGCCTGGAAGGGCATCTCAGAGGGCCTAAGTCTGGACAGAAAGGAGGATTTCCACAGGCAGAGAGGATGCAGGGGGAAGTGGGGGAGCTGAGTGCCAGAGCTGGGGAGGCCAAGGCAGCCTCCCCGGGGCCTGGACGAGCTGTTCATCTGTCAGATGTAGAGAGGCCCGGCTGGGAAGAGGGGCTGGGACTGGGTGTGGAGCTCTAAAGGACCAGGTCATTGGACTTGTGTGAAATGGCATCGTGGACCAAAGGGGCTTTACTGTGCAGCGTGGAGGCCTTGGAGCCCAGGCCCCTAATTCTCTGCTGAGGCCCAGGGTGAGAGGTCCAGCTTGTCAATGGCTGAGCAATCCACAAAGCCTCGTGGGTAGCTGTTAGCTCGGAATGCGTTCAGCGGGACCTTGGTGATACGGGTATTGTCACAGACAAGGCGTGAGAAGGACATTTTCTGTAGAGAGTCCCACTGCCTCTTCGTGAAGACCCTGGGGTTTTCCCACCAGAACCTGCAGAGACAGAGCAGGTCATTCCATCCAGTCCAGCTGTGGCCCCGCCCCCTCTGCCACAGGGGAAGGAAGGAGGCCACTGGGACCATGAAAAAGCCCCACTCACACTGAGGTCTGGAGTCAGATCTCATGCAGGACGCAGGACACTGGGACACCCACCCTGGAGAAGGGCTCCACCCTGCCCTCCCCAGCTGAAGTCTCACTTGCCTGTCTCCGTCACGGATCTGCTGGAACTGCTTGCCCAGGAGGCAGGCCAGGAGAGGCCCCACCCGGCCCCTTTCCACCAGGGGCTCAGCGATGGCCCCTATCCAGACGTCGATGTTGTCAGGGGTGCTGTAGAGATGCAGTAACTTCTTGGCCAGCTCCTTGTTCTTTAACACAATGTTCAGCTCCTTCAGTGTCTGCGGCTGTGAGAGGTCACAAAAGCCTCTCCAGGAGTTGTACCCTAGGATGGAGAGGCCGAGGCTGTCTTATCCCTGCTCACACCCCCTGCTGGGGACATACCCACTCCAGCTCTGTCAGCCCTAAAAAGTCTGGGCTCACAGCCTTTGGGATGGGGAGGCAGTGATCTGTTATTTTGTGTTTGTGGCACTGTAGTCCTGAGGGGGCTGGTAGGTTCCGTGATACTTACCATAAGTCCAGGCACTATTCTAAGCACTGAAGAAAAGAATGTTAAGTGATTTGCCCAAAGTCCCATAACTAGTAAATGGCATAGCTGGGATTTGAACTCAGGCAGTCTGGCTTTTAATTACTGTATTAAATTGCCATTTATAGGTACAAAAGAAAGGTCCAACAGTCAACAATTTCTCTCTGTTCTTTCCTTAAAACTTTCTGAGCTTTTAAACTGTTTTTACAAGTTAGTTGTTGTTCTCTTTTTCATCTGAGGAACTCCAAGATAGTACCAAGTGTGTGCTCTTGTCTCTGCATGAGGGAAAATGGAAGATTCCACTTTGTAGATGAACAAAGCGGGTTTTAAAAACTGCCCTTCCTTCCATTTCAGAATGGATCAGATTCTCAGGGTTATAGAGGAGAGTCTCTAAGAGCCCCAGAAATTAGCTCAAAGTTCCCCAGCGCAGGCCAGACCCCAGCCCACTCACCAGGCTGCCCGTGGTCCCGGCCACGCTGTATGTTGATGGCAGCTAGGTCAAAGCCGTGGATCCTGTGAGTTGGCTGGAGAAGCTTGTTGCGCAGCTCTCCCATCATCATTTCATTCTGTTTCATCAACTTGGCCTTCTTGGCCAGCAGGCCCCGCACCAGAGGATCAATCCCACCTGCCAAGAGGGACCCAGAGGCCATCCTTAGGATGGAGTAGGGTGGGGACATCTTCCATGGCTGGCCCCTGCCTCCGCCAGACACTTTCTCTTGGATGAAAGTAGGGCCACCTGGACAGCGTTGGCTGGAAGTAGGGAGAGGAGAGCACAGTGCAGCCTGCAGGGTGTGCTCAGGGGGAGAGGAGAGTCCAGGCTGCCTGCTCCAAGGGTGGCAGAAAGGGCGGGATGATGACATGAGTATAAATGTCGAGATTTTTTTTCAAGCTCTAGTTCATGGAGTCAGCTCCTTCTCTTTCCATGTGTTCTGCTGAGGAATGCTGTAGAATGGAAAGAGGTTGCATAAATCTTTAGGAAATGGCCCTAATGCATCAGGCCTTAAGTAAAGCCAGTGCCAGCACAGCACAGCCCAGGGATAAAGGAGGGCCGGCTCCCACCTCTGACACCTCATAGAGGTGGAAGGCTTTAGAGGAGAATAGAAAAGAGTAGTTTATTTACCAAGCCCACAAATTCTTTCTATAAAGGTCAGAGAAGCCTAGGGCAGGGAAAGGAGGTAGGGAAATCCCAAGCACCTTAGAAGCCAGAAGAAGGAAATAAATAACTAATATTTATTGATCACCTCCTTTGTGTCAGGAACCATTGTAGGGTGCTCTACATGTATATCTCATTTAATTTTTTGGATATCCACATGAGATGGGTACTATTATTTTCCCCATCTTACAAATGAGGAAACTGAGGCTCAGTGAGGTGAATTCACTTGCCCAAGGTCACACCAAAGTGCTTGGAGTCTGACTTCCAAGTCAGGTTTCCCTACGAACAGGCTGCAGAGAGGAGAGCCAGGTGACAGCTCCCTGAAAGGAACATACCGTCTTTGACTATCTTCCAGGTGTTGAAGAAGACGGTGTGCAGGGCGAGTGCTGGCTCTGGACCCCATGGCTGATAATTCTCATCCAGATGGGACACAGTAGAGGGGACTTCCAAGTGGCCAAAGTGGAAGGCGAAGGTGAAAACATTGGAAATTCAGGGATCCACAGATTCATTGTAGCATCAGTAGGGGGGGATCCATTTATGCATATGGTCACCTAGCACAATGGGTAGGTAATCTCTAAAGGTAATAATATGGAGAGAGAAATGAGGAAAGGGTGTGAGAAGGTTTGAACTTCTGCAGAGAGAGGCTGGAGAAGAGCTGTGGCCAAGAGGGATGAACAGTCAAAAATCAAGGATGGCAAATGGATAGCATACATACCTAGTTTCCATTCCTATGACCATGGCAGACATTGCTAATCAATCATGGCATCCTGTCTCCTGATCTCCCATCATTTGTCTTAGCATAGGCTCTACTAATCAGTCATTTGAATTTGGCACATGAGATGTACTCTCTTTGTCATCTTTGCTCTAAGTTTATGACCTTGATGCTAAAGTGGCAGTCTTTGTGTGTCACTTTAATGTAACAAAGTCAGCGTATGAGGAGAACAATAAATAGGAGTGATTGAGGTGCAACCAAGGGAAATTCATTCAATCTCCAGTTCTGAAAGAAATGCTGCATCATGGAAAAATTGGTTTCTAATGTTGTTTTATGCAACACCAACAAACAACACAAATAGAAAATATTTTCAGAAAAGAAAAATCATGCCTCCACATAACACAATAATTATATTAATTTGTATTCTTTCTAGCCTTTATCTATATGATATTATTTTACATAGTTATAATCCTAGGGAATGGATAGCTTTGCATTCTGCTTTTTCACTTAACATTTTCCACATTTCTAACTAGCTTTCACAATTATTTTAAATGTGTGAAATATTCATTGGCCATTCTCTTACTGATTTGCTCTTAGGTGGCTTCTAGTTTGTTCAGTGGCATATCCCGTGGGGATGTCACCTGTGGATCAGGTGGTCTATCTCCTGGCTGTGGGAGGCAGCAGGGGACAAAACCCCACCTCCCGCCACAGTGGATGGCCCAGCTGTGGCACTCGACCAAGCTGGTCAGTCAGATTCCCTCTCAGGAACTTAGATTGGGGACGCAGCTGTTCTAGACTGTTTTGGATGGTGCTGGATCTGAGGTGGCAGGTGGAGTCACATAGAGGCTCATTTTCTACCATGTGCTGAAAAGCAGAGAAGACCCATTTGCGGAGAGAGTGGAGAACAATGGAGAAATTGAGAGAGGAACGGAGAGGAGGGAGAGACAGAACCAGAGTAGCTGCCCTAATTCAAGATGGTTTCCAATCTCTGGCTTTAACCCTTGACGAGGCTCAACTACACTCCCTGTCTTGGGGTCCCAGAAGAAACCCTTATCATCTTCCATTTGACAAATGCATAGGGTAGAACCAATACTGAACATCTGAACTAGCCTGAGTAGGTTTCTTTTTCTTGTCGTCCAAAAAGCATCGTTATGGACTGAACTGTGTACACCTCAAATTCTTATGTTGAAGCCTTAACCTCTAACGTGACTGTATTTGTAAATAGGGCCTTTAAGGAGGTAATTAAGGTTAAATGAGGTCATGAGGTGGGGCTCTAATCCAATACACTGGCATGCTTATAAGGAGAGAGAGATATACCAGATAGGCACACATATGGAGAAAAGGCCATGTGAAGACACAGTAAGAAGGCAGCTGTCTACAAGCCGAGGAGAGAGGCTTCAGTGAAACCAAATCTGCCGACACCTTGATCTTGGACTTCCAGCCCCTAGAAC
This sequence comes from Propithecus coquereli, assembly GCF_000956105.1. Lineage (NCBI taxonomy): Eukaryota > Metazoa > Chordata > Mammalia > Primates > Indriidae > Propithecus > Propithecus coquereli. Next base: position 2,956,511 of record NW_012148452.1, read on the forward strand.
TGTGAGAAAATTTTTGTTTAAACCCTCTAGTTTCTGGTATTTTGTTATGACAGCCCTAGAAAACTAATATAGCAAACTAATATAAATACGTGTATGAGGCTCTGGTTCTAGAACTAGATGGAGGAGACTCATTTTTCCTTGCTCCTCCCACTAAACATAAGTAAACACCCTGGAAATTATTCAATAGGCAACAATAAAAGGACTTTGAAAGCTGGAAAGAAGAAGGTAATTGGCTGGGGATTTTATGACTTGGGGAATACCAACATGGTGAGTTCCTACATACCCTCAGACTGGGTGCAGGAGCGGCTGGCAATCTGGAACCTCCAACAGAAATAAACGAAAGAAGTCAAGTAAAGCCTGCTGTCTCCTGCTGAAGGATTGGGCCAAGGGAAGTCCAGCAGAGACCTAGTAGAAAACCCTGATTCCTGTTTCACACCTCACACCCCCTTGAAGACTCTAGCTATCCCAGCACTCGATCCACAATCTAGGCTGGCAAATGGGCTGATTGGCCTGCAGTAGTGGCAGCAGTGAAGCTCTGTGTCTCTTTGCTCATCACCTAGTGGCATAAGAAGATCAGGCACAGTGGTCTCTCCTTCCCTAAAAGGTTGCTGAGCAACAACAGACAGTGAGGAAAGTACCTTCCTGCCTTGCAGACAGCATCAGCAGGGATGGAGTGGGAGGCCCACAAGCACCAGAAGAATGAAGCAAACCAAAATAGCATTGCTAGGTTCAGGAAACTAAACTTTGATGGAAATAAAGCTCACAAAAGTAGTCCAGAACCTAGGTGCTAAACCTAAACAAGGTAACTATGTGCTAAAGATTTAAATAGGATTAAGAGTCTCCTAACACAATAACCAAAATGTCTAGGATACAAATGAAAATCACTCATAATACCAAGAACCAGGAAAGCCACATTTTGAGTGAGAAAAGACAATCAGCTAATGCCAAGACCAACAGGAATCAGATGTTAGAAGGATCTGATATTGTAAAGCAGCCATTATAAAAATGCTGCAATAATCAATTATAGATTCTCCTGAAACAAACAAATAAAAAACAGAATATCATGGCAAAGAAGTAGAAGTTAAGAAAAGGAAACAAATTAAAATGATAGAACTGAAAATATACTAACTGAAATTTTAAAAAGACCTAAATAGACTCAATAATAGAGTAGAGGTGACAGAGGATAGAATTGAAGACAGATCAATAGAATTTACTCAATCTTAACAACAGAAAGAAAACAGACTTTATAAAAAACCTCAGACAAATGAGAGTCTCGGGGTTCTGTGAGACAATAACAAAAGGTCTAACATTCATATCAATGGAGTCCCAGAAGTAGAGGAGAAAGGAGGTGAAACTGGAAAAGTATTTGAAGAACTAATCCCTAAAAATTTCTCAAAATTGGTGAAAGACATACATTTATAGATTTGGGAAGGTGACTGAATCCCAAGCAGTATAAACATAAAGAAATTTACTCTAAGACACATCATAATTAAATTTCTGAAAACTAAACATAAAGAAAATTCTCAGGCCAGGTCTCACGTCCGCAATCCCAGCACTTTTGGAAGCTGAGGCAGGAGTATTGCTTCAGCCCAGGGGTTCGAGACCAGGGAAAAAAAGAAAAAGTTTTAAAAACAACCAAAGAGAATGACAAATTACCTATAAAGAAGCACCAATCCAAATAACAGTGAATTTCTCATCTGAAACCATGGAGGCCATGAGAAAGTCACAAAACATTTTTCATGTGCTGAAAGAAAAGAACTGTCAACCCTGAATCTAGTATCTGGTGAAACTATTCTTCAGGAATAAATGGGAAATAAAGACATTCTCAGATGAAGGAAAAGTGAGAAAATTTGTTGCTAGCAGACCTATCCTTAAAGAATGGCTAAAGAAAACTCTAAACACCAAGATAGTGATAACAAAAGAAGGCTGGGACTTCAAAAAGGAAAGAAGAACAATGTAATCAGTAAAAATAGAAGCAAACATAAACTATTTTATACCTTATAAGTTTCTTTAATCATATTTTATGATTGAAGCACCATATAATGTCATGCAAAATGTATGTAGAGGAAATACTTTAGATAATTATATTTTAAAAGTGATGAGGTAAAGGGTCCTAGTGGAAGTAAGTTTTCTAAATTTCGCTTGAAGTGATAAAACACTGACATCAGTAGATTGTGATATGCCATGTGTCTTTATCTTTCTATATCTATCTACCCATACTGAGAACAACCACAAAAAAAACCCATATAAAGCAATATATGAAAATCTCTAAAAATCGATCTCTAAAAATGTTCAATTAACCCACAGGAAGGCAAGAAAAACAATAACAACAGAGGAACAAAAAACAAAAGGAACAAACAAAAACCAAATAATAAAATGGCATGGTTAAGTCCTAACACATTAATAGTTACTTTAAAGGTAATTGGTCTAAATACATTAGTTACAAGGCAGAGATTGGCACAGTAGATTTTTTTTTAAAAGTGACCGAACTACATGCTGTCTACAAGAAACTCACTGTCTACCAGAAACATGATGACATACGTAGGTTGAAATTGAGGAAATAAGATATAACACAGAGACATTAATTTTAAAAAGGAGTAGTGGCTACATTAATGTCAGATAAAGTTGACTTCAGAACAAATAAAGTTACCTAGGACAAAAAGGGACATTACATAATGAAAAAAGGATCTATCCGTCAAGAAGATAAAGCAATCCTAAATGTTTATGCATCAAACAACAGAGCTTTAAAATACATGAAGCAAAACCTGATAGAACTGAAAGAAGAAATAGGCAAATTCTGAATTATAGCAGACACACACACACACACACACACACACACACACAGATGATTGAATTTATAACTGGTGAAATCTGAATAAGCTGTATGGTTTGTATCAATGTTAAACTTCCTGATTCTCCTATTGTACCATGGTTATGAAAGATGTTAGTACTGGGAGAGGCTGGGTGAGGGGTACACAGGACCTTCCTGTACAGTTTTTGGAACTTCCCGAGAATCTATAATTACTTCAAAATAAAATGTTTTAAATATATCAACATGTCAACATTTTTTTTTTTTTTTGAGACAGGGTCTTGCTCTGTCACTCGGGCTGGAGTGGCACAATCACTGCTCACTGCAGCCTTGAACTCCTAGGCTCAAGTGATCCTCCTGCCCAGCCTCCTGAGTAGCTATGACTACAGGCATGTGGCACCACACCCAGCTAGTTTTTTCTTATTTTTTAGAGACCAGGTCTCACTATGTTGTCCAGGTTGGTCTCAAACTCCTGGCCTAAAGTGATCCTCCTGCCTCAGTCTCCCAAAGTCCTGGCGTTACAGGTGTGAGCCACTATGCCCAACCTAACATATTAATCTTTCTAGTCGGTCAGCCGATCAACAATACCAGCCCGTGACATGTCGCTTAGGTACAGAGGATTAAAAAGGAAGAGAATGAAATCAAAATAACCCATATCACTACAATGTAGCAGTCCCAGGAGTGGCAGAGCCTATGGTCCCAGTGATGGCACCAGTGCAAACACACTAAAGGGATCAACATCTGGATGACTCTCCATCACTCTGAATTCAGGGATTCGTTTTGGGACAGAGAAGCTGAAGAAATGAAAGAAGGGGGCATTTATAAGGACTAGACAATGGGAGAGAAGCAGTGGAGGAGAAGAAGGGGGACATGGAGGTCTGAAAACAGAGGAGGTAGCTGGAGGTGTGGCAGCGAGCAGAAGGCAGAGCTGGGAGCCGGGGGCCAGGCGGGCCTAGGCCTTCCTATGTGCACAAAGGCTCCCAGGATATTCTGGGCTTCCTGGTAAGAGCTTGTCTCCATCCCACTGAGGGTTGAGTCTCTTCAGTTCTCTGGCCAGCCGGTTGTGCTCGCGGAGAAAGAGGGTGTGGGAAGTGGCCAGCAGGGTCTGCTCTGAGGCTCAGGAATCTCCTGAAAGCACAGAAGGCAGGAAGGTGGCTTCTCCCAGAGCAGGCCTGGGAACCCAGGAACCCACACAAAGAAATGATGGTGCCCCCTGGGACCCTCTCCTAAGCCCCTCCTGCCAGTCAACTTAAGGGAAGTGAGGTGGAGAGGGATGGGGACTGGGGGAGGAATCACAGGTTTGAACTCAGTTCTATACACACACTTTTTAGCTGTGTGACCTTGGGCAAGTTACTGAATGTTTCTGAGCCTCAGTCTCCGTGTCTGTGAAAGTGGGGATAATAAGGCCTATCACATGGGTGGGAATCTGGTAAAGAGTACTGACATACGAGGAAGGAAAATTTTGTTAATTATAATTCAACTTTCCTCTAAGAAGGGCAGGTGAAATAAATGAGGGGCTTTTTATTTTGCAGAGCAACTTTGAAAATTTTAGGAATGCAGGTTTGAGGGTAGGAACCTGGGTAGGGCCAAATTCCTCTAGGTAATAAAGGGAGAAGAATCTAGATGAGGGCCTGTGGGGGGGTGGAGAGGAGTAAGGATGGGGGAAGTTACATGGTGAAAGACCAGGTGTCCTCTAATCTTTAGGAAAGTCTACTAAATCCACAAATTCTTGGTGTTAGTGCATATTTTTATGAAAATAGGAAACAGCTTGGCATTGTGTCTGGATTGATATGGGGTATGTGTGAACACAAAGTCCAAAAGATCTACCAAGAGATCTTGGCCTCTGGGCAGGCTTTCTGCCATGTCAGGGTGCCAGGAGGTTGTCCTAGGAGAGTAGAGTTTTGAAGGAGCAAAGGGCTCCAGAAGCCAGAGACAGAGGCCCAGGAGGGTGTGAGCCCCTGGAAGGAACAGAATCAGGAGGGCTTTGGTCACATGCAGGTTGCCTTAAAAATATACGTTCCCCTCGCCGGGCGCGGTGGCTCATGCCTGTAATCCTAGCACTCTGGGAGGCCGAGGCGGATGGATCGCTCAAGGTCAGGAGTTCGAGACCAGCCTGAGCAAGAG
>NW_012148452.1:2961693-2968476 GCF_000956105.1 Propithecus coquereli
TATATATACGTTCCTCTTAATCTAGAACTTCCTCTTCTAGGAAATTATCTTAAATGTATCAAAAATGAGAACAAAGATTCATCAATAAAGATAACCATTACCTAAACAACAACAATACAATGCAGAAAAACTAGAAATAACTAAATGCCTCCACATAGGGTTGAGAAAATAAAGTACGGTAACATATGTCAGGAAATACCAGGCAGCCATTAAAAATCATGTTGTAGAAGAATAGTTAAGGGCATGGAGTATGTTAAGTGAAGGCATCAGGTTATAGAGCATTATTTATAGTAGGACCCCAATCATGTAAAACAATGTAGAGCTATATGTGTGGTAGAAAAAATACTGGAATGATAGGCATTCCAAAATTGTTAACAATGATTTTTGGTGGGTGGTGGAATTGTGTGAATTTTCTTTTTATTTTCTTCGAGCTTTTCTGGACTTCCTTACTTTGTTTTACAGTGAACACATGTTCTTAGATTCTCTATACATCTGGGCCCTTCTGCCAGTCCTGGACCAGTGCCAGGGTCAGCAGTGGTTTGGTGTGCATTTTTGCAGAAAGATGATGAGAAAGAAGCAGTGGTAAAGCCTCCCTGGGTAACCCCCTTGTCCCTGGGCCCTTCTGCTCCCAGCCTAGACCCACCTGCCAGGAAGCAGGGCACGTGGGCAGTGGTGTTGATGAACTCGCAGGGCCTTGGTTTCTTGTTGTCAAAGGGCAGGTAGGGTAACCCATGGTCTGAGACCTCCTGGGTGATGGCCATGAGGCCCAGGGGGCTGCTGAGGTTGCGGAGGCAGCTGGCCAGGTATGGCTCGGAGGTGTACACAAAGCTGGCATCCAGAAAGGAGGTCAAAGCATTGATCTGTTCTCGGGCCAAGGATTGGTAGGGCGGAGTGGGACATTCAAACCTGGCTCGGAAGAAAGGCATGCACTTCCCTTGAGTCCTCACCTTGGGGTCATTGCGTGGGAACTGCAGAGAGATTGGGCATAAGTGACCAGGCAGGGGCAGCATAGCTGGGCCCTGGTGACCTCTCCCCAGGGCAAGACTGGATGCAAAGATGCTGATGGCACCCTCCTGGGACCCTGGGACCAGACACTGACCCTAGACACTTCCTGCTGATGTTGCACACCCTGGGCCCTTAATACCCTGAAGTTCACTATATCCTGCCTGGCACGGACTAGATGGTTAATGTCTATTTACTGACTAAAAGAGCAAAAGGCAATCGTTCAGTCCTTTACAGTGAGCACTCTAAATTTTCAGTGGGGAGGGAGTCCTGACATCCCTACACAGGAAAGCAGGACATGAGATGGGAAAGGGTCCGTTAATAATTACTACTAATAAAGCTACCATTTATTTATTTTTGGACCTACCATATGCCAGGCATTATGCATATTTTATCTCACTTCTATCCTCAGAAAACCCTGTAAAGTGGACAATTCAGTCCCATTTTACAGGTGAGGAAACTGAGGCTCAGAACAGTTAAGTGACTTGCCTAAGAACTTACAAACTGCTGGAAGGGGAAGGTGTGGGATTCGGATCTAGATTGGCTTCGTTCCACAGCTCATAGTCTTTATACCACAGCACACGGCCTTGATTTGTTGTTTAAGTGAATAAATTACTCTCTAACTGCAAAACCCGTGAATAGGAAGAAAAGGTGCACCACTGCCAGGTCCTCTCCCTTCCTGCAGGAAATTCCCACAAATCCTTGCGGCTCATTTTGTTTCTTTCAAGTTTTAGCTCCTTCTGGGAGCTGAAGTCATCCTTTAGAATGACATACAGTAGTGTTTCAAAACCTTTACTGTGTGTAAGATGAATCTCCCGGGAATTTTGGTAAAATGTATTAACAGAATGTATTTCCCAACGTCTGGGGTGAGGCTTGAGATTTTGCATGTCTAATAAGCCCCCAGGTGTTACCACTGCTGCTGACCAAGGCTCCCCAGAGCTTTCCAGTTTTGCCATTAGTAGTTACTTGTGCATTTCCCACACTGGCCCTTTGTCCTTGAGAGCAGAAGCAGAATCGTATTCACTTTTGTATCCCTGGTGCTTAGTGTACTGCCTGGCACGGATTAGACGGTTAATGTCTATTTACTGAATAAATGGATGAGTGAATGAATGGATGTGTGAGGCTTGGGAAGCTATGAAATCAGCATCCAAGATCTATCAAGAGATCCTAGTTAAAGGGCTAGGAATGTCTCCTACATCAGGGTGGGCAAGGGACTTGTTGGGGACATCTGTCCAGCTGCAGGGCCTGCCATGATGGGGAAACAGTTGCCTCCCTGGATACAGTACTCCTCACATTGGGCTTTGGAGTACTCACTACTCCCCAGCTCGGTGTCGGGGGCAAAGTCCAGGTCGTGGTCCACAGTTTGACCCCACTGCATGAAGAGCAGGGACCTGTTTTGGTCCAGGACATCCTTCTCATTCAGATAGCCGGCTATCTCGTTGGACACCTCCTCGGTCTACGGGTAGAGGGAGAAGGGGAGGGTGGATTGGAGGAAAAAGTGCTTTGAGGATTCAGATTCCACTGCAGTTTATTAAGTGCCCACGGTGTAACAGGTACGTTCAATCCCCAAGAGGAGCTTGTGAGGTGGATGGCATGACCCCATCTTGTAAAGGACGACACTGAGTCCTGGAGCGGTGACGTCAGTTCTCCAAGGTCCTGCAGCTACAAAAGGGCAGGGATGGGGCTGAACCCAGGTCTGTATGACTTGATGACTTGCAAGGCCGGTGCCCTTTCCATTATGGGGAGGAAAAACAAAGACAGGCTGCCTCCGAAGGGTATGCCACGGAGGTGCCAGGTGTCCGGGAACAGGAGAGGGGCTCCGGGTAGGGGCTGCCAGCTCCGATGCGGCCAACAGATAGGACTTCCAGGCAAACAACAGCTGATGCACTCCAGGGGCTGGGGCAGGGGTAAGCGCGAGCAGGATGGGGCAGGGAGGCCATCTGCCTGGGAGACCCCAGGGTATCTGGCCTTTGGCGGCTGGGACGTGACCACCACGTGGCTGGGCTCGGGCTCGGGCTCGGAGCTCTGCCGCCGTCTAGTGGCACTTTGGGGAGCGTCGCCAGGGAGCAAATCATCTCTCTCGGGAAGCGACTCCACCGCGCATCCCTCCACCCTCCCACCTATTTCTTCTCCCTTTCCGCGTGTGTTTGGGGAGTGCATCCCTTCCCCTATGATTCCCATCCTTCGCCCCCAGCCGGCCCGCCCTCACCAGCGGGAGAGGGAAGCCGTTGCCCATCTTCCCCGGCGTCCACCCGAAGGGCAGGGACAGCCCGTCCTCGTACTCCGCGGGCAGCCAGCGCGCCGGGGCCCTGCTGGCGGCGCCCTGCGCGGGCCTCCTCCCGAAACCGCGGAGACCGCCCTCGGCCTCGGCCGCTCCGCTCGGGCCCCGCTGCCGCGCCGGGCCACCCCTGGCCCCGGTTCCACTGCTCGGGACGCCACGGGAACCCCGGGAGCCTCTGCCCGAGGAAAAGGGGACGCAGAGGACGTGCGTCAAATGAGGGGTTTCAACTGCCCCAACCCCCTGAGGGCGGGGGTGGGGGGAGCTCCTCTGCCCTGGGGAAAGGTGTCGCTTCCAGTTAGACACTGTGGGCTCACTGGGACCGCTGGAGACGCGAGATCTTTCGAAGGTGGGGAAGTTGGGGGTGCCAGTCCGGGTGGTTAGCGAGGGTCTGCCCCTCACGCCCACCCCTGCCCAAGCACCTGTTGTTACAGTCCCCGGAAATGGTGCGGTAAGGGCTGCTCATGTCGCATTTCACCTCCCAAGACAGCGAGCTCAGGTCCAGGCTGGAGCCTGAAACAGAAGAGACCCCAAAGGGGCTGAGCTCCTTCTCCATTCAGAGGCGTGTCCTTCTCCAAACACGGCAGCACACGTGCTTTGGAATACATCCCATGTTCTAGGTGAGCGTTTCTCAGGCGGTTTCTCATTTAATCCCGACAACTCATTAAGGTAAGATTTTTTTACTCCCATTTTACAGAGAAGAAACTGAGACCATAGCATTCAAAAGACTGCCCCAGGCCACACAGATAGTGAGTAACTGGGAATGTCCCCAGCACGGCTAGTAATTCCTTGTCTCTCAGCCCAAGATTCATTTGAATCTACAAATCTTTCTTTTAGAATGAAAATACCCCAGAGGAGTTAAGCATATGTTACTATGATTTTGATAAGATTGCTTTTCTTCTAAAGCTTCACTGACACCTAACGTATCAAGCAAGCAGGAATATAGCTAGGAAGGATGATGGGGACAGATATATACATATACATATATATATGTATGTATATATATATTTTAATACAGAATCTTGCTCTATTGGCCGGGCTAGAGTGCCATGATGTCAGCCTGGCTCATGGCAACCTCAAACTCCTGAGCTCAAGCAATCCTCCCGCCTCAGCCTCCCAGAGTGCTAGGATTACAAGCGTGAGCCACTGTGCCCAGGGACAGGTAATTTTATAGTGAGGGGCAGGGGGTGGTGGGAGGAGTAACAGAGGGGGGGCTTAGGCATCAGAGGGTTCAATGTGGGCACAGAATGGAGACAGCTGCCAATTTCCAAATGTAGCCCCTCATCCATCCTGGTGTCTGCAATGAAAGGGAGACTAGGAAATGTGGCTGTATGGGAGGGACGGAGGGCATCTGTGAAAGTTGGCAGGGGCTGTGGTTCAACCCTCAGCACCTTTTGAATTTCAGAATCCAAAGTGCTTCCTACTTCTCCCCACCTTGTCCCAGTTTCCTTCTTTTGGCATTTTGGAATTTTCCCAAGTCCTGGGCCAGGTATTCTCCCTCCATTGGTGTTTTTCCAGGGAGAACCTGCAGCCTCTTCCTCCTGTCAGGACCAAACCCCTTCCTCATGACCCTCCATGAGCTGTGACATTTGGCTGGGGGTGGGGACGGGTGGAGGAGGTCATGACCAAGCCATCAGTTAAATTCATTGTTTCAGCAACAAGTTACCCAGAACAAGATGGAAATCTCATCTCCTGTGACATAATCCTTCTAAATCCCCCTGACACCGGTGGCTTAAATGTCCCCTGTATTAGAGGAAGTGGTGGCACTGTGGTTTGGGACAGGGAGCCCATGTTTATTGACTTTAGCACTTCCTCTGGGCACAGGCTTTACAGATGGTATTGTACAAAAAGTACCAATGTCGCTTCACTTGTAGTTGGCAATGTGACATTGCTAGGTCGGAGTTCCTGCCTCTGCTGTCCTCTAAGCCCCTTGTTGCTCTGCCAGTCTGGTCTACGATTCTGTGACGGGAGAGTTGCGTGTGCCTCTCTGAGTAGATAGCTCCTGACAGGGAGTGCGGCCTCTGGTGGCCTCTGCTCTGTCCTGTGGGGAGGCGGCCCCTTCCTGCCATGGGGGGGGGGCTAGTGGGTTTTCTGTACCTGTGACGTTGGTCAAGGACGCCTCTGCCTCAGTCTCTTTAGGGACTCCTCCCACACCTGCCCGTTGCGGATGGCTGTGCGTGTCCGGCCTTTGGCGTGCTTGAGGTACTCTGACAGCTGTCGGCTGGTGGGCGTCTCAGAGCTCATGGCAGCCTTCAGCTTGTGGTGGAGAGGGGTGGAGATCACAGCCTGGCGCCGTAGGAGGGGGCTGGGGGCCCAGTGGAGGGGCAGGAGGTGGTGTGTGTACAGGGGACGTGGGAAGCACACAGGACACAGACACTTCTGTGCTCCCAGGACCTTTTCTTCATTTCTCCGCTAGTGCCTCTGGAAATGCTCCTCTGGGAGGAGGAGGCTACAGTGGCCACTGAGCGTTGTCAGGTCTGGTGCTGAGGCAAGGCAGGTGGAAGGACGTGAAAAGAGGAGTTTCTGGTTCCAGTCAGGGGGTTGCAGCTGGGCTGGAACTAAGGAGCCTCGAAAACACACACAGGCCCCGGGAGTGACTGATTCAGACTTGAGGAACCCCTGGCATGTAGCTGGCATGTCATCAAGCCCTGTGGAGGAGAATTCTAGGGATAGGAGGTGCGTGGGCCTCCAGGCAGCCCATGACAACATCCTTCACTGCATCTGCCCTACAGCTAGCATCGAGTTTGTTCAGATGTGGCCCGAAGCACCCAGCCTATTAATTTCCCATGTGTACAATGAGAAAACAAAAACCCTTCTACTGAGAAGTTTGTGACAACACATAGATGACCAAGGGCAAGGTGGAAAGAAAAGTCTCTCCTTAAGAAACCTCTACCCCCTCACTGTGCCTCAGTTTCCTTATGTGTGAGATGAAGAGGCTCTATGAGATGATCTCTGTGGCTCTAAGACTCATAAATATTGAAAGTGGCTGAAATTTTCACAAAAGACAACCCTGATTTCTGGGTACAGTTCGCTGGCTGTCGTGCCTGGCTTTTCACTACGTACCAGGCCATTAACTCTAAAGCACGAGAGGACTACGCGGGTGCCCAGGGCAGGTGCAAGGACTCACCAGGCCTACTGCCTTCCAACCTCCCATTCCTTCACTCCATTTCAGCTTCCCTGAGAGCACGCCCCTAATAAGCCACCTGCACGTACATCCAGGTCTCGGGTTCTGCTTCTAGTGACCCTGACCTAAGTAGGCTGAATGAAGAACTTTTACCTAGAGGCTTTTGGAGACTCTGGAATGCATGACCCAAGGAAATATTAGGCCATCTGGAAGAAAGTCCTTCCAGCATTAGGTTAGATGTCTACTTCCAGGTAACCTCCAGGCTGAAGGTGTTGGGAGTTGTGGGCTATTGCTCCTACATGCCACATACTTGGAGAGGGGTAGAAAGGTGAGTTTTACAATTGCTCTGGCTCACTGGCTTGTCAGGGCTGGCCTAGAC
>NW_012148452.1:2969231-2979646 GCF_000956105.1 Propithecus coquereli
GTGGGTTAAACAGCCCTCCCAAAATTCACATCCACATGGAACCTCAGGATATGACCTTATTTGGAAATAGGGTCTCTGTAGACCCTATTGAAATGAGGTCCCACTGGATTAGGGTGGGCCCTAAACCCAATGATTGGTGGTTTTATAAGAAGAGGAGAGGACGTGCAGAGAAGAAGGCCATGTGGAGACTGAGGCAGAGATTGGAGTGATGCAGCTACAAGCCAAGGAACACCAAGGATGCCAGGAGCCACCAGAAGCTGGAAGAGACAGGCAGGATTCTAGTCTAGAGCGTTCAAGGGAAGCATGGCCCTGCCAACACCTTGATCTTGGACTTCTAGCCTCCTGGACTGTGAGAAAATAAATTTCTGTTGTCTGAAGCCACCCAGTTTGTGGCGCTTTGTTATGGCAGCCCCAGGAAACCAGCACAGGGAGACACTTACCTCTCGTGGCAGCTACTGGATGGAGCCTGCAGCAGGATCAGCGAAGCCAGGAGGGCTGGGAGATGGAGAAGGCCCCTCACCGCTGAAACGAGACACAGGGTCATGCTGTGAGCCTCTCTAGAGCCCCAGTGGGAGGGACGGAATCACAGAAGGCAGAGAAAGCCCACAGAGCACCAGGTGCCCTAACACTGGGACAGGGAAGAGGGAACCACGCTAACTAATGAAGCAGCTACCTATGCACAGGCCACGCCAGGTACTGGGGGGGATGGAGAGAGGCAACGGTGGAAGAACTCAGGCTTCCGGGTTTCAGGTCCTGAGTTGTCATTCTGCGTTTGCTGCTACTTGCTCTGTGACCTTAGGCAGGTTACTTAACATCTCTGGGGCCCTGGCTTGCTGAGGGTGGAGTGGGACCAAGTGATGTGGGATGTCCGATTCTGCCCTGACAGCCTGTGATCCTGAGATCCTGTACCTGTCTTGTCACAGGTGTAAGAAATACTGTTACCGGGCCTGGATAGTGACTTTAGAGTTCCCCTCCCTCCTTCCCCTCAGGGTGTATTGCTCCCTGCAAGCCAGTCTCCCCTGGCCCAGCACCCGGAGACTGCCTGAGGGGCAGACCCGCCGCTCCTCCCTTCAGAAACCAGGCAGAGGCCTCACCATCCCCCAAAGAACCAATTTGATGGGAACACATGAAAAAAAGTGGCCGCAAAGCTCAGAGCTCCCTTCAGAGATTCCAGCTCTTAGATGAACCCCTTCACCATGAACTTCAACTCTGAACCTGAGTCATCAGACTAAACTTTGTGCAGCTTTGTTTTCTGATGAGGAGCTTCCCTGGGCTTGGCAGAGTAGACCCAAAATATCTTTTGAGGAGATTCCGGCTCCAGCCCGAGGAGGCCCCCAGTGTGCAGATGGAATGACTGTGTGTTTAGACCGTGCTCTTCAAGGCTCCTCGGCTCTCAAAAGAGGGCACAGCTTCTCCCCTCAGCACGGCGTTCACTGGCTGGACTCCAGAATCACACCAGGCAGAACAGCCTCAGATCGGCTGCCCCTCCGCGTCCACCCGAAGCTCCCGGGGAGAAGTCGCAGTTCTGGAGCTTTGCCTGGGAGACCACCCAGCCTGCCCTGCAGAGACCATCCATGTAATCTCCCCCGGGATGAAGCCAGACCAGAAGAGGAGAGCTGTGTGTCTGGACAGTAATTTTGGCCTCCTTCATACCCCTCAATTCTTCCCTCTGCCCTTTTATGGGCCCCCGTAATAATTTTTTTCTGGTTGAATATACTTTTTGTATTCTAACTCTAGGGAAAAGACACGGTATGAAAAAATACCTCTTTGGCCAAGATTCTCTCTGGCATATTTCCCCCCGGCCCCCCAAAATGAGTTCTCAAACATCATGACTCCTCAGGAGGCTCCTGTCCTTGTATTCATATGGCCCCACGTAGGTAAAGATCATCTGTGACCTCCTCTCCCTCTATTACCCTTTTTTGTGACTCCAGGAGATCCATTGCTGGGTCTATTAAGTCAACAGAAATCTGCCCATTTCAGACAAAGACACTGGTTTTGGAGTAACGGGTATCATTGACTTTTTAAAAAAAATTGTAGTGAAGAACACTTGGCATAAGATGTACCATCTTAACCATTTTAACTATACAGAGTACAGAAATGTTAAGTACAGTCACACTGTTGTACAACAGATCTCTAGAACTTCTTCATCTTGCAGAACTGAAACTCTACACCATGGGACACCAACTCCCTGTTCCCCCTCCCCCCAGCCCCTGGCCAGCACCATCTCATTGATTTTTCAAGAGGCACACAGGTATTCGTTATATTATTCTTTGAATGAATAATGTATTTCATAATAAATTATAAACAAGAAGTAAAAGATTAGTCTATGGAAAAAGGGTATCATCTGAGACAGGCTGAAGAAGAAAATAAACCAAAGATGTGAAAGGTGAGAAATCTTAATGGGAAACAACGCTTAGGTGTTCATTTCTCCTCTCCTGTTCTTTCGGATCCCTTCACATTCACCTCACTGGCAAGTGGGGGAGCGGGGACTTCAAGGCCAGAGCTAAATTATTTTCCATGTCTTGGCAGTGTTCCTGGTCAGTGTGGGGGTAGGGGGTGTTGGACGGAAAGCAGAGCCAGGTACATCCGGTGTTGTGTCACTGAAAAGGGGGTGTGCAAAAATATCCTGGAGGGACACTGTCTGGAGCCAGAACCAAGCAGGGCAAAGGGCAGAGGGCATGGGGCTTTAGAGTGTAAGAGGCCAACCAGAGGCTTCTGTGATGTTTGGATGTTTATCCACATTCTTATCATCATGGCCAGTGCAGAAACTATTTCCCAAGCCCTTTGGTTTGCAGCAAAGCCTGGAGCCTTCCTCGGGACATGGAGCACCATCTGGAGACACAGCCACAGCCTCTGCCCCTCAAATGCCAGGCTGGTCCACAATCCCATCCCTCTGCTTATTTGTTTCCCTATACAATGCCCTCTCTGCCTGATAAACTTCTATTCATCCTTCAAAACCCAGGCCAAAAGCCACCTCCTCTGTGAAGCTTACTAGATTTCTCTAGGCAAAGTTAGGCCATTCATTTTTTCTGTCCTCACGTAGTATTTTACTCATATCTCATACTACTGATTTCATGTCTGTTTTCCCTTTGAGACCATGAGCTCCTCAAGGGCTGTGTGTTATTTATTCCTGTTTTTCCAGTGCCTAAGCAAAAATGTCAGGACATAATAGGTGTTGGGTACATGCTGAATGAATGAAACTCCTAGAGCAGAGAAGTTCAGCATCTAGAGGTTGCAGAGGGAGAGGGTAGGGATGGCCTCTTAGCAGGTTTCTCACACTTTAATGTGCCCACAATCACCTAAGGATTTTGATAAATGCAGATTCTTACTCAGAAGATCATGGAAGGGGCCAGGGAGTCCGCACTTCCAATAAGCTCTGGGTGATGCTGATGCTGCGGGCCTGCAGACCATACTCTGAGTACCAAGGCCTTCCAGAGTTTGGCTCTCAAATTTGCTGAGCAGTCACCAAAGAGACTGGAGGAAGGCTGGAGAAGGGAAGAAATCAGGCGGGTTCTTTTCCATGGCTGGTAAGAGCTCTGTTGAGGGTGGCAGGATGAGCCAATAGGAAAGCCAACGAACACACTGTCACCCACGGGGACACTCTATTTGACCTTTTTGAATAGCACCAGGATCAGGAGTAGAATGAAGAGGAGATTCTTATTAAGCCCCTACAGCAGAGACAATCTCCTATATTCTACCTCAGCCAAAGGGCTTGGGGCACCCGATCGCATAAAAAACAAATAAGGTTCAACTTCTCCATTCTCCCAAAATGAAGCCCATCTAGTACTGCTGCAGTTCACACACTGATTGAGAGCCAAGTGTCTCCATGGCATTTCAGACATCTGGGACTAGACATTCAGGGTGAACTGGATATTCAGATCTGCTGCAAACAGCAGGCATGAGAGGCTGAGATGAAGATCTGAGAGCCCTGGCTTAGGGATACCTTAAAACACCGCAAAATCTCCACTATAGTGTAAAGGTCATATTAGATCACGCCAGTCTCAAGAACAGCACCCGGAGCACCGTTCTATTACTATCTTCCCCCAAATTCCTGTGTGACCCTGGACACATGGTATCTCTTAGGCCTCGGATCCAATACAGGTTGGATAAGAGAAGTCTATGGTACCTTCCAGCCCCGAGAGTCTGTGATTCTGTGACTTAGTTTTCAGGTGCAGAAAAGCCTTCTTGCCCCACAATGGAATTTAATCACATTCTCTCCTACACCAAACAAAGATGATGTGCCAAGGTGGTAACCGAAGCTGGCACTGGAAAATGCCTGATGTAGACAAGTCCAAATCCAGTACTAACCTTTCTGAGAGGACTTTAGGAAATTTCATCATCAACTTTGCAGAAATCAGGAAAGATGAAGGTTAATGAGTCTTACCTGCCAAGTACCTTGGCCTCCTGCGGCAGCCAGGGAGTTGCTCTGCTTAGAGGAGCTGGTCTTTTATACCTTCTAGCAAGAATTTATTTCTGGGAAAGACCCAGAAGGAAAGATTTTGAGGGGCAGATGTGGCTTGGGGGAGGAGCTCAGGTTTAGCAGGAAACACACTGTGACTCCAGGTACATGCACGAGGAAACTGCAGAATGGCAGGGTCTGGTGGATGCAAGATCACTGACTCTGAGTGAAGCAACTCCTTTCCATTTTCCGGCTTAAATACACGGTCCTGATCTAGTCATGGGAGGCAAAACTCCAAGTACGAGCACATTTGTCCCTCTCAAGCCTCTAATGGGATGTAAATAGCTCTTAAAATTAGGAACAATGAAATGGTCCTCCTCCCCGTTCATTTACTCACTGCCCTTCGATCTCTCCCTTACCTTTGCCCCAATTTATTGTGGAAGCCAATGGATCCATCTTTCGGATTTAAAGGGATTAAAAAACATTATTGTTTTTTTGGAGGGGGTCAACATTTCAAAATACTTCCCGCTTTTTTTTTGCCGTCAGGATGGTGGGGGGCAGTCCCTGCCTCTCTCACTGTATGGCTCTAGGCAGTCACTTCACCTTCAGGTGCCTCAAATTTTCTAGTAGTGAAATCAATGGTTGGTTTTGATAATTATTGTGATTCTGTGACTTCATGCCTTCTATAGTGTGGCCCATTAAAAACACCAGCATCTTGTAAATTATTGATCTAAAGCCCAAGTATAATGTTACATACTTTTCCTACCTCGATGACTTTGACAGTTCAAGCTCATTAGACCCATACAAGAAGGAAACAGAAAGATTCAGAGAAAATAAAATTTCATGACAGTGTATTTTACAGACAGACAACTTAAAGCAAAACCTCCTTATGAAATTATACTTTGAGTGGAAAATACTCTGGGAGGACTGTCATAAATTCATCAACCAAACACCAGACCCCTTGGTTTACCTTCAAAAAAGTGATATCCGCTTTCTCTAGCCAATGGAGTGGATCTACAAACTGCTTCTCTTTGTGATGAATCCAGGCAAATGAGCTGGGCATATCAGAAGAAGGCAGCTGCCCAAGAAAGGTGAGTGAGACTTCAGGCCCTCCTTGTTTTCTTTGGAATGCATTTCAGCTCCTTAGCAAAACATTGTTTTCTTCCTCTGATCATTCCCTGAACTTTGGAGCATGCATCTCAAGGTTCTTGCCTCTGGGTTTCATGGGTTCAGGAAGCTGAGTCTTTAGATGGATCTTGACCTAGTTGGTTCTGAATGATTTCAAGATGGAATTTCCTTCTAGAAGAGCCTATAGGATAACATTGCTTCCTATGTGCAATATATACACAGTGAGCTTGTAGAGTCAGGGTAACAGCAAAATGCAGATCTGATCATCCCTGGGTCTTCATCGTGTTATGACATGATATGATATGTCCTCGATCTTACCTTTCTGTCATGGGAAGGGATGGGACAGTGGCAGCTCCATCCCAGTAAGGTTGTTTCTTGATCTTGGCATGAAACACACCTGGAGGCAGTCACAGTGACATGCCTATAGGCCTATAGCTAATTGGTATTTTAGAGCTGGCGTGTGATGACATGTTTTCATGGGCTTATCTCAGACTGGCTAAATCTGTTTAGCACAGGTCTGCCATTAGGGAATGGCACACTGGCCTGAGAAATGGAGAGTGGAAGACAGAAAGTCCAGGAGAAAGCTAAATAGGCCAACAGCTTCTCATATGTCAGCACAGGTTCTGCGAGATCTTAGCAATAGCGGCAGCAGGGTACCCTAGGAAGATAAGGTCCTTCACGGGCACATGGCAGTACACACACACACACACACACACACACACACACACACACACACGCTTTCCAGGAATCCACAGTTTATAAATAAGGCTGATCTCAGACATAGTTGGCTCACTCCATCACCTTCCAGAATTAGAATGCTGCATGCTGCACTTACCACCTTCGGCTGATCAAAAGGACACTCATTGTTCGTGACAAACTGACCCTTCTGTTTGTATAAGGTGATTGTAGCTCTCACATTAGGCCCTGGCCTTCCAGTTGTCCCCATGCTGCCAGGTGCCATCTCCCATGGAAGCCCAGCCAGCTCCTTCCTTAGCTGTCCGTTTTCACCCTTGCCCACTGGTTTGGCTGTCATTCCCAGCTGGCCAGGTTATTTTTCTCCTCTTCTGGCTATAATGCATTTCCTCTTGTTAATTTCTGAGAACACCAAACAAATAGACTTCTTGTCTCGAGATTGGCTCTATATGACAATGTTTACCCCTTTGGGGCTCATCCACTAGTTCTACCCAGAGAAGGGAAGAACCCAGGTGCTCTGGCTTAAGCCATCCCTGGCCTCTGGAGTGGTGTGCAGGTGACAAAGCTGCTCTGAATGGCGTCTCTGGGCAGGGCAGGCCCTTGGGGGTGGGGGATGGGGACATTGCCGGGCAGCCCCCTTTAGAATGAGGAGGGGTTTGTAGATGAGAAAAATAAATGTCTGGGATGGGCTGTATGTCTCCCTCAGCAGACAGGAAGAGGCTCTGTTGTCTTCTCCAAGTATTTTTTAGTGGGAGAATTGATCTGATGTTTGGTGGCTTCTGAGATTGGCATAACATAAAGGTTCTGAGTGGCAAACCTAGTATCAATGAATTTCCAGTTAGCCACAGCATGTTGGGACTGAAAGGCCTCCCTGAGAACCAGCCTGGCGGGGTGGGCAGAGGGAATTCCCATGAATCAGCCTGGAGGGTGGGCAGAATGCTGTCCCTTCCTTCTCTTCACGAATGGAATTTTTTTTTTTTTGGTCAAGGTCATTCACCCATCTCCTACCAGTATTCTCTCTTTACTTCCTTCCTCTTTTCCTCTCCTTAAATATTCACTGAGCACCTAGTATTATGTGCTTCCTATTTTATTTCTTACTCCCTATCCTTTCTCTTTCCAATTAGCTGAGAAATTATGAATTTTGATAAGTTTGCTTCAAACGAAAAAGGTGTCAGATCTGTCCCCTGCCTTGGCAGGCTAATGTAGAGCTACGCTGGGAAAGAAGACAGATCTCAGAGCCAGCCAAGACAATCTGACCCAGAATAAACCTTTGTGGGGATGCGGCGATAACTACCACATAAGTCACAAGTAAACACAAGGATTTTCAATAAAAAACATCTTGAGTTATTAGTGCTTTTCTGTGAGGAGTCTGGTGAGGTAGCCTTTGTGGTAAATCCATAGAGAAGACGTCATTCCAGTAAAATGCCCCGTTTCTCAAGCAAGCTTATGTGCAGGCGTGCGCAAGTGCACACACGCACACACACACACACACACACTCATGCATGTGTGACACTAAACAACTCGTGGGAATGCAAGGAGCACTGGATTATTAAGACGCAGCAAGCCAGGTTCTGGTCCTAGCTTGCTATTCCCTGGCCGTGGACGTTGGGGAAGTTACTCCTCATTCAGAGGCCTCAGTTTCCTTGTCTATAAAGAGAAATGGGCCCACTAAATAGTTGTGGTGGTTCCCTTGGGCTCCAAGGTTTAGAATTCTGTCTTGAATCATCAGATCTTGTAGGTCCTAGCACCAGCCTGCTTCTGCCCCGTTGTACAATTGCATGCACATGACACACCCTCAGGTTCTCTTTACTCAACAAGGGGATCTGAATCCTATGTTATCACTGTTAGGACACGGTAGGGGACAGCTATCTCAAAGGCCATTCTCCTTAGTTCTGAGGGACAACCAGAAACAGAAGAAAGGGAGGAATCTTGTTGAGAAAGAAGAAAAATTCTGCTGGGAATGTGTTCATTCTCTCAGTCACTCACATTGGAAACCAGGGAGTCATCCTGGGTGCTTTGCTCTTCTTTTTTCTCTCTCTTTTCTCTTCCTCCCTTCTTCCCCCTTGTCCCAGCTCCTAAGTCACCAAGTCCTGTCCATTTGTCCTTCGTAAATCTCTTGTGGCCCTGAGTTCTGCTTCTGTCCTGAATCACCTCCCGTGCCATTCCCTTCTCGCTGGTCTTCCTGCTCCTGCCTCTCTCCCCCCAGGCCTCCTCTGCACCAAAGTTTTCAGGACACAGCTCCCCACTACCCCCAGGACAAGGGTTCATGTTTTGCCAACGTTCTATCCCACCTCAGCTCCTGTCCATCCCAGCCCGTCATGCATCACTCCTTTACCCATGCTCTGTGTTGCAGCCAAACGAACCTATTCATTCTTCCCTGACATGCTATGCCCATTCCTGCTTCTCTGCCTCTCCTGCCATCCTCCACGCCTGGCTTGCTCTCCTCCTTCTTGTCCAAGTCCAATATCTAGCTCAAGACCTAGACATGAAGCCTTCCCTGTCTGCCAAGCTCCAGAAAGCATTGTACGTTGGTCCTCTTTCTCTTTGCCTTTCCTATTTATTATCTCTTTATGCATCTTTTCTGTTGCCTAAATTAGATCAGAAACTTCTCGAGAGCTCTAAATTATATTGGGCAATCAATGAGATTTGTTTTGATGATAAAGATGATGACACTGGTATAAAAATTACCTTGGCTTAATTCAGTCATTCAAGTCTTGACTGTCAGTTCTAAAGCTGTTTCTGGAAACCATTTTCTAGCCTGATTGAAATACTGTTCTCTTTACTATTTAAAGTGTACAGGCTGGGCACAGTGGCTCATGCCTGTAATCCTAGCACTCTGGGAGGCCGAGGCTGGAGGCTCACTTGAGGTCAGGAGTTTGAGACCAGCCTGAGCAAAAGCGAGAACCCGTCTCTACTCAAAATAGAAAAATTAGCTGGGAGTGGTGGTGTGTGCCTATAGTCCCAGCTACTTGGGAGGCTGAGGCAGGAGGATCGCTTGAGCCCAGGAGTTTGAGGTTGCTGTGAGCTAAGCTGAAGCCACGGCACCCTAGCCCAGGTGACAGAGTGAGACTCCATCTCAAAAAAAAAAAAAAAAGCCAAAGTGTACAGAGAGTATAATTTTTTTGTTGTTCTTCTCTTCTCTCTTCCATTTTCCCCAATTTAGGGCCCCCACTGCCCATCACAAGCTGGACAGAAACAGAGAGAAGCAGAGATGGTAAGGAACATCTGAATCTTGGTCCATTTACAGTTGGGAGTAAGCACCAGCTCAAACCCTTTTTTCCAACCTTACAGTGGAACTTCAATGCCTATTTCTCAGATGCCCAAAGAATCTTTCAGAAGCAATGGAACCCATGTGCCCCCAGTCTTGTGAAGTTGCATTCTTAGGTGTCTGTGCCAGAGGGAAGCTGGAGACCTGAATGGGCATCGTGAGGACATATCCCGCCCCCTGCTGACTAGGTGGTGATGCCTGCTGGGTACCAGGGTGTGTGCTCACCAGGATTATGTAAATGGCTGGATTCTCGCTGCTTCCCTACTGGGCTCCACCCAGATGATTTGGGGGTGCATGAGGACGACAGATGCTCTGGAAGATTGTGGTGGAGGCTGGAATGGGGCGAAGTGCTCAGCCCTCTGTGTTGGGAAACTGGGGAGGGTTAAGTGGCCCTTATTCTTCTCAGAGGACTAAGAAGGGGGCAGAGTCAGGGGAGGGGAGTGAAAGAATCTTCACTGTCCTGCTCTCTTATTCCTCTCTTAATGAATACAGGCTTTTCAAGAGGCTGTAAGTGTGCACTGTAGAATGTCCTTCTACTCTGTGAGCAACATGGCCTCTGATGTACCTCCAACAAAAGAGGGTGTGACCAGGTACCCCTGGAGGAACCTGGGATTCTAAAATTTCTTCAATATCTCACTTTTTTTTTTTGGGAGATAGGGTCTCGCTCTGTCACCCGGCTGGAGTACAGTGGTGTCGTCATAGCTCACTGCAGCCTCCAACTCCTGGGCTCAAGCAATCCTCCTGCCTCAGCCTCCTGAGTAGCTGGGACTATAGGCACGTACCACCATGGCCAGCTAATTTTTCTATTTTTTGTAGAGGTGGGGTCTCGATCTTGCTCAGGCTGGTCTCAAATTCCTGAGCTCAAGTGATCCTCCTGCCTTGGACTCCCAGAGTGCTAGGATTACAGGCGTGAGGCACCTCGCCCAG
>NW_012148452.1:2980401-3028686 GCF_000956105.1 Propithecus coquereli
GGGAGGCCGAGGCGGGTGGATCGCTCAAGGTCAGGAGTTCGAGACCAGCCTGAGCAAGAACGAGACCCCGTCTCTACTAAAAATAGAAAGAAATTAGCTGGACAATTAAAATATACATATAGAAAAAATTAGCCAGGCATGGTGGCACATTCCTGTAGTCCCAGCTACTCGGGAGGCTGAGGCAGGAGGATCACTTGAGCCCAGGAGTTTGAGGTTGCTGTGAGTTAGGCTGACTCCACAGCACTCTAGCTCAGGCAACAGAGCGAGACTCTGTCTCAAAAAAAAAAAAAAAACTCTCCTGTTTGTTTTTATATAAAAATTCAAGCTAAAATGGACACTCCAGGAATATGAGCTATGTTTAGCCTGTGCTTTGTGTTCCCTGGGGGCCATGTCCAGCCAGCTTGGGCCGCAGGAGTCACCGAGGATGAGCTCAGAGCAGAGTGAGAAGATCTCCCTGGGCCCTGACAACCCAGCTCAGGGGCTGTGTAACCCCAGGAGAGTCACGCGATCTCTAAGCCTTGGTGGCTTCTTCTGGCAAGTGGGAATAACAGGACCAGCTTGCGTCACAGGGCGCTGCGAGCATCAGCTGAGATAAGGTATGCAGACACGTAAGCATGATTCACGTGTGAAAGATTGTCGTCAGGACAATTTCTGAGTTACGGGAGGTGAGCAGCTACTTCAGCATAAGCTTGTCCTTGCGATGTCACGTTTTTCATTCTCTCAGCCTCATCTGAATCTCCACTTCCAATTCTGAGGACCATCAGGCACTGAAACTATTAATAAGAAAGGAAACGGCTTAAACCCAGGTCCTCATCGCTGAGTTGCATGCCACAGACAGGGGAGGGAGAAATGGAAAGTTTCTTTTTTGGGCTTCTGCTGCTGGACTTTCTGTCTGTCCTGGTGACTGTGCGGCTCCCTGATGAGTTGCTTGCTGTCTGATGGAAAGAAAAAAGTTGATGGGGACCACGATACACCCTATCCCCCAAGGAGCCGGCTCTAGGTTTTCCCTTTTTGGAGCATGTGGACGTGACACACTCCATCTCCAGCCTAAGGACAGCAGCTGGCCCAGGCAGGATTTCTGCCCTTGAACTCAGCAACCTAATCTAGCTGCTCCCACCTCTCAGAAGTCCTGCTGGGAGCTGGTGATGCCTGTCTCCCGGATAAAGCCCAATAGGATTTCTTAGCCTGACATGTGAAAACCAGCCTCCACTGTTTATAGTAACCTAGTTTTCTCCTTTCCCTTATTGCTGCAGACTTTAGGAGGCCTGTTTTTCAGCTAAGTACCCAGGACCCCTGAGTTGATGGCCTCACTGTTAGCTTCCCCTGTCCAAACCCTGGAATTTTGCCCTGAATCCCAGCCCACTGCCTGGAGCACTACTATGCCTGATAATTTAATTCAGTTGATTTTAATTCAGATAATTATGTATTGAGTAATTGTTTGGGTTACCTGAGGATACAAAGATAAATTGAGCCTGGTTCTTCCTTCTAAGAAGCTCACTGGTTAGTGGGGCAGAAAGACATATACAAAGATAATTGTTCCTTTATTGGGCAAATGCCTATTATGTGCTGGGCACTTAGTTCTGGGATGTCTTGGGACTTAAGATAAACATGATTTTTGGCTTCATGGAGCTTAGAGTTGACAGTAACTTAAAAAACAACAAATCCGGCAAGGTACAGTGGCTCATGCCTGTAATCCTAGCACTCTGGGAGGCTCAGGTGGGAGGATCACTTGAGCTCACGAGTTCAAGACCAGCCTGAGCAAGAGTGAGAACCCGTCTCTACAAAAAAAATAGAAAAATTAGCCAGGTATGGTGGCATGTGCCTGTAGTCCCAGCTACTTGGAAGGCTGAGTGAGGAGTTTGAGCCCAGGAGTTTGAGGTTGCTGTGAGCTAGGCTGATGGCACGGCACTCTACTCAGGGCAACAGAGTAAGACTCTGTCTCAAAAAAAAAAAAAAAAAGAATGGTAAGAGTTATGATCCAATGGCATACAACAGGGGACCTAACACAGTTGGGGTGGGGAGGCTGCCTCCAGCAAGGGGTGTTTGAGGTAAGGGACAGTAGGCTTCAGTAGGGGAGCAGAGGGAAGAAAGGATATCAGGCAGGAAGGGACACGATGTGCTTACACTGTGATAGAAAACACCCTTGTGTGTTGGGAGGACATTGGAGAGTCGCCTCACCCAGACTGGTGGGAGTATGATCAGATCACCCGGGGACGTGCCCATATGTCTATTTTCTTGCCTTCAGCTGTGCCCACCTTCAGCACATCTGCCAGGGTACATCTGACAGTCCTTCCCAAATGTTTGCTTCTTTCCAGGTTACCACCTGTCATCCACCATGGTCCCCAGAGGATTTCACATCTAACTAATTCAGCTGGCCCTTCTCCTAACCCCTGCAGTGGGGTAGAAATCGAGGCTCTCCCTCCACCCCAAGTTCTAGAACCTGCCCCCCCACCTCCATGAACCCTTCCATATGTGCCTATGTCAAAATAGAGAATAATGATAATGAGTGGGCAAGAAAAGCAGGAATTGATCAAACCTGCCTGAGAGTCTGCCCTCCTAGAGCGTGTAAAAGCTGCAGTAATAAAAGTCCGCAGCCTCAGATTAGGGATCCGCAATTCTTTGCTCACAGCTACATCGGGAGCAAGAGGCCATGGCTCCAGCACACTCAGTTTACATGGTTCCTGTTTGCGGGATTTTTTCCATGTGTTGCACAATCCTAGGTTTCCTTGCTATTTTCGTCTTCTGAAAAATTCTCCAAGAAACCCAGTGTGGAAATTACTCTCTTAAACATAGTTATGTATCACCACGGGTTGGTGGAACTCAAGAAATCATTAATTAAGCTACTTTGAGAGCACAGTGTAATTCCAATCTGCAAAAGGATGGAAAATGCTAAATTCTCTGGAAATGGAGTAAGCATAGCTCTAGGACTCAGAAATAACAGGGCAGTGTTTGATGTTGGTGCTATGCACCATGTAGAGATAGCAGGAGAATTTTAGTCAGCCTAGCTTTGCCCCATCCTGATTTGTAGTCATCTGATTCTTAAGAAAAGGAAGCTTAGAGTTGGAAATAAATATAAGCCTCTGGTCAAGAGCTTCCCAAAGACTGCATCTGAATAAGTGGTAAAAATACAGGTGTCCGGGCTCTGCTGCTGACCTACAGAATTCAAATCTCTGGCATTAGAGCTGAAGAGCCTTTATTTCTAATAAATCCCCTGGGTGAGTCTGACATGTAAGCAGGTTTGGAAACACTAACCTAGCTGAACTTTTTACCCACTGTAGGATTCCCCCACTACACCCTCGCCGCTCATAATGTAGGCCCAAGGACCTCCAGCATTGAAATCTTCTGAGAGCCATTTAGAAATACAGAATCCCAGGTCCCACCCCAGACCTCCCAAATCAGAATCTGCATTTTCACAAGATCCCCAGTAATACCTATTCACGTTAAAGTTGACAAATGGTCACCAAGTCACTGCTTGAACACTTCCTGGGTTGAAGAGCTCATTATTTTACATGGCAACCTGTTTCATTGCTGGGCAGCTCTAATTACTGTGCTCCTTCTCAGAGTGAGTTCATTCACTCACACGTCCATGCATTCATTCCACAAATATGAGCAGACTCTAAAAAGTTGACCGGGATAGACATAGTCACATTATCACATTTCAGCCATTTTATATTGCAGTTCACAGGCAGAGAGAACCTCTCTTAACAGAGCTGTATTTTCTTTGTTTTCACATAGATCAGTGTGAAGCTAAGCACGTCTCTTGTAGAACCTTCCTGAGGGCTAGAAGAAGTTGCTAACACAATCCAACATCCTGAATTTCTCCCACCATCCTCCTAATGCAACAGCCTGCATGGCATATGGTCCCTATTCCAGGGCACTTTAGCTTAACTCCTTGCTGTCCAAAGTGTGGTCCATAATTCAGCAGGTATCACCTGGGAACTTGCTGGAAATGTAAATTCTCAGTTCCCACCATAGACCTACTGATCAGAATCATCATTTGAACAAGATCCTGGGGTGGGGTGGTTTGTACATTAAACTTCAACAGGCAGATAGCCCAACTATTTCACAATTACTTAGGATTGCTAACCTTCTAGCCCAGGATCAAGCCGTTTCTTTTCAGTTGAGCCAATTCCATCAAGTGTAAGGCCTGTAAATTGCAGCATTCCTACTTTCTGGCACCCGTTCCACATTACTTAGCATGCATTTGCTGGGTCCAAGTCACCAAAAAACCCAGTTCAAATGGCTTAACTAAGGGAAATTTTCAAGCTGGATCCTGGACATATGGATGGTGATTATACTATTTGTTCCATATTCTTGTTGCTGTTGTATTGATTCTTTTTTTTTAGTTGTGGCAAAACATACATAATATAAAATTTACCATCTTAACCATTTTTAAGTATACAGTTCAGTATTGTTAAGTACATTCACATTGTACAACCAATATTTGTTCTGTATTTTTGATCATCTGAAATTTCAAAAAAACAACAAAACTCTAACAAGAATCCAGGGATAGGGCAGACTTCAGGGCTGACTTTTCTCATTGGTTCTGGCTTCATGCATCTTGTAGTTCTCCTGGCTTTGCCTCCTCCAAGCCTTAACTCCGTCCTTCCCTTGCAGGCCAGATGGCCCATGGCTATACCAGGGGAAGGTGGGGAATCTCACAGAAGAGAAATAGCTCTCCCAGAAATCCCAGCAAGCACTTTCTAACATCTCACTGGCCTGAACTGGATCATGTGCCTGTTCCTTAATTGGCAAAGAGATTTTAAGCATCATCAGATTTTCACTTTGGCTTCAGAATGGGGAAGAGTAGGAAGGCACAGGACTGGAGACAGAGAGGTCAGGTGGGACCCTTGCAATCCTCTAGGCCAGAACTAATTGTAGCCTGGAACAAGCCAGGCTTGTGGTCCTCGAGGTGGAGAGCCCGGAAAGGATTCCACAGATGTTTACATAATTGAGACCTTCATTCTATTTTCTTCTGTTGAAAGAATAAAAATACTTTTCCCTCCACCCTCTCTCAAGAAAGCAATTAAAGCTTTGTGTCCTGGAATGCTCAATTTTCTTTGTCTACCAGGAAATCAACAAGACTTTGTTTTGGGGGAGGGGAGTGGAAAGCAAATAAACAATAAACCCAACTAACCAACCAACCAGACGACAATAAAAACAAACAAAAACACACTGACAAACACACGTAGCTCAGAGGGCTAGGGAGAGCCACTGAGGGCGAGGGCGAGGGAGCGACAATCTAGCCACCAGCCTTCAGGGATGAAAGGATTGCTCCTTGCCTTGGAGATGCAGGACCAAGGAACAGGGAACTTCCACTCATGCAGCATTCCTGGATGGGGCGGGACCTCCGACAGGGACTGTCTGGAAATGAACCCTATGGCTGTGACTTGGGGCGCCAAGTTAGTCATGAGGAAGATGGATATGGTGAGCAGGCAGCAGTTGCTCAGCTGCGAGCTTGGGCACAATCATCTCAGCACTGACCACAGTGGATCAGAGGCCCCTTTCCAGGGCACAGGGACTCTACACTGAGTCCAGGAAGTGGGAAGGTCACAACAGAGACTCACACTGGGCATCTCAGCAGCTTTGCTGAGTGGGAGCCAGGAGCCAGATTTAATTTAACAATATATATTGTTATAATAACTCATATATAATTATAACACAGTTAAGAATACATGTAATGTGCACCCATGCCCCACCACCCAGCTTTGCATCTGCTGCTTCCTCTGTCTGGAATGCTCGTTCTCCAGATATCCACACGGATTGCTGCCTCACCATCTTCAGGTATGTGCTTAAATATCAGTCTCAGTAAGTGTTTCCTGATTTCCCTTTTAAGCAATTTCAAACTCTTCTTCTCCCACAATTCTTATCACCTGTCAGTCTGTTTTCTATTGCTTATAACAGGATACCTGAAACTGGGTGATTTATAAAGACAAGGAATTTATTTCTTACAGTTGTGGAGACTGAGAAGTCAAGGTCAAGGGGCCACACCTGGTGAGAGTCTTCTTGCTGGTGGGAACTCTCTGTAGAATGGGACAGGGTGTCACATGGCCAGGGGGCTACACATGCTAATGTGCCAGCTCAGGTCACTCTTCCTCTTCTTACAAAGCCACTAGTTCCCCTCCCATGATAACCCAATTAATCCATTAACCCATCAAACTAGTACTCCATGAGTGGATTAATCTTCTTAAAGGCTCTACCTCTCAATACTGGCACTTTGGGAATTAAGTTTCAATGTGAATTTTGGAGGAGACATTCAAACCATAACATTATCCTTCCTTGCTTTATGTTTCTTCATGGAACTGACCACCATATATTGTGCTATGTTTTACTTTTTAATTTGTTGACTATCTACCCCAACCATAATGTAAATTACATGAAGTCAGAGACTGTTTAGTATACTACATATCCCAAGACCATCAATCTATAAATATTTGTTGACTAGATTAAGTTAGTTAATTAACTAATGAATTACGGTGCAAACTCTTAACTACCACATTTTACAGTTACAGAAAGGATTGCTGAGAATTTGTACTCAAAACAATTTGCGGCTGGGTGCGGTGGCTCATGCCTATAATCCTAGCACTTTGGGAGGCCGAGGTGGGAATTTTTGAGATCAGGAGTTTGAGACCAGCCTGAGCAAGAGTGAGACCTGTCTCTACTAAAAATAGAAAAATTAGTGTGGCATAGTGGCACGTGCCTGTAGTCCCAGCTACTTGGGAGGCTGAGGCAGGAGGATCACTTGAACCCAGAAGTTCAAGGCTGCAGTGAGCTATCATGACACCACTGCACTCTAGCCTGGGCAACAGAGGGGAAACCTGTCTCGAAAACAGAAAACAAACAAACAAAATGAAAAACAAAACAAAAAACCCAACTTGCATCACCACCTAATTTCAACTATAACACCTGGAGCCAAATGATTCTTTTGAGACAATAGCCAAAATCTTGACTCAAAATTATTGTGTAGATATGAATGGAGACACTGATGATTTGGAGAAAGTCAGCAGGCTATAATGAGATTGAACTTGAAAGAATCCTATATTTGATAGAAAGTTCTAGCAACAAGAAAAAGAAGAGTCCAGCTTATTAGAATTTGTGGATGAGGTTAATTTCTTTGTGATTTCCAGAAGAATACCAAGAAAGGGAGGAGCATGGAAGCTGGATTGCAAACTTCCTGTATTTCTAAAAAATTGAAACCTCTTCTTGGAGGGGGCGGAGCCATAGCAGCCAATCTGATCAGAGTCCTACTATTGAGAACACTCCTATTGCCCCACGTCCTGACATGTCCCTGGAGACCTGGGCTGACCTGTTGGGACACACTGTAGGGAAAATGGGGCTGCCTGAGATAAAAGCAATTAATTATCAGAAGCTTGGAATGTTTCTTGGGAGAAGGCCTTTGAGATTTGGCTAGGACAAACAAGCAAACTGCTTCAGAGGCTGAGCTTCTGGGTACTGCTGACCTATTTTATTCTCCTACTGACTCTGGTAACGTCAGTGTGATAACTCATGTAGTCTCACGTATTCTACCTGTTGGCACACTGCCTGGAAGGGGACTGGGAAGAGGTGGGGATGCTCACTCCCTCAGTGCCCTGAGTAGTTGACATGGGTTTAGCCCCACTCCCATCTGGAGTTTCCTGGGATCACCTCCCCAAAATGTACTTGTAGCAGATGTTGTTGGTGCCCTGACCAGATCTCCTTTCCCAGCTACTGAACATTTTGACTGTTAACAGCAGATACTTGCACCCGTATCAGGATTGTCCTTGCCTGATGGGAACTGCCTAGCTAAGAGGTGTCTAAGAGGTTCCATTCTGCTTCTTCCCTGGGAGTCATTCGGTTCTCCAAGGAGCCCTGATTCCTTCGTAATGGAGAATGGTATTTAGAAACCAAGGTCTGAGTACTGGGTGTGCTCATTTTTACTGGGGAGTGACTGCTTCTTGGCTCTCTCAGTGGAAAGGGCTAGGAACTATGTGTATGGATACTAGTAATAACTCATGTATACATACATATATACTCATTTCTGGCTCTGTCTTTATACATATATTTGAAAATACTCACAAGTTTTTACTGCTAACTTGGACTCTGATCTAGCACCACTGAGTCCATTCTTGCCTCACCCTTCCCTTATTTGTAACTTCTTTCTCAGACAGAGAAATGGCTCTCATTATCTACAGTATATTTCCTTATTTGTTCAACCCTAGTATGCATACAAAGTAGTTTCATAATTGCTAACCGAACCCCTCTGAGAAACAAATTTACCAACTAGAGTATAGTGTTTGTACCCAGTTCTTTCCGTCTTTAGGCTCCAGTTTCCAGTCAAAACATTGTTTTCCAGTTACTTAGGTTGACTACTTTCTTCCTTGCTGAAGAGAGTCTTCAAGGTGGTTATGTGATTCATTTGTTACATGGACTCTATGCTGTTTCATCCATCTATGTCTATCTTTATGCCAATACCACACTGTAGTGATTACTGTATTTTTTACTTTGTCTAGAAATCAGATAATGTAAGTCCTTAACTTTTTTTATTTTTCAAAATCCTTTTATTTATTTATTTATTTTTTGAGACAGAGTCTCACTCTGTTGCCCCAGCTAGAGTGCTGTGGTGTCAGCCTAGCTCACAGCAACCTCAAACTCCTGGGCTCAAGCTATCCTCCTGCCTCAGTCTCCCGAGTAGCTGGGAATACAGGCATGTGCCACCATGCCACCATGCCCGGCTCATTTTTTTCTATATATTTTTAGTTGTCCAGCTAATTTCTTTCTATTTTTTTAGTAGAGACGGGGTCTCACTCTTGCTCGGGCTGCTTCAAAATTCTTTTAATTATATAAATCCTTTGCATTTCCATGTCAACGTTAGATTCAGCTCATCAATTCTACAGAAAACCTGGTGGGATTTTTATTAGAATGTAGATCATTTTGAGGAGAATTATCTTAATAATATTGATTCTTTCAATCCATGAACATGTTATAGTACTCTGTTTTATCTAGGTCTTCTTTCTCTTACCAATGTTTTGAAGTTTTAAGTGTACAAATCTTGCACGTATTTTGTTAATTTTTCTGTTTCATGTTTTTTTATGTTATTATAGGTGGTTGTAATTTTTAAAATTCAATTTCAAATTGAAATTTGTTCCTATTATATAGAAATACAATTGATTTTTATATGTATACCTTGTATTCTGTTACCTTATTAAACTTATTAGTTTTTTTGAATTCTTTTGGATTACTTACATACATAACCATATTATGTGTAGATAAAGATGATTTTACTTCTTCCTTTTAAATTATGCTTTTGATTTTGTTTTCTTGCCCCATTTCACTGGCTAAAATTTCTAGTATAATGTTAAATAGAAGTGATGATAGCAAACATTCTTTCTGATTTTCAATGTTAGGGAAAGCATTCAATATTTCAACACTAAGTATAATATGATGTCAGCTGTTTTTGTGTGGACATATGTTTTCAATTCCCTTAGGTAAATACCTAAGAGTAGAATTGCTGAGTCATGTGGTAACTCTAAGTTTAACCTATTGAGGAAAAATAAGACTGTTTTCTAAAGCAGCTATACTATTTTACATTCCCACCAGTAGGATGTGAGAGTTCCAATTTCTCCATATTTTTGCCAACACTAGTTATTATCTTTCGATTATAGCCATTCTAGCAGAAGTGAAGCAGTATTTCATTGTAGTTTTGATTTGCATTTCCTTGATGTTTAATGATGTTGACAATTTCTCATGTGCTTATTCATCATTTGTATATTTTCTCTGGAGAAATGTATATTCAGATCTTTGCCCATTTTGTGCTTGTGTTACTTGTCTATATATTCTAGATACAGGTCCCTTATCAGATGTATGGTTTCAAACGTCTCCTCTCATTTTGTGAGTTGTATTTTCACTTTTTTGATAGTGTCCTTTGAAGCACAAGTTTTTAATTTTGATGAAGTCCAATTTATCTATTTTTTTCTATAGTCGTTTGTACTTTTGGTGTCATATCTAATAAGATTTTGCCTAATGCCCATTTTCTTCTAAAAGTTTTATAGCTTTAGCTCTTAAATTTATGTCTTTGAGTCACTTTGAAATTTTTGGATGTGGTGTGAGGTAGGGAGTCTAACTGCATTCTTTTGTATATGGATATCCAGTTGTACCAGCTCCATTTGTTGAAAAGCCTATTATTTGCCCATTGGATTGTTTTGGCATCCTTGTTAAAAATCAATTGACCATAATGTAAGAGTTTATTTCTGGACTCTCAATTCTATTCCATTGATCTATATGCCAGTACCACATTGTCTTCATCACTATAGCTTTCTAGTAAGTTTTGAGATCAATAAGTGTAATTCCTCCACCTTTGTTCTTATTTTTCAATATTGTTTTGGCTATTCTGAGTCACTTGAGTTTCATATGAATTTTAAGATAAGCTTATCATTTTCTTCCAGAAAAGGCAACTGGGATTTTGGTAGGGATTATGTTGTAGATTTGTAGATTATTTGGGGGAGTATTAACTATACAATACAGTATAATACAAAATAATATAATATGATACAAAGCTTAACAATATTAAGTCTTCTGATCCATGAACTTGGAATATCTTACATTTATTTAGGTCTTCTTTCATTTATTTCAACGATGCTTTGAAGTTTACAGTGTATAAGTCTTTACTTTCTTTTATTAAATTTATTTCTAAGTATTTTGTTCTTTTTGATGCTATTGTAAGTACATTTTTTCCTTATTTTTATTTTCAGATTGTTCTTTGCTAGTATATAGAAATAAAATTGATTTTTTATATTATGCTTATATCCTGCAAAATTGCTGAACTCATTCATTAGTTCTAACAGTTATTTTGTGACTTAGTAATTTCTATATACAATATCATACCATCTGAAAAATCTGTATGCTTTTTATTTCTTTTTCTTGCTTAATTGACCTGACTAGATCCTCAAGTACAATGTCAAATAGAATTGTGAGAACAGACATCCTTATGTTGTTTCTGATTTTAGGGGGACATATTTTAGTCTTTCATTAATTACAATGTTAGCTTTGGGGATGTTTTTTGTTGTTGATGCCCTTTATCAGGTTGAAGGAGTTTCCTTCTATTCCTAGTTTGTTGGATATTTTTCTCATCAAAGTGTGTTGGATTTTGTCAAATGCTTTTTCTGCATCTATTGGGATGATCATGTAATTTTTTTTTATTCTATTAATATAGTGTATCACATTGATTACATTGCTTAATTTTTGTATGTTGAACTAACCTTGCATTCCTGGGATAAATCCTACTTGATCATGGTATATTAGACATTTTATATATTGCTAGGTTCAGTTTGCTAGCATTTTCTTGAGGATTTTTGCATATATATATATAGAGAGAGAGAGAGAGAGAGAGAGAAAGAGAGAGAGAGAGAGAGAGATATGAGAGAGAAATCTCACTCTGTCACCCAGGCTGGAATGCAATGGCACTAAAATAGTTCACTGCAGCCTGGAACTCTTGAACTCCTTGGCTCAAGCGATCCTCCTGACTCAGCCTTCCAAGTAGCTGGAACTACAGGCATGTTCCACCATGCCCAGTTAATTTTTCTTATATTTTTGAGGGGATGGGGTCTCACTATGTTGCTCTGGTCTCAAGCTCCCAGCCTCAGGTGATCCTCCTGCCTCAGCCTCCCAAGTCACTGGGATTACAGGTATGAGCCACTGTGCCCAGCATGCATGTATATTTATAAGGGATATTGGCATATACTTTTCTTGTTGTATCTTTGTTTGGTTTTGTTATCTAGGTAATACTGGCCTCATGGAATAAATTGGAAAGTGTTCGCTCCTCTTCTATTTCTTGGAAGAGTTTGTGAAGGATTGGTATTAATTCTTTAAATATTTTATGGAATTCACCAGTGAAATTATCTAGGCTTGGACTTTGTGGGAAATTTTTTTTTGATTTTTTTTGTTTGTTTTTTGTTGTTGTAGTAAATTACTAATTCACATAGTAACAGGTCTATTTACTTGTTACAGGTATAGTCAGATTTTTAATTTCTTCTTTCATCAGAATTGGTAGTGTTGTCTTTCTAGGAATATGTCCATTTCATTGAAGTTATTTAATGTGTTGATATACAATTGTAATTCCTTATAGTACTTCTTTATTTCTGTAAATTTGGTAGTAACGTCCCCTCTTTCATTCACAAATTTAAGACTTGTTATGTCTTCTATGGATTGACTCTTTATCATCATAAATTGTCCTTTGTCTCTATAACAATTTTTGTCTTATTATCCATTTTGTTTGATATTAGTACAGCCACTTCAGCTCTCTTTTGGTTACTACTTGCATGATATATCTTTTCCCATCCATTTACTTCCAGCCTATTTATGCCTTTGATTCTAAAGTTTGTGTGTTGTAGACAATATATAATTGGATTATGTTTTTCCAATGCATTCTGCCAATCTTTGCCTTTTGATCAATGTGCTTAATATCTTCATATTTAATGTAATTCATTACCAATAACATAAGGTTTACATCGGCCATTTTGCTATTTTTTCTACATCTTCTGTCTTTTTTGTTCCTTGATTCCTCCATTCCTGCCTTATTTTGTGTCAAATAGATAGCTTATATTTCTATGCCATGTGGTACAGAAACTATTTTGCACATGTCAGATTGACTGTATTATAACTTTGATTTGGTTATAAAACTAAACTTGATGCAGGCTCCACCTTTATCAGCTGTTGTTCATGTGGCACAGCGTTGACCACCCACAACTTTAAAATGAAATGTTAGAGAGACCATTTCTTAGGAGCTAGTACTTTGCCTCCTTTTTATCTGTTGAAATATTTATTTCCCACGTTGGAAATTGTGTGCTCTTATGGAATAAACTGGTAGATGAGAGGCTGTGAGGCACAGCAGAAAGTGGTAAGCTTCAAAAGACAGATGAACCTGGGCTGGAATCCCAGTGCTTTTACTGCTTATTTGGCAAGCCCTTTAACGTCTCGACTTCACTAATGTCATCTGTTAAATAAGAATAAAAATTCCTTCTTTCTATGGTACTCTATAGAGGTTTCTATGAAGATTAGTGACAATGCAAACAAAATGCCAGGCTGTATTAGATCCTAAACAAACAATGCTGTTTATGATGAGTCCTTGGTGTTACACGAGTAGCAACTATGGCACCCTGGGCTTCCAATGCAATATAATCAAACTGACACGAGGTTCCTGAGTTCAGGGGACAATGCTTACTCTGTTGGGGGAGTAACAGATGTCAAAGGCTGATAAATGTTGACATCCCCAAGGTGCCAGGGAGCCAGACCCAAGGTTATGGCGTGTCCTTCCTTTGATAGTCCAATGAAGCTTGACTTCTGAATGTCACTTTGTTAATCTTTCAAGGAGGCCAGTGCAGTATCTAAAGTGGCTCAGTGATCCAGAACTAACACAAACATAGAAGAACCAGTTCAATAATAACATGTTTTCCTTCCTTACTGTTGGCTCCTCGTTTTTTCTTTCTCTGGCTGGGTGAACACCTACACAATGACTAATAAATCTTTTGATACACTTTTTTTTCTTCAAAGAATACATTTTCATATCTGGACAAGGGCCATGACCATCACTGACTCTTTTAGGCATAATGGGTGCATTCTTTCAGTCACTTCCACAGATTTTCAGGCCAAACTTTTCATGAGATCTGTGGAAGGCATGTGGCGTGGTGGGAAAAGTAGAGACGAGGACTCAGGTCATCTGATTGTGGTGCTTATCACCTTTTCTGCATCTAAATGAAGCGGGCTGATGGCTGTGCCTGTTTTCTGTTTTGTACAGCGCATCAAGTCCTGTCTTGGGTGCGCGTGAGCTTTGCTCGCACTCATAGTAAGCGATGACCGGCAGGACCCTGGAGCGCGCCCGGGCCCTGGGCCGGGACAGCGCTGCGACCGGAACGACGCGTTACGCGCGCAGCGCCTCCACCGCTACCGGAACCCAGCGTCTCCGTTGCCTGGGGAACTGGGGGCGGTGCGCTTTCCGGCGCAGTCGCGGCGCGTCGCAGCTGTCATGGCGGAGGCCTCCTGGAGCACTGACACCGGGGAGGCAGTGTATCGCTCCCTGGACCCCGTGCGCAACTTGCGCCTCCGGTAGTTGCACCGCCCTGGCCCCAGCCCCAGCCCCAGCCCCAGGGTCCCATGCTTTTATACCGTCAGATAATTAGAGCCTGAACTTCTGTTCCAAGGCCCCCACTTCCGCTTACAAACCCGACCACTTTCTCTCCGGTCTCCCGACTTCTCCTCGCACTACTTGCACCCCTAGCCCTGTGTCTCCAGTACATCCTCTCACCCTCACTCTTCCCCTTAGGACTCCACGCCCCACCCACCTCCTCTGTCGTCTGCACCTAGCACACCTCGGAAACCTCATCCTTGCTCTGTGTTCATCTTCTGGTTATGTGTCTTGTAACGCGTATTTTGGAATTCTCTTTCCTTGACAGGGTCCACCTGCAAAGAATCACATCAGGCAACTTTCATCATTATCAGCCTGCTGCCCAGTCCGGGAGTGACCTCATAGACTTGGCCACTTTTAGGCCTCAACCAACTGCCAGTGGGTGTTATGGTGGTGATGTTGCCCCCTGAGGATTTTGGGAAAAGGCTTGGGGCGGTAGAGTTACTCTTAAGACAGAGTAGACCCAGGTCTGCGGTTTTAAGAGAAACCTGCGCCTTTTTCAGAGGAGGAGTGGGAGGTATATAAAGGTTGAGTTCCTTTCCTAGCTGATAAATGTTGGAGCCAGGATTTGAACCCAGGCAATCTTAACTACTACTTTATGTTGTGTGTGAAAATTGAATAAGACATGATTCCTGCTATCAAGATACTGATCAGAATTGTGGCCAAATATAGTGAAATAACAAATACCATGCTTTTGATATGCTGTAAATTTGCCTTGCAACCTAAATACCATTTGTGGCATTTTTTGTCTAAGAGAAAATATGCTCCAAACTCTAAAGACCTGCATGTAAACACTTTAAAAAACAATTTTAAGATTGGATCAGGTGATGGGCACACTTATAGCCCCGACTCAAGCATTACAAAAGCTATCCATGTAACAAAAACATTTGTACCCCCTTAATATTTTGAAATTAAAAAAAAAGATTGGAGACTGCTTGAAAAATGTGCATATAAACATAAACTATGTTGTTGTGGTTTTCCTTACCTGAAAGCTGAAAGCGAGGAAGAGAGGACAGGGTGCTTTTTTGGGGTCACTAGTCTTTATGTTTTTGTTGTTTCTATTCATACATATTTCTGGGTAAGAGTGTGGGCTGGTGGGTTGTGAAGCATGTGTCTCTGAAAAAGGCACACTCAGTTAGAAGTGTATTAGATTTGGTTCTTTAAAAAAATCACTTATTTGCCTTCTCTGTCCTCTCTGGACACTTGGTCTCCTAAGTTACAGTGTTTATGATTCAGTATATATAGCTTCAGGAATAGTAAAAATAAAAATGCCACGGTCTGCATTTTCTAGCAAATGCAGACAGTTGGGATTGAGGAAGGGCTGGCTATCAGCCTATATATCTAAATTGTAGTTCCTGACACTGAATTAGATTAAATATTTTCTGGAAGGCAGGACACCTTTTATTCAAATTAGAAGTGATTAACACTTCTCGAGTCCTTGTCTTGGCTTCTGCTAAAACTAAGCATCATATGTTGTGGAGTATATCCACAGCCTCTCTAGCCTTTGTCTAGATGGAGTGCTTAATAAATTACTGAACTCCAGCTGGTTTTGTGGCAAATGTAAGAGTAAGGACTTTGATTATAATCAATCACAGAGCAAGAAGTGATGCTGGTTTGGCTCAAGCATTTGACTCACTCTGTTGTCTTTGGAGGTGGACACCGCCCAGATGAAGATGAAGAGGAGGAGATTGTGATTGGGTGGCAAGAGAAGCTCTTTAGCCAGGTAAGCCAGTGTCTCTTGTCTGCTACTGTTACCTGGTCTACCCCGCCTGGCTGGTGATACAATTACCAAGCTGATTTCCAGAAAGTTTGTAACAGTTCATACTTTCCACTGTTGTGTTTATAGAGGCAATATACAGTGACTGCCACTACTCAGTTTTATGATCCTGGGTAAGGGACTTCTCACCTCTGGGCTGTATGCCATCTGTAACAGCAGAGTTGGATTAGACCATCACTCTGGATCCTTTTAGCTCTAACATTCCTGGATCCCCTGCTCTCTGTTAGTTTCAAGTTGGTTATGAAAACATGTCAAATAGCATCAGCTCTATAGAACTGATTTGATTACACAGAGGAACAAAAGTTTGATGTATTCTCAGTCTATCTCTGTTTCCTTGTGGTGACCTCAGTTTGAAGTAGATGTATACCAAAATGAAGCAGCCTGTCAGAGTCCTTTGGATTGTCAGTATCGTCAAGAGATCCTGAAGCTGGAGAATTCAGGTGGCAGGAAGAACCGACGAATCTTTACCTACACTGACTCTGATAGATACACCAATTTGGAGGAGGTATTATTCTTTCTGAGGTCCCATAATTTCCTTCTTTGCGTCCCCTAGTTTTCTGGCCTCACTGGGTTGTGCGTGTCAAATAAGAAGCCTGTTAAAGGCAGACAGGTAGCTTGTCTAGAAACTGCTGTGAGCTGCTGGCCGCCAAGCTGGACAAGAGTGGGTACGGTCTGCAGGTGGTGTGGCTGCCGCTCCCTCTTTGCTTGCTGGAGGGCCAGGGAGAGCTCACAGCATGCATACTAGGAGAAGTAGCCACTGGGCTTGACTTCTGCCATGCATCATCATGAGATAAGACAAGCGGTGGAGTCTAGAACAATCTAGATGAAATTCATCAAGAGATTCACCCCAAAGTCTGAATATATGGGTTTGAAGAGGAATTTAATACAGTTATGAGGAATGGCTCATGTCCTCAATTTGCCTGTGCCAACATACCCTTGTGGACTTGTTTTACGTTTTCTTCATCCGCTGTGTATGTTCTGTCTTTTCAGTAAGACTTTAAACGCCTTGAGGGTAGAGCCTATATTTTCTTTTTCTTTTTTTTTTCAAGCAGAATTGACCTTCAGGAGTAAGAACCTTTATTTTCTGATTTTTGTCTTTGACCCTGTAGATCTCTGCAAGGAGCGGGTGTTAAACAAATGTTTTTGAAAGATTGGCATGTTTTCATTAGGAGAGCTGTGAGTTGGTAGCATATAAAATTTACATTGTCTATTTTGGAAAAGCAAATAAAAATGCAGTTAGTGTTCAGTTACCACATGAGGATTTTCCACAAAATACTTGTATCCCATTTGTTACTTTCCAACCACCTAGTTAACTTCAACATCTACCAGGCAAACTAACTCAACTTTTTGTGCTCAGAGAATACAGACTAATTTTAATATTAGCATAAATAAAATCTGAAATCCTGGGACAGTCCAAGATGTGGTAGACGTCTTCTTGGCTTGTTTGTGCCACTGCTCCCCCGCATTAGCATGTGTAACAGTGAGGTGGTTGTGCCTGTTAGGCTGAGGTCATGGAGGAGGTTTCAGAAGGAAGACTTCCCTTCGAGTACTTGGCCCCAGGTGGCCCTGACCAGATGGCTCACATGGGGCTGCTCTCTTTTCTCAGCACTGTCAGAAAATGACCACCGCAGCCAGTGAGGTGCCGTCTTTCTTAGTTGAACGAATGGCAAACGTCAGGCGGCGACGGCAGGACAGGAGAGGAACGTGAGTACAAGTGTGTGAGGGGTCAGTGGGGCCTTTGTGGTCCTTCCATGCCAGTGTTCTCGGTATGTCCACCAACTGGAGCTTTTTATTTCCTAAACTTAGGTAGTTTTGAATTTTTATCAGTGGTAATATACAGTATTCATTATTACTTTATAATTAATTTAAAAAATCAATATAAAGATGTAAAATGTCTTTCTCACCCTTCATTTGGATATTTTTCCAAAATGCCCCATAGAGAGGGAAGGGATATCATTTCTGTTTGTTAAATATTTTGGCTCTTAAAACAGTATGTTCACCAACTCAAGCATCCCATCCTGAAATGGACCACCGCTGGGGCATGCTCCCCCCTTCAGGCTCTTTAGGGGGTGCCAGGGAATTGACCCTTCCTGTGGTGTTTCCCAGGGAGGGCGGCATCCTCAAGTCACGCATCATCACCTGGGAACCCTCGGAGGAGTTCGTCAAGAATAGCCATGTCATTAACACCCCTCTTCAGACAATGTACATCATGGCAGACCTGGGGCCATATGGAAAGTGAGTAACGCATCTCACTGCCAGCTCAGATCCTCAGCCTCTTCTTCTCTCACTAGCCATTGCCTTCCTGTATCCTCCTCCCTGGGGTATACGGGAGGGAAGGACATTTTCTTCCTTTTCTTCTTAGCGGTACTCGGAAGAAAGTCTTTTACTATGGTAGTTCTCACTGTAGCCTCTCTTCTCTCCCCTGGAGCAGGCTGTCTCTTCCTCTTGCCTTGAAGGACCAGTGATCCTGAACCTTGGTGTTGACTTCCTGATTTCTAGGCTTGGCTACAAGAAGTATGAGCATGTCCTCTGTACCGTGAAGGTGGACAGCAATGGTGTGATCACAGTTAAACCTGACTTCACAGGCCTCAGAGCACCCTACAGGTGAGGAGAGGAGGAAAGAGTGGAGACTGGTATTCCTTCCCTTGGCTTCACTTCTTGCTCTTAGTTGAGGAGATTTTCAGAAAGCCCGTCATCTGTTCTAACTTTTAAATTCCCAGGCAGTGGTTCATATTCTGTTCTGGGCCATAGGCCCTTAGAAAACTGGGGACCCTGTTCTCAAAATGTGCAAGTGCACCATTTGAAAGGGATCACTTCAGTGGTGTAGTTTGGTGAAAATGGTTCTCTGTGCTGCCAAATGTAAGGACTGACCAGAACAGAGTGAGGTGAACTCAGCCAGGTCTTTTCTTCTGTGCCGATTTTTCCTTATCTCTGTGTCTTGGAATACTAGAACTGTAAATTGGAAATCATTTGGATAAACCTGTCCATTTTTCAAGTGAGAGAACTGGGTGCCAGGGATGTTGTGTGTTAGGGTTTCACGGTGACTTCAAGGGTCTGGAACCTACACTTTCTGAGTCTGGTCTGGTGCCCTTTCTGCTTCACCATTTTGTTTCCCTCTCCCAGCCATCATTACGGCCATTTTCGTCATCATATACTGCAAGCGAGGTGTGTGGGCAGTGACGGTTCAGCCCTGGGCTAGATCTGAAGGGCCCCATCTCTTACTGTCAGAGTTAGTCCTTTTGTGGCTTTGACCTTACAGAATCGAGACAGAAGGGGAGAAGCAGGAGCTGTGGAAGTATACGATTGACAACGTGTCCTCCCTCGCACAGCCAGAGGAGGAGGAGCGGGAACAGCGAGTGTTCAAGGATGTAAGAGCTAGTTCACTCCAAGTACCAAAGGGATGAGCCTCAGTGCCTGGAGCTGAGACCGTGTCTGAGCTTGATGTCAGCTGTTACTAGGGACAAGCCTTGCCCTCCACAGCCTCTTCTGACCTGGGAAGCGTTGCTGACGTATCAGACGGAAGTTTTTGATCATATTATAATAACAGCCATGACCATTTATTTGAGCATTTACCATGCTCTGTGCTAGGCCCTACTTCACAAACCTTATTTCCTTTGGACCTCACAACAACCCTTTGAGGTAAATACTTTTATTATTACCATTTTATAAACGAGGAGACTGAGATTGAGGAGCTTAGTAGTCTGCCCAAGGTGACGTAGCTTGTAAGTGTGCGAGTCGGAATTCGGTCCCAGACCTGCTGACTCCAGAGCCTCTGTGCTTCACTTTAAAATGACAGTGAGTGGGATGCTTAGGCCTCCAGCTCTCGGTGTCCTTTCCCATTAATTGCTTTTTTATCTCCTTCCCGTTCAGAACTGAGCCCTGGTCTGGCTTGGGTTGCATCTTGAGTTTTGGTTTGGTTTGTTTCTTCAGCTTTATGGCCGGCACAAGGAGTATCTCAGCAGCCTCGTGGGCACTGACTTTGAGATGGTGAGTACTTGGCTTCCTGCAGCACTGTGAGCTGGGTTTAACCAGAGCGTTCGGACTCTGGCTGAGTTACAGTGCCTCTCTTAAAGGTCTCCAAGATCTACTCTTTAGTGAAGAAAGGAAGTCAAAGAATAGCACATAGCGTATAGTCCTTGTTATGTGTTTTGAAACACTGCATATTGATACAGAACTGTTCACACATAGGAAAGGGTCTGAAAGGGTCCACACATGCTGCGGATGGCTTTCTCTGGGGAGGGGGTGAATTGGGAGGTGGTAGATGGGTAGCGGGTGGTGGGAGGGATATGTCAGGGATTTTCCCTTTTTATTCCCTAAGCTTAGGTAGTGGTAATGTATTCACGTGTTACTTTATAATTAATTTAATAAATTAAAGATGAACAATGTCTTCCTCCCTCTTCGTGTAGATATTTTTCCAAAATGCCCTAGAGAGAGGGAACAGGAGTCATTTCTGTTTGTTAAATATTTTGGCTCTTAAAAAAAAAATTCAGGTCAGTTATTCTGTGGTCCTGTACTTTGTTTTCCTTCATTCCAAGAGTTCCATTTCTAGATCTGGAAACAAAGATAGAATTACCTACTGGTCTCCCTCTCTCTCTTTAAAAAATTAAGTTTTATTATTTTCATATTACATAAGCCACAGATATTCAGTATTAAAAAGTTAGATAAAACAAATACACAAATAATTAAAAAAAGAAACCTTGCTAGTTTCCTGACCTCAGCCATCTAAAGGGAACAGGGGTTTTTGGCTTCCCATTGCGTGCCAAAGGGCAGCTGTTGTTGCTAATTTCCCACACTGCATTGCCCTTACTACTATTTAAATTATATCCTTTCCCCTACGTTGTGAATTTTAGAAATGAAGGAAACAGATCTGTGGAGAAGCGTAGGGGTGGGGGTGAGGAAGTGCAGTAGTGACCCAGGGTCTGACCTCCAGGGTCAGGTCTTCTGCAGGTTTGTGGGCAGGGCTGGGGAGAAGTCCTGGTTCCCTCCCAGCCTCCTGATCTTTCCCCACTTGTCTCCACCTTAGACTGTCCCAGGCACCCTCCGGCTCTTTGTAAATGGAGAGGTAGGTAAGTATCTTGCCAGATAGAGATCTCTTGATGCTTAGGCAGGTGTTTGGATAGAGCTATGAATAACCTGCCCCACCCTGGTGGAGGCCTTGGGTTGTCTACAGTGCTTTGGAAACTCAGTGATGAGTCTTTCCTGGAAACCCAGAGAGTTCCTGGCCCTCAAAAGACTTGCTTCCAAAGCATGTAGGGCCCGCAGGACTGGGTTGGGTGCTGAGGGTGGTAGGAGAACAAGCTAAAATAGTTTCCTGTTTTCTCTCTCAGTTTCAGCCCAAGGCTATGAGTATGACAATCTCTACGTCCACTTCTTTGTAGAATTGCCAACTACTAGTAAGTAATTTCTTAAATCTCTCCTTTCGTACCCATTCTGACAGTGCTAGAGACATTCAGTCAGGCTTCCTTCCCCCCTCCTCCACGGAAACTTTTACTGCTCTTTTCAAGGTCATAGATCACTTCTACTTTGCCAAATCCAGTGGTAACTTCTCTGCTTTCACCTTACCTGACCTCTCTGAAGCATCTGACACAGCTCATGAAACACCTCTCTTGGCTTCTGGCTCCACGCTTCTCTCTTCCATCTTGCTGGTGGCTTATCAGCCTCCTTGGCCAATTCCTCCTCTTCTGTTGATCTTAAACTATTAGAGCTTCAAAGCCGGAGCCTAGGCCTTCTGTTCCTCTCTATCAATGCTCTTCCTAGGTGATCTCATCCATCCCACAGCTTAAATACCATTTGCGTGTCTCACATTCCCAGGTTTCCATCTCTAGCCTCAACCTTTTCCCTGAACTCCAGACTCACATCCAGTTTCCTCTTTGTCATTTCTGTTGAACGTTACCAAAGAGAACTCTTGATTCCCTCCCTCCCCCCAAACCTATCCTCCCTGGTCTTCCCCATCCTAGCAGAGTGGCAGCATCATCCACCTAGCTGCTGATACCAAAAACCTAGGAGATATCTTTGATTCCTGACTTCCTCTAGCTCCCTATAGCTGGTCAGTCCGTCAGCGGTTCCTGTCAGCTCTGTCTTCGGAAGCTGTCCTCTCTCCACCCTACACCAGGCTACCACCATCTCTTACCTGGGCCAGTGCAGTCAGCTTCTGACTCATCCTCTTGCTTCCTCTCCTCCCCCTTGCAGTTCATTTGCCACGTACACCGTAGCCAAATCGAGCTTTTAAAAATGTAAGCCAGTTGTGTCGCTTTCGAGCTGAAAACCCCAACAGCTTCCCCTCCCACTAGGAGTAAAATCCAAACTCCACTCCCTGCATGAGCTGGCCCATGGGTATCTCTTCCTTACAACATTCCAGTCATTCTTTGCAGCCAAGGTCTTGCCCACTAGAGTTTTCTCAGGATCATTTCCTTTGTCTGAAACGCTTTCTGCCATATCTTTGCATGGCTGGTTCTACTTGAGTTTGGGTCTCAGTCTGTGTCACTTCTGAGAGGCCTTCTCTCCCCACCCCATCTAAGTGAGCCTCCAAGTCACTCAGTCCCTTCCCCCTGTTCTGTTTTTAGCACAGCACTTATCACCACCCGATAGTCTCCTGTTGGTTTGTTTGTTGTCTGTCTCCCCAACCTCGCCCCCCATGTTAGCTCCATAAGAGAGAGGGATCTTTTCTATCTGTTTAGCAAGATA
The DNA here is from genome assembly GCF_000956105.1 of Propithecus coquereli. NCBI lineage: Eukaryota > Metazoa > Chordata > Mammalia > Primates > Indriidae > Propithecus > Propithecus coquereli. The sequence continues at coordinate 3,003,018 of NW_012148452.1, forward strand.
TCTCCAAGATGTAGGAGCGCATAGCAGACTCCCAGTAAACAGTAAATGAATGATTGATTGTGTGAATGAATAAATGAATAAAGAGACTGGCTTTTTCTCAATTACTTGCTCTCCTCCCAGGTGAGCTTAGTATATCTGGTCTTTGGCTTTCAGACTGGTCAAGCCCAGCATTCCAGAAGCTCTCAGGAATAACACAGACCTGTGCCACCAAGTCCCTGGGAATGGTATGGAGGATGGGCGAGGGTATCTGGAAGGGAATGGGAATCTGCTCCTGGGGCAGCATTTGAGGGTTTATCAGGCCAGCTGCTGCACTCTGGGGAGGATTCCAGAGTTGGGTCTGACTCTTCCGTGTGGGCTCTGAAGGGCTGCCCAGTCCTCTCTCTGCCGTTTTGAGAAGGGCAGCATCTTGTATTTGGGTATCCCTTTGCCTCTCAACCTCTTAACTTCCCACCTGGGGTGATCATTTTTCTTTTTCTCTTGTAAAAGTGACCTTGTCATTGGCTCCAGGGAGAACAAATTCCAAACGAGGCCTTCCCACTGTATGGCATTGAGTATAAAGGGACACTCCTCTTTTTTAGGACAAGGTGGCTTACTTCTGCTACCCATTCACGTTTGAAGCCTTCTTCCTCCACAAGGATGAATCTGCCGGTGAGTAGCTCAGCAGTTGATCCTGGGCCTTGGTTCTCCTCAGCCAGTGAAGGCCTCTGTGACCTGGCTGCTGCTCTCATTTGCTCCCAGATGCTCTCCCTGAGTGGCCTGTGCTCTACTGTGAGGTGCTCTCCTTGGACTTCTGGCAGAGGTATCGTGTGGAAGGCTACGGGGCTGTGGTGCTGCCTGCCACCCCAGGTAACCTCTTGTCCTGCCCTTCTGTGGCTCGCATGCCCTAGGTCCTAGGCATGAGACTAACACTTCCAAAAGATTTGAATGCTTCTGGCGAGAAGTATGGATAATTAGAAATCAGAAGCGTTTACCTTGTTTGGGGAATTTCTTCCCTCTCTGTTCGAGACAGCTAAGTGAAATTGGAACTCACTTCCCGAAGCCAAGCAGCCTCGCGGTCTCTGCTGCATGCTCTGTGCTCCTCCAGCTGGACTTACGGCCTTGAGGGAGAAGCTGCGTGGGGCTCTTGGCGCATATGTATTATATGAGTCAGTGTTCACTTTGAAATAAAAGCGGCTGTCTTTTATTGTGTGCCAGGCACTGTGCCAAATGCTTCTCATTTAATTCTCCCAGCTGCTCTGTGAGGGGCAGGTTGTGCTATTACTCCCATTTTACCACACGAGAATGAGGCTCACAGGTTAAGAAACCTGTTATGGGCCGGGCGCGGTGGCTCACGCCTATAATCCTAGCACTCTGGGAGGCCGAGGCGGGTGGATCGCTCAAGGTCAGGAGTTCTAGACCAGCCTGAGCAAGAGCGAGACCCTGTCTCTACTAAAAAATAGAAAGAAATGATCTGGACAACTAAAAATATATATAGAAAAAATTAGCCGGGCATGGTGGCGCATGTCTGTAGTCCCAGCTACTTGGGAGGCTGAGGCAGTAGGATCGCTTGAGCCCAGGAGTGTGAGGTTGCTGTGAGCTAGGCTGACGCCACGGCACTCACTGAGACTCTGTCTCAAAAAAAAAAAAAAAAAAAAGAAACCTGTTATGGCATACAGGCAATAATTGACAGAGCCAAGATTTGAACTCCTATCTGATTGGTTTCCAAACTGGCGCTCTGAACCACCATGAGAACCTTTCCCAGAGGCCTGGTCGTCACCAGACCAGGTGTTTTAGCAGTGTCAGCCTGTGTCATTGCACCAGTGAGGGGCGGCATGCGCTTTCCGGTCCTGGCGCCACTCTCTTCTCCCTGTGCGCAGGCTCTCACACCCTGACGGTCTCCACGTGGAGACCCATGGAGCTGGGCACCGTAGCTGAGCTGAGGAGGTTTTTCATCGGCGGTTCTCTGGAACTGGAGGACCTCTCCTACGTGCGGATACCAGGAACCTTCAAGGTGACTTTCGTCTCTGGGCCAACTTCATGCTGGGGAATTTACTGTCCTGTCTTTCTGTTCTGTAGAAGGTGGGATCTGGGTTAAGGCCCCTTCGTTGTTCATTGCTTCAGTATTACTTAGCCCCTTCCTTACTGTGGCATAAGCTGGAAGTCATGGCCACATTTTGAACCAGGTTCAAATATCTATACTGCCATCCTAGGAGATCTCTGGAAAACAGTATACTTAGAGATTTCCCCTAGTCCCCATCAGAATAACTGGCTCCGCCTTTTCCCCCATCACTGAAGGCCTGGTAAACAGATGTGGGGAGAATTCTCAGTGAACGTGTAAGATTGCTGCTTCTTAGGTGAAGTTGGAATGTTCCCTGATCTATAGTGGGGGCCCAGTGTCAGCCGTGAGGTGATGGGAGAGGGAATGGGGTTTCCCCGGCGGAGCTGCTTTCTGCAAGGATGGCAATGAGAATGGGAGCGAGGCCAGCCTGGCACCTGGCGTCTAGAGACTGCAGAGGCCTGATGCTGTCTCAACCGTATACCACAGGGGGAGCGTCTCAGCCGCTTCGGACTCCGCACAGAAACCACAGGGAGCGTCACCTTCCGCTTGCACTGTCTGCAGCAGTCCAGGTGAGTGACCTGGCCCTCTGCCCTGGGGCACCTTAGCCCTGGGGACTGGAGAGCAATTGCGACCATGTGATGGGCCCCCCTGCAGAGCCTTTATGGAATCAAGCTCCCTTCGGAAAAGGATGCAGAGTATGTTGGACCGTCTGGAAGGATTCAGCCAGCAGAGCTCCGTTCACAATGTGTTGGGTAGGTCCTCCCCTGTCCCAGCTGGCTACACGGGGTCAGCATGGGCTGTGTTCCTCCGGGCACCACGGCAGCTGACTACTGCATCTCTTTCCCTTGCAGAGGCCTTCTATCGAGCCCGGCGCCGCATGCAGGAGGCCCGAGAAAGCCTCCCCCAGGACTTAGTAAGGCCCTCAGAAACCCTGGAGTCCTAGCTCACTATAGCCCTGGCCCACGGTGCAAGAGGACAGGACGAGGGATGCCTGAGGCCGGTGCTCTCCTGCCTCTTCATCTTTCTTATTAGAGCCCACACTGGCCTGCTGAGAACTGGAAAAGCCAGGAAATCCCTGGCTGGCGCCTCTGCCTAACCTTCTGCTGGGTGTTTTCCCTGCCATGTGGATATAAAGCCAGAGACCTGTGGCCCTTTGTGGTCCCCCTCTTCATATTTCAGCTGCTATAAATGGGCATCACAACAAGGCAGACTTTTGGTCTGCAACTCGTTTGGGGTGACCTCGTAATTAGTCTGCCCTTGACACAGCCTCTTTTCAGCTTGTCTCAGTCTCAGTAGCAGAGGGCTACAGGGATCTGCTGTTCCACAGCCTGCCTGCCTTCTTCCAAGACAGGAGCAGGAAGGTGAGAGAGATTTAAATCCCGGCCTGTGAGTCTCAGCCTCCTCTTTCCAGGGCAGCCTCATTCTGCTGCTTAGGCCTTGTTGAGATTGAGATATGACTCATTTCTGGAGTAAGTGAGGGCTAAAGGCAGTGCCCAGTCCTTTCTGCTAGCTGGATATATCTTTTATTGTGTTTTTTGTACATAAAAACTTTTTATATTGACCGATGTTCTGTAGGCTCCTTCTCTGCTCAGGTCTCTGGCATGGCTGAGGTTGTCATCTTATTGTCAGGGCCCCTAATGTCTGCCCTTCCCCTTTCCTCCTTTCCCTACTCCCGAGTGTTGCTATGGGCTCTCGTAATTCAGCCCCAGGAGAGGCTCAGTGGTTAGTGCCAGCTTGTGTCTTCGCAGCACTCCTCTTAAACATCTGGAGCAAAGCAGGGGACTGTGGCCACGCTCTCCCAGCCCGACACAGAAACGGCAGCCCCTGCCCTCAGCAGTGCTTTATTGGGAGAAGCAGAGCATGCTGCCCAGCCGCAGGCTCAGGGGAGGATTGTGTGGTGGCTAGAGGCTGGGACTGTGTGGTCTCCCAGTCAGGTGGGGGAGGGCTGGGAAACAGAAGAAAGGAGCTGGGAACTCTCTAGCTGGCTCTTCTTGCCTGGGCCTCAAGGCCGCATGGCTTGGTTCACAAGTCTTTGCACCTGGCGCTGATTCATAAGCTAATACCTAAGAAGCTCCCAAAGCAGGTGAGTCCAGTGCTGCTAGGAGCACCAGCTGTCACTCCCAGCCAACTCTGAGGTGTAGCCAGCCAAAGCATCAGCAGGACACAGTTGCTCCAGAGGGTGAAGGCAGCCTCATAATCTTCCCCTTCCCTTTGTCTCCAAGGGTTGTAGCTTGGCATAGACTCCTGTGGAAACAGCAGACCTGGCTAAGTGAGGACTTTGCTGGACATCCAGAAGTGGAGCTGTTTTAGGGTATTAGTGACCAAGTTGGGGATAGTTGGGCACTTCCTAATTGTCCCCCAAAGTCCTAGGCCCTGGGATTGACTGTGAGCCTAAAAGCTAGCACACTGGAAAGACACTAGGGAGGAGTACCCTGTCCCTAGTGACAAGTTCTGTTCTGCTTAGAGGCCTAAGAGGACTCAGCTATCCCATCCAGGGAAGGATGTGAGGGCATGACCCAGCCCAGCGCTGCTGGAGGAGGCCTCCCCTTACCTGCAGAAGCCTTACGTGCCTCTCCAGGCTGACAGGTTCAACCTGGGGATACGGCTGCAGCTCACAAAGCCCCGGGGGTAGACGTTGGCCCTGAAGATGTGCCTTGAAACGGTGGTGATACCGGTATTGTCACATATAATCCGAGACAAGGAAATCCGGCTCAGGGCCCTGCGCTGTCTTCTGGTGAAAACGCCCCGTTTCTGCCACCAGAACCTACCGGGTAGTCAAGAGAAGTGGATGAAGGTTGGGGAGGAATTACCTTATAATTAGCACCTGTTTTGTTCCAGGTATTTTTACATACATTATTTCATTCAATTCTCACAAAATTCCTACAAAATAAGTATTATTTTTATAAAGGAAGAAACAGGTTCAGTGTTTAAATAAATTGCCCAGTATTAAGTGCCCAGTATTAAGTAATTTAAGTGGCCAGAGCTGGATTTGGACCCAGGCAAATACCAAATCCAAGTAAGGAGTCAGGTCTTGGATCAGAAACTTACTAAAGGGAAACCAGATTTAGCCCTTTCTGTCCGTTTTCTGGAATCCACTAGCCTGGAACAGTGAGGCTGACAAGTCTGCCTCCTGGGTTTACGGTGACCCCAGCTCAGGCAGTGTTAGCCTTGCCTGGGTCGGTGTGTTTTTCCCTCTGACCCAGCTTTCGGGAGGAGCCTCCTGGTCTCGGATCCTGTGAACTCGGAAGAAATGAAGCCAGAAGAGCACTTTCCCCCATTGCTTTCCCATCTTGAAACGCCAGTGTCTTCTGCTCTGTCTCTGGTGCGGATGTCTTTTCGGGTAGGTCACTTACCTGTCTCCATCTCGGACCCTTCTGAACTGGTTCTCAAAAAGACAAGCCAGAAGAGGCCCCACCCGGGCCCCTGGCAAAAGAGGCTCTGCGATGGCCCCAATCCAGATGTCAATGTTGTCAGGCGTCCCATACAGATTGAGGAACTTCCTTGCCAAATCCTGGTTTTTCAGCACCCGGCTAAGCTGTGCCAGATTCCGGGGCTGGGAGAGCCCGCAGAAGCGCCTCCAAGCATTGTACCCTGTAGGGGACGGGGGAAAAATACCTTCAGCCTCGCTGACCTCCTGGTAGCTTCTGCTTCTCTCCAAAGTTCTCTGAGAGAAAGCTGTGGCCAGTCAATACTGGGCAGAACAGAAAGATCTCAACTGGCAGAAGAGGCCCCGAGCCTTCCAAAGAACAGATTGCTGTCCTCTAATTTAAAATGTGAGTGGACAACCATGCTTTGTGTACACCAGACTATATACGTCAGACTGAGGCGTGCGTCCTAATGTAAAAAGCTGTTGTAACCCAAGATTCATAACCATAAATCTGACATACAGTGATATTATAATTAGGCTCATGTGCATTAGTTAGGCACATATAAGACAGTACCCAGAATGTAAAAGACTCTCAATCAGGTTTGTAGAATGAATGAAAAAGCAAATGAATAAATGAATGAATAAACAAACAAATGAAGAACATGGATAAAATTCAGAAGAGGACCACGCACTGTATGATTCCATTTATAGGAGCGGTCCAGGATAGGCCAATATAGAGACAGAAAGTATATTAGGGGTTATCGGGGGCTAAGGTGGGGATAGGGAGTGACCTAATGTTATTACAAGGTTTCTTTTCAGGCTGAGGAAAATGTTTTGATATTAGACCATGGTGATGATTGCATAACTCTAAATACACTGAAATCATTGAATTGTATTCTTCATATGGGTGAATTTTATAGTGTATCTCATAAAGCTGCTTTTAAAAAGTTTTCAGGCTGGGTGCGTTGGCTCACACCTATAATCCTAGCATTCTGGGAGGCCAAGGCAGGAGGATCGCTTGGGGTCAGGAGTTCAAGACCAGCCTGAGCAAGAGCAAGAAAGACCCTGTCTCTACTAAAAAATAGAAAAAATTAGCCAGAAGTGGTGGTGCACTCAGCTACTCAGGAGGCTGAGGCAGGAGGATCGCTTGAGCCCAGGAATTTGAGGTTGCTGTGAGCTGTGATGATGCCACTGCACTCTAGCTGGGGAGACAGAGCAAGACTCTCGAAAAAAGAAAGTTTTCAGAAACTTCCAAGGACCATCCATACTGATTTCTTAGCTATCAGGATCCCACACAGGGCCAAGAGACATAATATGGTGTGGACAATCATGATAGGACATAGCTTTGCCACGTGCTAAAGAAACACCAGCCCAGCCTCGTCCATTAAACTACCGCTTACAAACACCATCTGCCAGCGGAACAAGGAAAACGACTGTGTTACTAAGTACTGTTGAATGTGTATGTCTCAGGAGCCTCACAGCACCTTTGGGAGGTACTTTTATGGTATGTTAATTATATCTGACAAATTTGCTGAAGTTGAGCAACCATGACCTTTCCAAGGTCACTTCACTATTAAGTTCAAACCAGGTTGTCCAATTCCAAATTTGGTATTAGACTTGGAAGGGGATTGGAGGCAACTGCAAGAGCTAGCATCAGGATAAAGTTCCTGGGATGGTTTGGCGGGAATAGGTATTGGAGGGCAGAAGCTCACTGTGTGGCAGCTTGGGTGGCCAGTGATCTCGGTTCTCCAGCAGGGGTGCCCACAGCTCCAGAGCTGTCAGAAGCACCCAAGTTTAAGGAAGCAAAGAAACAGGTTTCTTGAGTGCCTGCTATGTGCTGCTGGGCACTGAGTTAAGTGGGGTGAGCAGTAGGAAGTCCCCCCACTCCCTACATGGCCAAGGATCAGCTGAGGTAGTTGGGGCTTCAGGCTCTGTCTAGACAGGGAGGTGGGAGATGGGAAGGTGAGAGGAGCAAGGCAGTGGCCTGAGCCTTCCTTTAATGGGGTCGAATGGGGGGAAGAAAGGAAAAATTGGGCTGGGCGTGGTGTGGTGGCTCATGCCTATAATCTTAGCACTTTGGGAGGCTGAGGCAGGAGAATCGTTTGAGGCCAGGAGTATGAGACCAGCCTGGGCAACAGCAAGACCCTGTCTCTAATTAAGTAAGAAAGAACTGTGGAATTTACTATTTCCTACTTATGTGACCTTGAGCAAATTAATAGCTGTCTCTGACCTTATTTCCTCATCTATAAATGGCTGTAATAACTGCTTCTCAAGGTCACTGGGAGGACAGAATAAGTTAATATACATGAAAATGCCAAGCAAAGTGCCTACTTTTTTGGCTTTCCTGGGATAAAGTCTTTCGTGCCCTCACCAAACAGCCAATGCAAACTTAATTGTATTCCCCCTGCTCCCTGCCTCTGAGCTCTTGGCCTTTCTCCACTTAGAGCAAGGGGTGTTTCTGTAGCCCTAGAATTTTAGCCTTCCTCCTTGCAACTTGCCAGGTTTTGGGAATGGGGCAGTTCTTCCCTGCCTTTTAAATCTACTGCTTTCTCTACTTGGAAAGTCCTGATCTCCCTTTTTTGGCTCCTGTGCCCAAGTCCTGGTCGTGTGCTGAACCTAAAGCTGGAGACCCTACAGCAGAAGGGAGAGACTTGGCGGAATGGTAAACAGGTGTTCCCAGGATGCTTTGTTGCATCACCCTTGGCCTTGCGTGCCTCTGCACCACTGCCCATCCTGAGACAGTCCCAGTCAGAAAGGAGGCGGCAGCCCCAGCCTGCGCAAAGCTGGGGGGAGAGGCAGGCAGCCCCCTCACCTGGAAGGCCGTGATCCCGGGAGCGTTGCATGTTGAGAGCCGCCAGGTCCAGCCCGATCCTCCTCACTTGCTGAAACAGCCGGTCCCGGAGCTCATCCACTACCATGGAATCTTGACGGTTCAGCTTGGCAGGGGTGGCCATGAGGCCTCGGAGGATGGGGTCGATGCCACCTGGTGGCGGGGAACGTGAGCAGCACAGATTGGACCAGCCTCAGGGAGTGGATCATCACATGATGCCAAGCTAGCTCAGAGCTGGGCCAGCCAGTTGCTTATGTTCTATAATATTTGTCAGGAAACAGAGACCTGGGGGGGCGGGGTATGAAGGAGCTGCAGCTGGGAGGGAGAGGGGTCACCCTACTTCTTAAAGAGTGGAAGGTGAAGGCAAACTCCTTGCAGGTCTGACATCAGTCTCTGCCCCCTTTAGACATCCCGGAGGATGGGAGGCCTGTGACTGAGTGTCCTGCCTTGTCCCCACTGTCCTGGGGAGATATTAGCAGTGGCCTCAGCGGCAGCAAGGCCTCCTGGCAGTAAGCCCAGCCCACCTGGGGGAGGGTGTGCTCCCCACCCTCACCCACATTTGCCTCTGGAAAACCTGGTCACCTTCATACACGACTCGCCAGCTGGCAAAGAAGGCAGAGCTGAGAGGAACTTGCGAGTTGGGTGCCGAGGCCTGGTATCGGCTGTCCAAGCGGAACATGAAGGGCTGGAGCAAGGTGTGGCCGAAGCGGAAGGCCAGGGTGAAGACATTGGCCACTCGCGGGTCCACATGGGAGCAGTACCCCCTGTAGGGCCCCAGGGTTCTCCTGGCCCGAGCCTTGCCCAGAACCAGGGGCAGAAAGTCTCGATAGGTGATGATCTGGGAGAGAAGACAGGAGGAACATTACCCCAGTGGCTGCACGTCCCACACCCTTGCCTTTGCAAAGGGCCACTCAGACACGTTACCCTTCACTGTCATCATGCCATGTGTGGCAACGTTAATTTCGCATTGGTAGATGGAGAAGCTGAGTGACATGGACAGGGTCACACAGTGAGTGAGTGGCAGGATCGGGGGTAGAGGTCAGCTGTCAGGCACACCCCCAGTCACCCAGACCCAGCTGGCTTGATGTTCATCCCAAGGATGTGTTAAGGAAGATGAGAGCCACTTGCTCAGGTTGCTTCTCCGTGCCAGGCTGTCTTCTGGGGGATGCTGGGACCCAGGGCCCCCTACCTGGACCAAGGCCCCCACAATCTTCCGAGCCTCGTTGTACAGCTTGTCTCCAGTCCACCGGGGGTTCAGGCGCCGCAGCTCAGTGGCCAGCCGGTTGTGCTCTCGCATAAAGAGGGTGTGCATGGCTGCCAGTTTGGGAGTTTCCGATGATCGGGAGTCACCTTGAAAACCCCAAGTGCAGAGTTGCCACAGCCTTTCCCAGAGAAATGTCTTTCTGCTGGGGCAGACAGAGGGCTGGGGACTGGAGAAACGGGGCGGCTCCTGGCCCTCACTGGACTTCCATCCCCTCGGCTGTGCTGTGAGCTCCTTGTTTAACTGTGACCCTCGTCCCCCAACATGACAGGCCAGGAAGGGAGGACAGTGGGGTCTTAGTGGCTGGAGCAGGTTCGGTCTAGGTGGGAAAGCACAGGGCAGCTGTTGGTCTCAGGCAGGGAAACCTCTGCCTAAGACAACCAGATCCGCAGCCTGGACCAGCTATGGTGGAGGGACCCAGTGACTCCCAGAACCTTGACCTTGGTTCTGTGAGCCCGCTTGTCCCATGCACTGCGTCCATCTGCTTGTTCTCTACCAAAGGCTGTACCTTTTCTTGTCTTTGGACTTGGTGTCATGCCCCTCTCCTCCGGGGAGCCAGAGGGAAAGAGAAAGGGAAGGAGGGTCGTGCAGAGCCCCGTTCCTGCCCCAGACCTTCTATAGGCAAGGAAGGAAAGTAAATTCAGTCATTTGTTTGCTTTTAACCAAGCCCTTTTGCACAAGGCCTTATTTGGGCAGCTCTTCAGTAGACCTGTCGTGCTGCTCTTCCCAGGACACACAGATGTGCAGTCCTTAGACACGGGGGTGGAGCCGACCCCCTGTGGGGAGAGCAGGGGAAGGGCGTGGACGTGAGTCCCTAACGTGAACTCTGCCCTTTGAAACTCTGTGCTCTTGAGCACATTATCCCTCTTCCCTGAGTCTGAGTTTCTCATCTGTAAAATGAGAATGATAATCCCCTCCTTTGAGGGCTGCTGGAAGGTTGAGGGATGGCACATCTAAATATCTTAAATAACCGGAAGTGATTACCATTATTATTATAACCATGTACATGCGGGGAATTCAAATTATTCATCCAAAAGAAGGGACCAGGCAACGGTGTCTGGCCACAGTGTGCGCGCGTGGAGGGGGCTGGGGGGACTAAGGAAATTTAGCCCAGCCTGGCAAAGGAATTTAGAGAAGGAAAAAATTTACATGGAAATAACAGCTGCTTTCAGGTAATTAAAGGGGCAGTTGCTGTGTGAAAGAGGGACAGCCTCTCTGAGGTTCCAGAAACATGACTCGGAGCAACATGTGGATAGTGGCTCGAAACAAGGAGGACCTTCCTAAAAGTCAGAGCCGCCTGGGGAGGGGCTCAAGTGCCACACAGGTGGTGAGTCCCTTCTTGCTGGAGATGGTCAAGCAGTGATCTGGCCGCACACAGGGCGTTTGCAAGACCCTCCCCCTTACTGATTCTGTGATTGTGCACAGACCTGTGCCTGTGGTGTGCCTGATCCTGACGTCCCAACCACGCACCCTCCCTGCATCCACCCGGCTTCCCCGTCCCGAACGCAGGGACGGCTGTTTTCTGGGAAGACACCACCTCTCCCCCAGTCTGACCTGCCAGGAAGCAGGGGATGCGCGCCAAGCGGTTGGTGAGGAGACAGGGGTCCTCGTGCAGGTTGTCGAAGGGCAGCAGGGCCCGGCCGTTGTCGCCGAAGCGGGTGTTGACGGCCAGCAGTCCTAGGTAGTTGGTCCGGTTGCGGAGCCGCAGGGCCAGAGAGACCTCGCTGCCATACACCATGCTGGCGTCCACGAAGGAGGTGAGCGCGTTGATCTGGTTTCGGACCGTGTTCCTGCTCTGGGGGCACGCGGGGGCCGAGCGGAAGAAGGGGATGCAGTCGTGCCGGTCCTTGATGCGGGGGTCGTTGGGTGGGATCTGAGGTGGAAGAGGGGTCAGTGACACTGGGACCCCTCCACAGCAGGCCCACTCCTCTTGGTCATCTCCCAGCTCCCTCAAAACCTTGCCTTAAACTCCCCTCCTCCAGGGAGCCCTCCTCCACTCACCCGGACTGTGCTGCTCACCCCTTCAGTCCGAGCATCCTTAGCACTTTGTATCAGAGAGTCATCAAAGGTTAGAAATGAGTGAGGCTTTCAAACAGTCTAGATCCTCATTTTACAGATGGGGAAACTGAGCCTCAGAGAGGGGAAGTGACAACTAGTTAGTGGGAGAGGCGGGTTGAGAACATAGTTCTGACGTTCAGGCCTGTCTCCTTTAATTCTGTTCAATTTGACGGACCTTTCCTAAGCTCCTTTCTTGCTGGGTGCTTTGGAGACTATGAAGGTGAAAAAGCCCAGTTACAGTTACAGGAAGCTGGTAGTTCCATGAAAACACACACACACACACAGAATTAAGTAACTCTAAATTGAAGTGGCGTTTGCTATGCTTAATATACAAGCCAAATGCTAACGGTATAATAGGAAGACCCGGGAGGGCTCCCCAGAGGAGGCGTCCCTGAGCCAGGGCTTGAGGAATGGATAGAGTGAAGACAGGCAGGGGCCAGCCAAGGACCTTACGTGTCATCCCTCATGAATGTCACCCCACCTGTTAAGGTGTAAAGGGGGAGTGAATGTGTGTGAGCGTGTGCATGCACGTCTCCCTATGTCCCCAGCAGAGACTGCTTGCCGGAGTCCATCCTTTCTTCCCTAGTGCTCCACACCAGCCTTGCCTCCCAGCACGAAGGACAGGACCCTGCTCGCAGCCCAAGCCCAGGAGTTGGCGAGAGCTGCAGGAGCCTCAGGGTTTCCGAAAGTAGAGGCCCCGAGGCTCCCCTGTTGGAATTAGACCCGTGGGCCAATGCCTGTCTCGAGTGCTTCCCCTTCCACGGAGCCCCCTGGCAGATGGGCCCACCCCCAGCACTCAGACACGCACAGCACTTGAGCCTGTGCCCGGCTGTGTCTCCTGTGTCTCCGTCTTACACCTCAGCTCCACGTTGCTTCAGTCTTCCCGACCCCCCACCAGCCCTCTGCCTAGGAAGGGGGCCCACCAGGGGCCTGGGAGACTGGCCGAGGGTACCTTGATGGGAAAGCAAGGGGGCAGCTGGGCACAGGTCCTCTCACAGTCAATGCCTGCAGTGAAAGACACTCTGGCTGGGGACTCCGGGGCGAAGTCCAGATCGTGGTCGATGAACTGGCCCCACTGCATGAACATGAGGGACCGGCCCCGGTCGGAGGCCAGCCTCTGGGTGGGGAAGCGCACGATCTGGTTGGAGACCGCCCGGACCTGGTGGGGAAATAATGTCAGCGTGGGGCATGGGCTCCCAGCCCCGCAAGGAGTTGGTGCCGACCCGGGACTCAGGGGGCAGCAGCTGCCCCTGCTGGAGTTGACAGTCTCTCATCCTCTTCCACCCTCCATCTCCTTCCCCTTTTGTCCCTGGAGATGAAGCCACCTCCTGTTGTTGCTGTCACTGTGGAAGGATGGTCTCTGGTGTGGCCTCTGAGGGTCCAGCAGTAAAGAGAAGGAGAGGGGCAGGTGGGCTGGCTCAGGCCTCACCAGCTCTTCCAGAGGGGGAAATAGATCAAATTGATAGATCAGTTCATTGACCAATAGATAATCAGATGATGGCACCAATTCTTAGATGCATGGACTGGTTTCAAGGTGATGGATAATAAATATAGAGAGAACTGGATGGATGGATGGATCAGTAGAAGAAAAATTAATTAATGGATGTTGATAGACCCTAACCCTAACCCCCAATTGTTATATTGACATATGAACAGAAAATTGATGAGCCTATTAATGTGAAATAATATAGATCAATAGAACCAGAGTAAGGTATATAGCTCTTTATATTTAGTAAGATACTTTGACACTAATTCTCTCAGAGAAAAAGCCCCAATACTCGAAAGCTAGCATTAATAGATCACATCCTGTAGAGCTGTTTACATCAAATATTTTACTTAATATTCACACTAGCTCTATGAGGTAGGTTTTACTACTATTTTATAGATGAGGAAACAGACTCAGAAACCTGTCGTATTTGCCCAAAGTCACCCAGCTGGTCAGTGGGAGAGCCTGGGTTTGTGCCGTCTGGATGACTCTGGGCGATGTTTTACTCCTGCATTTAAAAGAGATCTTGCATCCCCCACATCCCCAGCCCTGACTCACGAGAGGGAGGAGAAAGCCATTGCGCCTCCTGCTGGAGGTCCAGCCAAAGGGTAGTGACAGCCCATCCTCGTACCTGGCGGGCAGCCAGCGGGCCAAGGCCTGGTTGGAGGCCCCCAGCAAGGGTCTCCTCCTGCAGCGGGTGGGTCAGGGTTAGCAGGCTCCGCATGGAGGGTGGGGGTGGGTGAGGGAAGGGCAGTGTTCCCAGGTCAGGTGCAGCCCCTGGCACCTACCTGTTGTTGCATCTCCCAGTGATGGTGCGGTACTTGTTGCTGCACTTCTCAGCCTGGTCCCGGGGAGCACAGCCGCTGGCCTGGGACAGCCGCCGCAGCTGGGCTTCCGTCAGCACATCTGGGGGAAGGGCAGGTGAGCAGGCCCCAGCTGGCCTGTTCCATACCTCCCGTCCCTTTACCTCTCTCCTCCCAATACCCCAAGGCTGTGCCCCTGTCCCCCCACCCCAGCTTCCTTCCACTCCCAGGCCAGGCCAGGCCCCGGGGGCTCAGTGTGGAGCAGAGTACCAGTGACATTGAAGGGTCTGGACCACTGGTGTAATTTCTTTTCCAGCAGCCCCAAGGCCACGTGCATATAATCCGCAGCCCGAATGACTGTCCTGGTGGTCGCTGCTGGTTGCTTGAAGTAGGACAGGAGGTCCATGGGGCTGGCCAAGCCGCTGCGAAGGCGCTGCTTTATGCTGCTCAGAAGACAAGTGAGGGCTGGGGGAGGAGTGCAGAGCTCCCAGCAGAGCCCCAGCCCAGTGGACGGTCAGGACAGGGCAAATGGACAGAAAAGTGGGTGGAAGGGAGGCTCTCTACCAACGGCGGAGATCCTGCGGGGCCCAGGGGTGGGCGCTGGGTGAGATGACCTTGGCTGGAGCCCATCCTGCCTCATCGCCCCTCCCAGGCCCATGCAGCCCCCAGACCCAGGCCCACCTCCTCTGGGTCCGATTGTAGGCGGCATCCACCAGCAACTTGGCCTCCGCTATGCAGTCCTGGAGGACCGAGGTCTCCACTGCCCTGGGGGAGGCTGCTCAAAGGGGATGGGGACTCAGGGTGTAGGGGAGCCATAGACCCCCCCCAAGCACTTGCTCTTCATTCCTCTTCCCTCAGACCAGCCCTCCTTCTTGGCTGTCTAAGGGGCTATTACCTGGGGCAGTGCCCTCCCAGGGCTGGGCAAGGTTGAGTGTGGCTAGGACCCCTGCCAGGGCCAGGAGCAGCTGCATCCCTGCAATGAGACTTCCCCAGCACGGAGAGCAAGCAACACCTCCAGCCTGCACCGAAGGCTGCTTGCCTGGAGGACCCCCAGCCAACCTCCCACCTGCTCCTGCTCTTCTCTGGAAGTAGCTGGGAAGGGACATTTATATCTCATCTTAGGGTAGGGGGAGGGCAGCTCTGGGGCCCAGAAGCCCAGCCTCTTGGGTGGGGTTTCTGGAACCTCCCTCTGGTTTTCAGGGGAGTTGTGAGACTGAAACACCCCACCCCACCCCTTGCCAGCCTGGGGGTGTTCTTCCCTCCTACCCCCTCACTGCATCCCCACCCTCTGCTGCCGAGTCCACTGACGTGGGTGGCGCCTGGGACACAGGTGTTGCTCCATGAATATTTGCTGGATGGCTGAGGAGCAGTGCGCCTCAGAAGAGGGACGGGCCAGGCCCTGCCACTGACTGGCTGCATGGCCTTGGGCAAGTCCCTTCCCCTCTCCAGGCCTCAATTGTCCCATCCCTAAAGTGGGAGCTGAGCCGGATGATTGGAAAGGCTGCTCTCCTCCCCCGACAGGGCAGGACCTGGGTTTGCCTTACTGTCATATCCCTGCATGCCCAGCACAAGGCCTGGCACTCAGTAGGCGCTCAATAAGTGTTTACTGAATGAATGAATGCTGTGTGATCAAGGACTCAGCCCCTCCCTGTACCCCTAACCCCACCAGCTCCCTCCAAGGTGCAGGGAGAGAGGGAGGCTGTGGCTGAGGCAGGGCCTGGCAGAGAAATGCCTCCTGGGGCCGTGTGGGGGACACAGAGAGATGCCGGGGTCAGGGCTGAAACTCCCCAGAGCGAGCCGCCCGGCAGCAGGCTCCGTCGAAGCCGCGGGCCCACCGTGGGCTTTATTCTTCCCCAGGAGTTGCTTCTTCAGTGCGAGTCAGGAGCAGGTTTACACTGAGAAGTAGGTTTGAACTCTGAGCTCCTATTGGGCTTGACTAGGGGGTCACTTCTTTAGAGGTGACTTGCTGCAGTGGGCTCATGGTGACTGGGGTTTGAATCGGCTCTGTCACTAGCTACGTGACCTCGGCTGTACCTCCGTGTCCACCTCCTGAGTGTAGAAGGCGCCCCAGCCGGCCTTCCCCCCGGGCCCTCCTCTCCCACACCAACGGTCTTTCCTCCTACAGTCCCACCGAGGGACGCTCGTGGCTCATCCTTTGCTCCTGACCCCCGGCCTGCCTGGAGAGGGCGCTCGGCTCTGAGGCCACGTTCCAGCATCGCCATCGCTGTGCCCGGCTCCTTCTTCAGGCGGGCATGTCCGCTCCTTCCTCAGTGCAGGCCCCGTACCTGCCAGGCTCCCAGCATGGCTGGTCCGAGTGTCCTTGTCTGTGTCGCCCACCTCCAGGCCCTACCTAAGCTCGGCCCGGCGCCCTCCGGCAGCCCCTGCTCCTGCAGCAACACCAGCGTGACGGTTGCTCTTGAAACAGCCACTTTGCTTCGGCAACCACTTTCACAGGCTGCAGTTGATGGCCTGGCCCCTCCTGATCTTATCTTCAGCGGAGGCCCCTCTCCTGTGGCAAGGGGGCCTGGGTGGAAGTCACCGTTTAGGAGCTGAACGTGCATGGGGTTCCTTGCTGCGGCCTCACTGGGCGACTTGGGATAAATCACACCACTCACTGGACCTCAGTTTCCAGCCTGCGAGATGGGAACAGTGACCCTCGTGGAGGAGAGAGGTCTTAGAGATCACAGAGTGCCCCTCAGCTCTCCTCACCACCCCCCTGCCCAAGGCCCCCGGGTTGGGACCGGGTGGGTGTACGTAACCCAGGTTGCCCTCCTTCCAGGGTCCCCGGTGCTCAAAGTCCCGCAAAGGGGACTCTAATTCTTCAGCAATAGTGAGTTGTGCAAGGGTTCACCATGGCCGTGGGCTGCCGTGGGTCACTGGGACAATAATAACCCAGACCCGGCCCTGCCCTGTTGGCTGATCCCTTGGGGATTCCGGCCTGTTGACTGATGGTGATGAGGAGAGGCAGGCAGGCCGCGGAGGGCAGGTTCCTGGAGGCACTGCCGGGGCTGGCGGGCGGAGGCGCAGGCCAGGAGGCTGAAGGAGAGGCCAAGACTGCCACCTGGCTCTCCTAGGCTCTGGCCACTGGGTGCCCCTTCAGGCTACTTTCTGCCACCCTCCCGCAGGCCCCTGCCCCTAGACTCCAACCACCTTCCCCCTCCAGTACAAACCCCATCCAAGCAGCTCCTGATTCTGCAGGAGGTGCCTCCTTCCTCCTGGCTCCCTCTGGGAAGCCATGTCTGACCCACCAGCAAGCTAGGCCAGGTCCCTAAGCCACAGCACTTAGTGGGCGGGGGCTCTTCGGCCTAGGCCCCAATCCCAGCACCATGATCCACTGGGGCAAGCTGCTCAGCCTCCGAGCCCACCTCCCCACTGTCTGATGGAGGCATCACCAGGCCACCTCGTAGACACAGCAGGCACGCAACAGGGCTGTTGACTAAACCTTCTTGTCCTGCCCTGTTGTTGCTTCCTTTATCCAGCTCACTGGAGGCTGTCCCTCAAGGGCAGCAATTGCCACCGGTGCGAAGGGTGAGGCAGCGAGTGCAGGCCGTTGTGGGGCTGGGTGCCTGGAAGGGAGGCGTCCAAAGTTAGGGTTGTTCAGAGCCTGGCTCTGAGCCCTCATGCTCATGCCAGAGTGGGCGTGCCAGCTGCTGGGCAGGGACCACTGGAGCCTGAGTGAAAGGACAGTTGGCGATGGAGTGAGTGACAGCCCCTGGAGGACTGGGCTCCACCCTCCACCCCAGCTGTGGCCTGCTTTAGGGGGCAGGTGACATGCAGGGCACCTGCCATGCCCCACAACGCTCTGCTTTGACGTCCGCTTTCTCCTGTGTCCGGGGCTAACCATATTCAGGGACAAGAAGAGGGGTGTGGCCCCCCAAACCCCCTACTCTCCCGTGGGCTTTTCAGCATGCCCACTGGGACCTCGAGGGTCCCTGGGGTTAAGTGTTGCCCAGTGGCGACCTGCAGTGTCTCACACTGGGAGGAGGTTACTTTTTGATACCCTCTCCTTTACACAATGAAATCATTTTTAGTAATACTCATTAAATGAAACAATAATAACGGCGAGAAAAGAAATGTGTGAAAGATTTCATTTCTTGAACTTTGTATATATAATCATGCCAGTAAAAAAAAAGCAATAAAAATGAAATATTACAATATAAAAAGTAAAGGAATAATGGATTAATACTTTTTAATCCAAAACATATGAGTATGTTTTAACTGGGGAAAAACTACCTACATATTGGTAGCTTGAGTATTTAATATATCATTATGGTTTCTGTTTTCTTGATTCATTCCTTCATTTTAAAATCAATAATTACAAATTTAGAAAGAATAAATTCTATCTTAAAGATATTATTCAAATTTAGTAAAATATTTGATGTATAAAGTAAAATTTGCACTTGCACAAAAATATTATACTTCTCAGTTTGCATGTTTTCACTGGTTTACATGTTAAACACAAATTCAAAGTTCCTCTAGAGTGACAGAATTGAAGGAAATCAAGGAAATCTTCAGCTTTGCGATCACTGCACTGTCATCGTTTATGTGAAAGCAGCTGTTTGCATGCAGGGACACGCGGCGCTGCAGTGCAGGGACACACGCACTGCACCAAGGCCTGATCTTCACGGCTGTGGACCCAGCACCCAGCACAGGACTGGGCCAGGCCCGGCGCTTAGGAGCGTTTGTGGGACACCAGCGAACCAGGTCCCAGCTTAACTCCGTGAGTCCACACACCCTTTTCCACCCAGGAAAGGAAGCCATGCCTCCTCCCCTGCCCAAATCCCCAATCCTCTGCCCTCTCCCGATGGCAGTTCAGCTACTCCCAGGGTCTCGACCCCAACAAGCTGATGAGTGGGGTGGGGCAGGGGTTGGGGGGCCTTGGAGGTGATGTAGAGGGGGAAGAGCCTTGGCACAGGCGATAGGTGGGTCCCGGGCCATCCCCCGTGCAAGGCTCGGAGAGCAGGAGCCTGAGCTGCAGGTGGTTGGAGGAGCACTGCCCCAGGGACGTGAGGATGGGCAGTCCACTGAGCGTGGAGGCCGCGTGCTGGAATGTGGGTTGGGACACCCCACAGGGCTGGGAGTCCAGAGCCCGCTGCCGGGGTTCCCGGGGCCTGTCTGGACCTCAGAGGCTGGGGGTGGTGTGGGAGAGCTCTCCCTTTGAAAGGGAGATGGGTGAAATACAAATCTGAGACTGAGCCATGCAGGAGGAAAGATTGGTAATGAGACCCATCAAGAAGACCACTGTTGGGGTGACAGGAGGAGACAAGGCTGCCTGGAGACTGGGAATGAGGGGGCCAGAGAGGGTGAGAGCATCTTCAGCTGCTCCCCCTCCTTTCTTGGTGGCTGTGAGAGTCAGGCTGTGGAGGACTTGGCGTCACTGGTCCCATGAGCATCCTATCCCCTTTGCTGACTCATCTTGTCCCTCCATGCAGCGTTCCCCAGCGGGGCTGGCACCATCTGGCCCCGGCACCTCCCTGCTCCAGCACCCCATCTCCCCTCTCTCTGTTCCTCTGCCCTCAAAACCCACTGGCCTTCAGCTCCCGAAACGGGCCTATCCCCTTCCTGCTTTGGGTCTCAATGGTGAAGGCTCTTCCCTCTTGTGCCTGGCCGACTCCTGCTGGTCTTCCAGGTCTCAGCCACAGGGGACCTCTCCCGTCCCCCCTCCACGGACCAGGACTCGGTCGACTGGGTCTTCCTATTCCTCACTCTTGTAGCTCCTCTCCTGGAACTTAACATCATACAATTACACATGTGTTTCTATGGTTGGATTTGATTAAGCTCCGGTCCCTGCAGGTCTGTGAGTGCCATACAGAAAAAGGCATGTGCCTGTTTTGTTGCCCACTGTAGCCTTGATACCTAACACGCTGCTGGGTAGGGGCTTAATACATATTTGTGGAATGGAAGCATTTGCCATGATCTTGGCTGTCATGGCTCTGAAGTCAGGCAACGGATTTGTACCTGTATATCTGTCGGGCCCAGTGCCTTTTGTCAGAGACATTGTTCTCCTTGGGCCAGGCCAGCCCAGCCAGGTCAGCGGATGCTGTGGCAGACCCGGCCCTGCCAGGCTGATGTCCAGACCCTGGACCACGAGGGAGGCTTCCCTCCCGGGCATCTTTCAGCTGCAATACCCAAGAACCTTTCCTCCCAACCTCCCCTGGCCAGCTCAGAACCTCAAGCTTCCGCAACCACTTTCACAAGAACCGTCCATCAACCACAATGGAGCTGCCAGCCACAGGCCTGATTAGATCTCTTTATCTGCTCAGCGCCAACGGCCCCCTCGAGCCAGCAGGGGCAGAGCAGGGCTCAGGGCGTGGCGGGCCTGCTTCTGCTCCCTGGGGTTCCTGGGAAAGAGATCCTTGCCTGAGTCTCATGACGAAACACTGAGGTGTGCGGGAAGAAGAGGGTTGCCTCAAACTGCAGCGGCTCCACACCGTGCCAGAGGCCAGGGTGGGCCAGGAGTTTGTGCACGCGTGTGCGTGTGTATATGTACACATGTGTATGTGAGTGCTCCAGGGCTGAGGACTCTCCTTGTGGGAGAGGCAGCTCTGAGTCCTCTGCCTTTAGCAAGGCTGGAGAAAACTGAGCTAGGGGCCTTGGAGAGCTGGCTTGGGAGTCTGGCACCACCCCTGACTGTCTGATCTTAACCAAGGTTGAACCTCTCTGATCTGCTAGTGAAGTCACCAAAACGCAAGAAGGTTCTGGAGGCAAGGGGGCTCTCTAGCGAGCACTTGAGAGGTGCACAGATCCAGGCCAGAGGGTCAGCCGAGGCCAAGCACCCATCCCCTCCCTCCTCTGTCCTGCCTCGGCCTCATGTAAGAGCTTGTTCCTCGCCTCCTCCATCAGACTGGGAGCTCCCAGGGGCAGGGACCAGAGGCAGGAAAGGGAGACTGTGCGCTTGCAGACAATGCAAACACTGCCTGGAATCAACAACATAACTAGTCAGAAGGCTCAGTGGGGCACGTGACCTTGGGGCACTGCCACTTGTAGGGTAATTGGAGCCCTGCGGTGCTGAGACCCAGCAGGAAGGGCCTCCTGGCCAGGGCGATTTCTCACCCTGCCCCTTGCCGCGTGCCAGCCCGGTGTCTGTGCTTCACTGCACTCGCCGCATCCTTGTGACAACCTTATGAGGGCAGGTGCTGCCGAGTGGGACTTCTTTTTTATTGTTGAGGCAGAGAGAAAATGACGTGTCACGGTCTTGGAACCAGGAAGGGGGTCTCAATCTGGGACTAACTTTATAAACCAAGCTCCCAAGGGCACAGATGTGACCTGGGCAGAGAGAACCTGGTCCCATAGGCTGGGAATCTGCCTCGGGCCTGAGCAGGCAGAGGTGGGCCTGGTGTCCCCTGCACGGGTGCGGTACTTGAGGGGAGTCTGTCGGGCCGTGCTGCTGCACCAGTGGCACTGGCTCTGCAGCTTCCCTGGACCCCTTCCAGGTAACGCTCCTGTGCGCTGGCTGCCCCAGCTCCGGGGATAGAAGCCACTCAGGAGGGGGAGGCACAAGAAAGGGCCTGTGCTGATCCATTTTGCATCCTGGCATCTCAGTACACCTAGAAAGAATGAATTCCTGAAGGTTATAGAAATTGAGACACACTGTTGAATGAAACAATCTCTTGCCTGGAGCACTAAAAAGGCTCAAAAATGCAAAACGTCCCCCAGCCACAGCCTCCCCAGTGTCTCTGGCTGGCTGTGGTGGTGAGCACTGGGGTGGCGATCTTGGTGGCCTCAGCCCTGTGGCAGCAGTGGAGGTGGCTGCAGCCAGTGCCCAGTGTCAAGGGCAGGAAGCCCACGAGCTGGGGCCCTTTGTGCTAGATGAGGGCTGCTCTCTGTTTCCACTCCTCCTGTCCCCAGAATGTCGTCCTCTTGTAGGTGTCAGGGGAAGAGCAATGCTCTCTCTACTCCTCCTCACTGTCCCTGGAGGGCACGTTGGCCAGCCATGAATGTGCCACTTCTTAATGCCACGTGTGGTTCCCAGAGCAGGCTGTCCTGGGTCTGTCACCCATGCTGGGCTCTGGACAAGGATGGGTCTTAGCTTTCTTTGCGTCTATCTGGGCAGTGGCAGTGGTTCTAAACAGAATCAGACTTTGTAGACTTGAATCCAGAGTGGGGCATGGCATTATCCAAGAAGAGATGGAGCCAGGAGCCTCCCCCCTCCAACTCTTGGCTGATCTGCCAAGACAAAGTCAGGAACTTTCCCTAAGAACCTACGGGTAAAGAGGACAAAATAGGACAGAAAGAAGAAACTAGGTGCTCAATAAATACTTGTTTAATGAATGAATAGAAACATGAATGTCAGATATAACTAAAGACAAGCCCGTTGAATGGTGCCATTAAAGGGGTGCTCTTCTTGTTCCTTTCATTGTAGACATGGTTGGGGGAGTCTGTCCACACACCCTCCTTCTGGGAAATAGCTCTCATCCACAATTCCTGCTGAAAGGGTGGGTCTGGACGGTCACGTTTATGTCATGTGACCTGCATGTCTTTCATCCCCGTGGGACACAGGACCCAACCTCAGCTAGTCAGACTATTCTCACAGGACTTCAGAATTCACACCCTGAAGACTGAGCTGGTCAGCTGTGCAGTGCAGAACGGGAGGGTCAAGTTATAGGACTTGGGCTCCCACTGGGGAGATGACTGCATTGGCAGGAAGGACCAGTTACGCCAGCCCTGACAGCTTCTCATTCCCACAACCCCTGAATCCACCTTATTTTCAGGAGACCTTTAGATCCCTGAAATCAACCTCTTTTTATTTAAGCTTGTTTGGGCTGCAGCCTCTTGCAACTTCAGTCATAGCCTGTTCCTTCTCTTCAACGCTGCCTGATAACCTGACCCCAGCCCCAGTTTGATAGTGGGGGAAAGACATGATGGGTGTGTGGCCAAGAGATCCAGGCAGAAAGGAAGCAGAGCACACCTGTGAGTTGGAAAAAAAAAAAAAGGCCCAGATGAATGTAAAAACTGTACCGAGAGAAAGCAACATGGGGAGGGAGGGAGGCCAGGAAGGAGGAGTGGGAAGATAGAAAGAGATTGAAAGAGATTAGTAAAGAAAGAGTCAACAAACCATTACAGGGCACATTCTATGGATAAAGTTCCATGTTAGGCCTCAAATGCAAATTGACAAATGTGAATGAAAGAATAAACGAATGAACAAATGGGTGGATCTTCTGATTCCTACTTGCAAGAAGTGTTAAGTCGGAAAATGGGGGTGAGTGAGGGATAGCAGTAAGCAGTCAGATGCTTCCAGACATGGCCCTGAATTTCTACTCACTCTATGTTATCTGTGTCACCCTGGGCAGGTGGCACAGCCCTCAGGAGTTCAGCCCCCACGCTCTCTGTGCCTCCTCACGTAGGAATTTCTGCCCTACTTCCAAAACAGGAGCCAACTGATGGAAGAGTAAATGTCAGACATAACAGTAACAATAATTCATACCCAGGTTCTATGGTTTACAAAACGTTGTCTCACCTTTTCTTATTTGAATCTTATAGAAAACCTATGAGATTATTGGGACAGATACTGTTTTAGGCTATTTTAGTGAGAAGGAAGCTGTAATATCAAGAGAGTTTAGGCGGCTAATCCAAGGTCACCAGTTTGGTAAGGTCACAGCTCCCGATTTAGGACAAAGGCCACATACCTGTGCTCTCTCCAATACTCAGGACTCAAACTAAAAGGGGATGCTGAGAAGAGAGTCAGAATACAGAAAATTGAAATGCTCTTACTGGGGAAATGCTCTCATCATAAGGGGAAACTGTCTACCAGGAAGGGGAGGGGCGGGTGTGGTTTTCCAGGGGCCATGTGAACACTTCTCATTGTGGCAGGTGCGTTAGAACTCTTTATCACAAACCTTAACCACCAAAGAGGACACTCCTCTTTCCAAAAACACGAAGTTGCTTGGTTTCAAAACTCATTCACCTCTTCCACCCCCCTCACAACACATCCACAAGCTGTGAAGAAAGCAGATGTCACAGCTCCCTCTCCACTTTAGGAAGGAAAAGCAAAACCAAAGAAAGGCGACCTACCACTGTCACTCTACTTTCCAAACCAGCCGGCGCCTCCCTAGTCTCTTCACGGCTGCCTGCATCTCCTGGTTCCTCAGGGTGTAGATCACGGGGTTGAGCATGGGGGTCATGACCGTGTGGCTGATGGACACAGCCTTGTCCATGGGGAATGGAGTGAAGGGCCGGGCGTAGAGGTAAATGCTTGGAATGAAGATCATAGACACCACGATGATGTGGGTGGTGCAAGTGGAAGCTGCCTTCCTCCTTGCCTGCCCTGAGTGGGACCTCAGCATTGCCAGGATGACTGAGTAGGAGACCAGGAGGAGGAGGAACCAGATGAGAACCAGCATCCCACTGTTGGAGATCATGAGCAACTCCAGGAGGGAGGTGTCAGTGCAGGCAAGTCGCAATACTTGGGGAATGTCGCAGTAGAAATTATCCAGGATGTTGGGGCCACAGAAAGGCAGCGGGAGCATCAGAGCCAGCTGGACAATGGAGTGGATAAAGCCCCCCACCCAGGCGGACACCACCAGCCCCACACAGAGCTGAGTGTTCA
The DNA here is from genome assembly GCF_000956105.1 of Propithecus coquereli. Taxonomy (NCBI): domain Eukaryota; kingdom Metazoa; phylum Chordata; class Mammalia; order Primates; family Indriidae; genus Propithecus; species Propithecus coquereli. The sequence goes on from NW_012148452.1 coordinate 3,027,407, forward strand.
TAATGGTGACATAGTGGAGGGGCCGGGAAATGGCAACGAAGCGGTCATAGGCCATCACTGAGAGGAAGAAGACAGTCCCACCTCCAAAGAGGTGGAAGAAGAAGATCTGGGCCATGCAGCCCCTGTAGGAGATGGTCTTGGTCTCATGAAAGAAGTCCACCAGCATCTTTGGGGAGGTGACTGTGGAACAACAGAGGTCTATGACAGCCAGGTTTCGAAGCAGAAAATACATGGGTGTGTGGAGCCGCGAATCAGAAGTCACTGTGACTATGATGAAGAGGTTTCCCACCACAGTGGTGATGTAGACAAACAGGAACACCAAAAACAAGAAAATCTGGAGCTGCTGAGACTGTGAGAGCCCCAGGAAGACAAAATCTGATACCCACATGAGATTCCCTGGTTCCATGGTGTCTTCCCCATCCATCTAAAGAAAACCACACAGACAGATGCATGAAGTCACTGTGTGCCCTTTCAGTGCTCAGGGGCTCAGAACTGAGTTGTCCAGGTCTATGTAATGAGCATCCTCATGTGTAGATCATGATATTAATACCAGAATCTGATTAAATGGCCTAGTCTATGGGAAGTATACAATTTGGTGCTGAAATATACATTCATGAGCTATCTAAGAGCCATCCCGAAGTGTATGCAACCGGCCTGCCAAAGGTTCAGATAGTGGTGGGAAGACAAATCTGGGGTCGAATCAGGTCTTCCATTGAATTGAGATTTACCCATGAGTAACTTAATCTCTCCAGATCTCAGTTTCAACACCCACAAGGTGGGAATAAAAATGCTTTCTTTATGGAATTTTCCATGGGCTTAAGTAAAATGACACATTAAAGTTTTAGAAGAGTGCCTGGAATAATAGTCATCACTTTCCTCTGTAAAGTCTCCTAGCCTAAAGACATCCTCTCTTCTCCCAGTCTTTATGTTATTACTAATCATTTTTCATACAACATTTAACATCAGAATGTTGACAGACTTTTCAAATGTCTATGTTTTTTCCTCCACAATTCAACAATGGGATCTTAGAGACATAGGTCTGGATGCCACAATACGTTTGTGCCTGGCAGTAGGTATCTCTGCCTCTTACGGACTGTTGGCTCTTTAATGAATGACAGCTTCTTATGCATGCCATGTGTTTGTTTATTTCCATGTTTGTTTTCTGGAATGCTGTTCACTTCCTTCTCTACCTAGAAAGAACCCACTCAAACATCAACCTCTCTATGACTTCTTTTATCATTTCTCCCATACAGAACAAATTCCCCATTTCCTGGAGTTCT
>NW_012148452.1:3032311-3033662 GCF_000956105.1 Propithecus coquereli
TCTACATACTAGCAATAAATAATCCAAAAAGGAAATTAAAAAATTATTTTCAATAGCATCAAGAAAGAATAAAGTATTAGCAATAAATTTAACCAAGGAGGTGTAAGCATTGTACACTGAAAACTATAAAACATTGCTGAAAGAAATTAAAGACCTATGTAAATGGAAAGACATCTCATGTTCATGGATTGGAATACTTAATACTGTTAAGAAGGCAGTACTCCCTGAAGAAATCTACAGATTCAATGCAATCACTATCAATTCCCAGTAACCTTTTTTGCAGAAATTGAAGAGATGATCTTAAATATCATATGGAATTGCAAGGGATCCAAAACAGCCAAAACACTCTAAAAAGGAACAAAATTGGAGGACCTACATTTTCCTATTTCAAGATGTACTATAATGCTACAGTAATAAAGGCAGTGATGTGCTGGCATAAGGAGAGACATATATACCCTGAGAATAGAATTGAGAGTCCAAAATTAAATTCATACATCTATGGTTAATTGATATTCAGCAAGGGTGACAAACCTATTCAATAGGAGAAAAATAATCTCTTCAACAAATAATACTGGGACAACTGGATATCCACATGCAAAAGAATAAATTTAAACCACTACCTCACACCATATACAAAAATTAACTGAAAATGTTTCAAAGACCTTAATGTAAGAACTAAAACTGTAAAACTCTTGGAAGAAAACATAGGGGTATATCTTGATGAACATGGGTTTGGCAATGGATTCTTAGATATGAAGAGCATGAGCAACAAAATAAGTAATAGACATATTGGACTTCATCAAAATCAAAACTTTTACATATCAGAGAACACTATCAAGAAAGTAAAAAAAACCCCAAAGAATGGGAGAAAATATTTGCAATCCATTAAGGGTCTACTATCTAGAATACAAAATGAACTCTTACAACTCAACAACAAAAAGACAAACAACCCAATTTTTAAAGTGGGCAAAGGACTTTAATAGACATTTCTCCAAAGAAGATATACAAATGCCAACAAACACATGATAAGGTGCTCAACATCATTAGTAATTGGGGAAATGAAAAGCAAAACTGTAATGAGATACCACTTCATACCCAATAGGATGGTAATAATAATGGTGACGGTAATACAGGTTGAGTATCCCTTATCCAAAATGCTTGGAACCAGAAATGTTTCAGATTTCAGATTTTTTTTTGATTTTGGAATATTTGCATATGCATAATGTGATACCTTGGGAATGAGACCCAAGTCTAAGCATGAATTCATTAATGTTTCATATATACCTTATACACATCGGAAGGTAATTTTATGCAACATTTTAAATAATTTTGTGCATAAAACAAAGTTTTG
>NW_012148452.1:3034962-3036055 GCF_000956105.1 Propithecus coquereli
AAAAAAAACACCTCTGTTTTAGGATTTATCATGTTCTATCATTATTCATTTGTTCCAGTTTCTCAGCTATTTACATTGTCATTTCAATATCTTAGTAACCACAGAACCTGGAACAGCAACTCTGACATAGCATATGCTCAATCAATGTAAATTAATGTATGAAGTAGGTAATTCATTATGTGGCCTTCACTGTGTGGAGAATTTTTTAAGTCATTTTACTCATCCCCTTATATCAAAAGGCCTTTTCTATGCTAAGTTGCTAAAATTATTGGTTTTTCACATGGACCTGAAGCAGTTGTTTTCAATAGCATATTCCCCCTGAATCGCTTACCGAGGCTCTCCTCACACCATCTTATATGGTCCTACTACCTTCAAGTCTGTGTTACTTCTTTCTTATGCTCCTTACCCTCCAGCAGGTGTTTTCAAGAACTAATTACAGCTGACCTATCAGCAGGTGAGGAAACATTCATTCTCACACCTTCCTGCAGCCCTGAATGGGTGAGTGGAACTCAGGTGTTACATCTTTTTGAGGGTCCTCTCCATGCAGCCTCCCAGCTTCCTGGTCTCTGCCATACCTCACATGCACTACTCATGGGCGTGACCCTGGGGAAGAAAGGATATCTTTAGGGAGAAATTTTTGGACTGGGCTCAGAAAGCAGAGCTGGGATGATTTCCACTGGGGCAGGGGAGCAATGGGAGTTGTTAAAAAGTTTCTAAGTCTCTCCAAAACACTTACTATCAGAGAGGTATGCCTTGGGGACAAAAACTGGCAAGGACATTGAAAATTGTAGAGATTTATGAAACATAGAATTAGCAGATCAAGATCAGAAAGAACAAGAGTATCTTCAAAAGAAACAAATTTTGGGAGGACCCATTGCAATGAACACTGGTTCACATGCTTGAAGCTTCATGTACAAAGAATTAAAGGAAAGCAGAAGAATAATGTCTCAACAAATAGAAAATATCAATAAAGAGAGAGAAATTGTTTAAAGAAAAAAAATCTACAGCTGAAAAGTACAATAAAAATAACTGAAATGAAAAGTTCACTAGAGGGCTTGAATAGCAGAGTTTGAGTAAGTATAGGAAAGAATCA
>NW_012148452.1:3046932-3055316 GCF_000956105.1 Propithecus coquereli
AAAAATTTTTTATTTGATTCTTATAACAAACCTGGGAGGTTTGGGGGTGCAGATATTAATTTAAGCAAGATTGGTTAAGAAGAAGCCATGGGGCCCAGAGAGGCCGGGTGGTTCATTTGAGGTCAACAGTTTGGTCAGTGATGGGTCAGGGCCTCCAATTTAGAGCTGAAGACTCCAAATACTGTAGTCTTTCCAACAACCCAGACTCACACCAAGAGGGGATGCTGAGAGGAGAGTCGGAATACAGAAAATTGAAATGTTCTTACCGGGGAAATGCTCTCATCATAGGGAAACTGTCCACCAGGAAGGGGAGGGGCGGGTGTGGTTTTCCAGGGGCCATGTGAACACTTCTCATTGTGGCAGGTGCGTTAGAACTCTTTATCACAAACCTTAGCCACCAAAGAGGACACTCCTCTTTCCAAAAACACGAAGTTGCTTGGTTTCAAAACTCATTCACCTCTTCCACCCCACTCACAACGCATCCACAAGCTGTGAAGAAAGCAGATGTCGCAGCTCCCTCTTCACTTTAGGAAGGAAAAGCAAAGTCAAAGAGGAGCGACCTACCACCATCACTCTGCTTTCCAAACCAGCCGGCGCCTCCCTAGTCTCTTCACGGCTGCCTGAATCTCCTGGTTCCTCAGGGTGTAGATCACAGGGTTGAGCATGGGGGTCATGACCGTGTGGCTGGTGGACACAGCCTTGTCCATGGGGAATGGGGTGAAGGGCCGGGCGTAGAGGTAAATGCTTGGAATGAAGAGCATAGACACCACGATGATATGAGTGGTGCAGGTGGAAGCTGCCTTCCGCCTCGCCTGCCCTGAGTGGGACCTCAGCATCACCAGAATGACAGTGTAGGAGACCAGGAGGAAAAAGAACCAGATGACATCCAGCATCCCACTGTTGGAGATCATGAGCAACTCCAGGAGGGAGGTGTCAGTGCAGGCAAGTCTCAATACTTGGGGAATGTCACAGTAGAAATTATCCAGGATGTTGGGGCCACAGAAAGGCAGCGGGAGCATCAGAGCCAGCTGGACAATGGAGTGGATGAAGCCACCAACCCAGGCGGCTACCACCAGCCCCACACAGAACTGAGTGTTCATGATGGTGACATAGTGGAGGGGCCGGGAAATGGCAACGAAGCGGTCATAGGCCATCACTGAGAGGAAGAAGACCAGGGCACCTCCAACAAAGTGGAAGAAGAAAATCTGGGCCATGCAACCCTGGTAGGAGATGGTCTTCTTCTCAGATAGGAAGTCTACTAGCATCTTTGGGGCAGTGACTGAGGAGAAAGAGAGGTCTATGACAGCCAGGTTTCGGAGCAGAAAGTACATGGGTGTGTGGAGCTGGGAATCAGAGGTCACTGTGACTATGATGAGAAGGTTTCCCACCACAGTGGTGACATAGACAAACAGGAACACCAAAAACAGGAAATGCTGGAGCTCCTGAGTCTGTGAGAGCCCCAGGAAGACAAAATGTGATACCCACGTGACGTTCCCTCGTTCCATGTTGTCTTCTCCACAAACCTGAAGAAAATAAACCACAGACATAGATTCATGCAGTCACTGCTTGCCCTCTCGGTGCTCAGGGGCTCAGAACCAAGTTGTCAGGTCCATAAGATGGGCATCCTTGTGTGCATCCCATGATACCAGGTACTGTCTTGTCTCTGGGGAGTTTACAAATGGGCGCTGGGATATACATTCAGGAAATCTTAAAGCCACTCAGAAATATATGCAACCTACCTTTTGAAGATTCATACAGTGGTGGAAAGATATTTGGAGTCAGATACATCCGGAGTCAAATTTCAGGTCTTTCATTTCATTGAGATTTGACCATGACTAATTAATCTTTCTGGGTCTCAGTTTCCACATCTGTAACATAGGAATAAAAATGCTTTCTTTGTGGCTGGGCATGGTGATTCACACCTGTAATCTCAGCACTTTGGGAGGCTGAGGCAGGAGGATTGCTTGAGGCCAGGAGTTCAAGAACAGCCTGGGCAACATTATGAGACACCCATCTCTACGAAAAATTTCAAAACTAGCTGGGCAAGGTGACATGCACCTGTAGTCCCAGCTACTCAGGAAGCTGAGGCAGGAGGAGCACTTGAGCCCAGGTGTTCAAGGTTACAGTGAAGTATGAGTACACCACTGCACTCCAGCCTGGGCAACAGAGTGAGACCCTGTCTCTAATAAAAACAAACAGTTGCTTTTTTTATAGAATTTTCTGAGGGCTTAAGTAGAATTACACTTATGAGATTCCTAAAACAGTGTGTGGAGTAATCACTGGTAATTGCTCTCCTCTGTGAAGTCTTCTAGTCTTAAGACATCCTCTCTTCTTCCATTCTCTAAGAAGTTCTTGTGCCAATAGTTTTTCATATGTCATTTAATGCATCGTTATGCTTATAGACTTTCCCTGTGTCTATATTTTCCCTCCACAATTCAACTATAAGCCCAGAGACCTAGATCTGGATGTCACAGTTTATTTGTGCCTTTCAGTACCCATCCTTCATGACAGGCGGTCTCAAAAAGCATGCGATGTTGAGTGCTGGGCGGATGAATAGCTTGGTGTGCAAATCAGTGTAAGGAAGACACTGGACATAGCCAGATACCTGGGACATCCACTTGCTCCCCTGTCCTCCGTCGTAGGTGGCCCCTTGCTGACTGGGACATGTGTGGTGTGTGTGCTGAGTCAAGAGGGAGAAGGGGGAAGAGGATTCATTGGATTAAGAAATAGATGATGAAATAAATGATGAATACTGTCTGAAGGGGACTCTGAGTGCTCTTCTCAATGGAACAGGAATTTTAGAAGATGTTACCAAAACCAAGAGTAGAAAACAAAGGAAGATGTTAAAAGAAGAGGAACACAAATAGACAAAGGGAAATTAAAAGGAAGAGAGATGGAGGAACAGGACAGGTGAAGACAGGAAATGGAAAAGTGCTGGGGAGGGGAAGGAGATGACACTAAAGGCTTAGAAGCACATGGAGGTGACAGGGTGAGGCGTCAGTGGTCTCCTCACTCCCCGCACCCTGTCTCAGTCTCCCTCATCCCTTCTCACCCATCCTGCTGCAATCTACTATCTACAGTATCGAGGTCGTTCCAATCCTATCCTTCTGCTTCAGTTTGCTCCCCCTCCAGGACACCTTCTACACAGCTGTCCATGAGACCTTTCGGGACTCAGCTCTGATCATGTTCCTCCCTGTCATAATCTTTAATGAGTGTCAGCACTAGAGTGCTGACAGCTTAAAACTCAAACTCTTAAAACCACCTAAAATGCTTTGTGGATAAATTCAGCATAGAAAAACATGCATACGTGTGTGCATGCAACTCCCAGAATTTCATACAAGGGTATAAAATGCAGCCTCCATGTACCTTTCTAATCAGTGTCCCTGTCACCCAGGAACCAATGGCCGTTCAAAGAATTCATAGCTTCCACATATACCATGTATTTGGTTATTCTGTGTCTTTGGTAGTAAATCCTGTTTTCTGAAATACCTTTTGCTGCCTTCTCAACCTAGAAGCACTCAGAGAGACATCACCTTCCCTCTGACTTCTCCCCCCATTTCTCCAAAGCAGAATTCATTCCTCATTTCTCTGAGTTTCAGTAGCACTTTACAAATACCTCCATTATAGCATTTATCTTTTTTTTTCCTGTTGCTCCCCTTGATTAGATTGTAAATTCAATAACTTAGTAGGCCCAGCATCTATGACAACATCTCTATTTGCAGTTGCTCAAAAATGTTTGCCAACTTAATATATTAGCAGGTAATTATGTGACCTTGTTTTATGTGACTATGTAGAGAAATTTTTTCATGATTTTCCTCATTCTCTTCATCCTTTGCTCGCAGAACACTCCCTCTAAATCAGAGGGCCAATTCTATGCTTGGTCGTTTTCACGTGTAACCTTAGGCATCTGTTTTCAACACCATATTCCCCCTGCAGTACTTCCCGAGTCTCTCCTCGCACTTTAGACTTACTACCACCAAGTCACTTATTTGTCACTCTCACTGTCCAGTAGGTGTTGCAAGATCCTTCTTACAGCTGATCTATGTGCAGGTGAGGAAACCCTGGTCTCTGACCTTCCTTCACGCAGAATGGGGCTTCAGGCTTCCATGTTCTTGGAGATCCTTTGCTTCAGCCTTATAGCTTCCTCGCCGCTATCCCTACCTCACGGATACTACATGGGTAGGGCCCTAGGGGAAGAGGGAATATTTGGGGAAGAAACTACTGAACAGGTCTCAGGAAGCCGGGATAGTTACAACTGGGGCCAAGGGAGCAATGGGAGTTGTTAAAAAGTTTCTAAATGTCTTGGGGTTTCCCCGCACAGGTTCTGCCAACTATGCCAAAAAAAGAAAAAAAAGAGTTTCTAAATGTCTCAAAAACACATACTCTTTCAGAGTTCTCCCTTGGGGCCCCAAAGAACCAAGGACACTGAAAATTTTAGAGGTTTGTGGAATATAGGATTTGCAGGCCAGGGCCAACAAGGACAAGAGGGTCTTCAAAAGAAAGAGACCCCCTGGGAGTTTCAGAGGAACGTATTTTTTACGTAAGTGATTCTTACCCCTGAGAGAATTATCTGGAGGGCTTGTTGAAGACAGATTGCTGTGCCCAGCCCAGACTTTCTCTTTCAGGAGGTCAATGGTAAGACCAAGAATCTGCATTTGTAACAAGTTCTCAGATAATGCTGATGCACCTGTTCCTGGGACCAGACGTTGAGAGCCACCGACTTGCTTGTCAGCACAACGGACAGTCTCTCTCGTGGCGCCATCAAGATAATTCATTTGATTTCTTTCTTCTTCTCCTCCTTCTTCTTTTAAACTGAATTGATCTTTAGTTGGGCAAAGTCATGGATGAGAAAATGTTTGTATACCACAACAGGAACTTAGCACCCCATAAACTTTGTTCTTCATTTTGCCAGCCAGAGGCCCGTGGTCAATTGACTACCCATATCCAATTCTACTCACACCATCTATAAAGTGCTACCGTTCTGTACATGACAACTACTACTCCCTTCAACACAAGGATTGGTGTAGGAAACCCATATGTTTTCTCATTATGAGGAATTGATTTTTATAAAACTAAAATTAACTGACATTGTAACCTTGATGTGCTGTAAAAACTGTGCTGTGATTTTTTAGAGCTCTCTGATCTACATGGGCTTTCCAGGTTGCTCTGAGTTCTTTCATTGCAAATGTTTATACTTCGCAAAATAAACCGTCTGCCTCTGGCAGATAAGAGCACCATGAAGCTCTTCCACACATGAGAGATGTAGATTTTTAAAAAACACTAACGTTCCCAATATTTAGAGCTTTAGTCCATTTTAAAATTGAGCCATTTGGCAAAGTAGCCTAGATTGATGGTGGGGAAGGGCACAGGGCTTGTCGATCTCATCGACTATCAGATGTGTGATTTTTAATTGCCCAGGTTAATTCTTTATGATTCTGATTCAGCTTTAAGTAAGAGTGACCTGGTATGCCCCAGTTTGTATATTTCCCGTCAAGGTATTATTATATATGCGGGTCTGTAAAATGTCCGCCAAAGCTCATCTTCCTGCATCCACTAGCCAACATAATGGTTGCCAGAGAAATGAATGGCAGCGATGGGGAAATTTTGCTAAAGACCCAGTCATGGAAAACTGAGCTGAAAAAAATGATTTCCCTATGGATCACATTTCTAAGAAAATAAATATTTGTCAGACTTAACTATTTTTATAACTTCAAACTATTAAATAGATGTAGGACAGATATAGAAGTAATTTCCTGTACACTCTCATTGAGGAAGCCCAGCATCACTGATAATTAATCATTCGTCCTTTGTGGTGGGTAGGGGTCGGTTTTATGTGTCAACTTGTCTAAGCTATAGTTCCCATCTATTCAATCGAACTCTACTCTAGGTATGAAAGTGTTTTGTAGATATAACTGATGTCTGTAGTCAGTTGATGTAAGTAAAGAAGATTGCACTAGATAACTGGGTGTGCCTCATTCAATCAGTGGAAAGAACTTAAGAGCGGAACTGACGTTGCCTTGGAGAAGGAGAAGTTCTGCATGTAGACATCAACTTCAGCTGATGGCCTGCCCTGCAGATTATACATTTGCCCAGTCAGCAGTCTCACAATCACATGAGCCAATTCCTTGCAATCTCCTCCTCTCTCTCTCTCTCTGAGATATCTCCTACTGGTCCTGTTTCTCTGGTTGAACCCTGACCGATACACCACTTTTTATGGATTATATGTGAAGTAAACATCTGAGGCAAGGTTGATTGAAGTCTTTTCATAATTACACTTAATCACTCCTGGGCTTGATTATAAATATGATTGGAATGGCAAAATCTAGGGATTAATAAGGCTGAGAAGAAGCGAAGTATTTTCTGGACCAGAATTAATGTACTGTCACTGAAATAATTTATAGCCCTTCCTCAACAACTTTTAAGAGAGCTGTTTTCACTAATCCTATATATACAAAATGACTGAAGATCATTACTTGATGTGGTCATTCAGATCCTGAGGAACCAGATGTCTAACTATCCTGGCTTAATTTTAAAATATTGATGGAAAATCAGAAAATAATGATAAAGGGGAATATGTGAAGGAACCAACCTTAATTGAGCACCTACTATGTGCCAATTGCTTTACATTTACCTCATTGAGCCACTCTATGAGGTGAGTATACAGTTAAAATTTACAGTTATACTGTATAAAATTTACAGGTAAGTAGCGGCTCAATGATGTAACTAATTGTCTGAAAGGAACACAACCAGCAGGAGTTAGAGCACAGATTTGAATCCCATAGCTCCGAAGCCTATACTGTAGTCCCACTATACTACTCCAGACAGCATCAGAACATGAGGCAGATTTTTAATTTAAGCTGTTTTATGAACAATTTATTTTAAATGTTTTCTCTAAAGCGTCTACAGTGGAAAATATTGTACCAATGTGTTTAGGGTTCATAAATGTAGATTTGAGAAAATTTATGTCATAAACACAGCATAGCTTCAGTAAGAAATGTTTTAAAGGTATAAATTCTCATAGATGGGCCGGGCGCAGTGGCTCACGCCTGTAATCCTAGCACTCTGGGAGGCCGAGACGGGCAGATTGTTTGAGCTCAGGAGTTCGAGACCAGCCTGAGCAAGAGCGAGACCCGCCTCTACTAAAATTAGAAAGAAATTAATCGGCCAACTAAAAATATATAGAAAAAATTAGCCGGGCATGGTGGCATACGCTTGTAGTCCCAGCTACTCGAGAGGCTGAGGCAGAAGGATCACTTGAGCCCAGGAGTTTGAGGTTGCTGTGAGCTAGGCTGACGCCATGGTACTCACTCTAGCCCGGGCAAAAAGACTGAAACTCTGTCTCAAAGAAAAAAAAAAAAATTCTCATAGATGTAGCCATATTCATTTTAATGGCGTTTATCTCAACAAATTCAGTTAAGATTTAAGCACCTGGTATTGTGGAATATTCGATCATGGATATGATAAATCTGGGAAAATTTTACTCGCATTTCTTCACTTTGTGTCAATATTATTGATTGTGCTTAGCTTTTATGTGCTCTTATTACCCTTAGAATTGATATTCTGGATCATATAAAAGTAAAATTTTCAAAAGTTAAAAAAAAAGTGACTCAACACAACTTTTAAAATAATTGGACCAATAAATGACTTCTAGTTATAAGAAAGTAAAGGTTTTTCTTTTTCTCCTCCTCACTGGAAACAGAAATGCCATTTTCATTGAAACTAAGAGAAGCCTACAACCCAGATCACACACACACACACACACACACACACACACACACACACACACACACACACACACGCATGAAGCGCTGTCAAGTACTGTGAAGGGAGGGAGAGGCTGCTGCCCACGCCAACTCCTGGACAACGCTGGCAGAGTTTGCTCCAGAGTAGCTGGTACATGACGAAGGATAAAACAACCACATTTGTTTGGATGGACCAGATCAGGGCACACAGGGTGCAGGAGTTTGCCTAAGCCATATTTAATACCAAAAAAGGGATTGACAGGCTGGGCTGATGCCACGTTTATCACTGCACTATCCAGTATGATAGTGGGGAAAATGTGGGCTGGGGGCACCCCTGCAGCTGCCAACTGAAGAGATGGAAAGGCTAAATGTACACACACCCACATACCTGTATCATTCAATGCTGCCCTGCAAACCCAGGAGAATTCCTATTAGCCCGGAGCACCCCCTGGCCCATCCTCACTAGCACCACCACCACTTTTTAAAAAAATACATAGCTGGTAATGTTAATAGAAGAAATTGCTTCTTCAATGAGGTGTCATAATTTTAAAGTAACTAGCAGAGTCTATAAAAATAAATCAAAAAGGAGGAAAGAAAGTAGGTGAAGAGCACAGAATGAAATAGAGAAGAAAATTTTGATTA
>NW_012148452.1:3056521-3068528 GCF_000956105.1 Propithecus coquereli
CTCTAGCCCGGGCAACACAGTGAGACTCTGTCTCAAAAAAAAAAAAAAAAAGAAAAGAAAAACTTACATGGGGACAAATTCCAGTCAATCAAGACATTAATATAAATGCAAACGGCCTCTCCATGTGGCTGCTTGGGCCTTCTCACAGCATGGTAGCCGGTTTCCAAGAGTAGGCATTCCAAAGAGAACTAACTGGAGTCTGCATTGCCTCCTATGACACACCCTCAGAGTTCACATGGTGTCATTTCCACCATGGTCACAAGCCCTTCCAGATTCAAGAGGAGGAAACAAAGATCCCACTTCTCAATGAGAAATATGTGAAAGTCATATTGTGATGAAGAGCATGTGGGATGGAAGATACTAATGTGGCCACGTGGAAAAATACAGTATGCTACAAATTATATTTTTAATTTCTAAGAATTTTTTCTCATTCTCTGATTGTACCTTTCTAAAATGCCATCCTAATCTTGTTTCATGAATGCAATAACCTCTTATCTCTTTGTGGATATTAATTATAGAGTATTTTTTTAAAAGTTTCTTATTCTATATCTTGATTATATCAAAGTTAATATCCTTATTGTGATATTATACTGTAGTTTTGCAAGATATTTCTGTCTTAGTCTGTTCAGACTGCTTCTATAACAGCACACTACTGACTTGGTGGCTTATACACAACAGAAATTTATTTTTTATGGTTCTGGAGGCTGGGATGTCCAAGACAAGGTACTGGCAGATTCCATGTCTCATAAAGCCCACTTCCTGGTTTGTAGACAGCAGTCTTCTCACTGTGTTCTCACATGGTGAAGGGGTGGGGGCAAGGACTAGAAGTGGGATTTCCCTTTTGCCTAGATAAGCATTGTCCAGTTCCCCATTAGTTTTCACTGGGCCCACTTAACTTATTCATGTTACTTGTTGACTTCCCTAGGCATTTGATTTTATGACCCCTGTCCATCACAGAGTTTTCTCCCCATTGAGATTTTTTTACTCAAGCCACTGATGTCTCTTCCTTCTGCCAGGGGTTTATACCTACATGGAAGACACTATTGATTGTCATTCACAACCTTCTTTTTTCAGGGCTGAAAAATTCAAACATTCACCTTTCCATTCCCCCTTGCAGACTGGGTTGACCATATGATCCAGCTCTGGCCAAATGGGTCAAAAGAGAATTCGTCTGGGGTGGCTCTCGGAAAAATTTCCCCCTTGGTAAATAGAAAAAAACACATTAATGCCTCTCCTTTTCCTTCTTACTGAATTATTTGAATATAAAGATATGATGTCTGGAGCACTGACAGCCATATTGCCATCATGAGAAGAAAGGCAAGGAATTACAGAGCAGTCAACCCAGAGCCCTAAATTGTTTGAGCTACTGAATTAACCAACTCCAGAATTGCTTATTCTGTAGTCTTCTATTTAAATCAGAGAATTTCCTCATTATTTAATACACTGTCATTTGGTTATTCTGCTACTTGCTACCAAAACACCTTATGGATGCATATTTCAAAAGAGATAATAATTTTTTCCTAAAGAATTCATACCCCCAGTGCAGCAGTGTCATATGGTAAGCATTACATTTTAAGAGGGATGTCATCATATAAGAGTAAACACGGAAGAGATCACCAGGATGATGGACTCAGGAAGATTCTTACAATGGGAACAACTAAAGGAATGTAGATGTCACATCTGGTGAAAAGATGACTTGGAGGATGTGAAAAGTATCAGACATTTAAAGGACTTTAATGTGAAAGGGGGAAAAGCTGTTCTGAGGAACCACACAGGTCAAATAAGACAGAGTTCATTTTCCCCTTTCCCTCATTTCCAAAGATTGACTGTGAATTTGGAGAAATGCATGAAATGAAGACATGGAGATCAAAGTGGAGAAAGGATAAACTCAGAGTCGCCATGATGGCTTAGAGAGAAATAGAGAAGAGCCCATGACTTTTATTTCTTGGATAGTATGGTTTCTGGGAGGGAAGGGGGAGCGAAAAAGCTTCTGCATTACCTTAACTTTGGGTCAATATTATACATTGCCTGAGACTTTTACAAAATGATGCATACATACCCAAGGGAGATGGAGGGAATAAATATACAGAGATAGAGACAGAAATAAAAAATAGATTCTGAAGTTGACAGAGGGAAAGAACAGGAAGCAGGAAAAAGTATAATAGAAATGCCTCTCTGTGTCAGGTGCCATTAAAGGTGCCAGGAGGATTTAAAGGTAAATAACGCATGACCCCTGCCCTCAAGGAGCTCTTATTCCAGTGTGAGAAGTTAAAGAAAAAAGCAAAAACACAGATAAGGTGGTAGACTTGGAACTGAATTCGCTACCCCAAATTTGGAGCACTCACGGGCACGGCTCTGCCCTCTCTGGCCTTGGTTCTCCAACTATATTATGTCATCTTCCTCTCAGCCATACCATTCAAATGATGGAAAGATTGTGTTGGGTAATGTCTTAGTCCATTTGTGCTGCTATAACAAAATATAGACTGAGTAATTTATAAAGAACAGAAATTTATTCTTTCACCATTCTGGAGGCTAGGAAGTCCAAGATCAAGGCACCAGCAGGTTCGGTTGTCTGGTGAGGGCTGCTCTCTGCCTTCAAGATGGCAGCTTGTTGCTGTGTCCTCTGGAGGGGAGGAACATTTGTGGAAGGCCAAAGGGTAAAAAACAAGCCTAATGCTACACAAAGCCTCTTTTATAAGGGCTTTCATCCCATTCAAGATGGAGGAGCCCTCAAGGGCTAATCACCTCTTAATACCATCACATTGGCCATTAACTTTCAACACCTGAAATTTGGAAGGGACACATGCAAACCATATCAGGTAGGTAGCATAATTTGAAGATTATCCAAGAAGTATTTGGTAGAGAAGGAACAAAAACAAAGGGCAAATGCCATTATGGAAAATATATAGACAATGTTAAAAGTGAGATCACTTCCTAAATACCGCAATGGGGAATGAGGTGAAGAGGCAGGAAGCAGAAAAGAATGTGACTGTCCCAGAGTTAAGATGAAACAGTTGACCACTCATCACAGATACTCATCCATAGGTGAGGAACTCTCCAGGTTTTTTCTTGCGGTTGCAGGAGACTCTGAGTTTCAAATCCCATCCACATCTCCTGCTTCTAAACTTGGAGTTAGAGGAGTCAGGTTCCAGGCCAAGTTCTACCACTCGCTTGCTGTTCACCTTTGAGCAAGTCACTTCTCTTTGAGTTTTCTCATTTATAAAACTGTTTAATAAAATAATAATGTATCCGCTGTCAGTTTTGTGAGAAGAAATGAGATAAAAGTGTGAAAGTGCCTAACAGTACCTGACAGAGGAGCATGTCCCCAAGAAATATTACGGTAATCTGACTTGGCACACTTTATAAAGACTTTCCCCCATTTTTCACATGGAAAAACAAAATTTCAGAGAGAAGATTTGTCATTTAAAGTTAACCTATTTAGGCCGAGGCGGGAGGATTGCTTGAGCTCAGGAGTTCGAGACCAGCCTGAGCAAGAGCGAGACCCCATCTCTACTAAAAATAGAAAGAAATTGGCCAAACAACTAAAAATAGAAAAAATTAGCCAGGCATGGTGGCATGTGCCTGTAGTCCCAGCTACCTGGGAGGCTGAGGCAGGAGGATTGCTTGAGCTCAGGAGTCTGAGGTTGCTGTGAGCTAGGCTACCGCCACGGCACTCTAGTCTAGGAAAGAGAGTGAGACTCTGTCTCAAAAAAAAAATAAATAAATAAAGTTAACCTATTTAAAGTTCACTTCTTGCTGCAAATCACTAGGTGCTTTCCTAATCTCTTCATGGCTTTCTGCATCTCCTGGTTCCTCAGAGTGTAGATCATGGGGTTGAGCATGGGGGTTATGACGGTATAGCTGATGGACACAGCCTTGTCCATGGGGAATGGGATGAAGGGCCGGGTATAGATGTAGATACAGGGAATGAAAATCATAGACACCACGATGATGTGGGTGGTGCAGGTGGAAGCTGCCTTCCTCCTGGCCTGCCCTGAGTGGGACCTCAGCATCGCCAGAATGACAGTGTAGGAGATCAGAAGGAGGAGGAACCAGATGAGAACCAGCATCCCACTGTTGGAGATCATGAGCAACTCCAGGAGGGAGGTGTCAGTGCAGGCAAGTCTCAATACTTGGGGGACATCACAGTAGAAATTATCCAGGATGTTGGGGCCACAGAAAGGCAGCGGGAGCATCAGAGCCAGCTGGACAATGGAGTGGATGAAGCCCCCCACCCAGGCGGCCACCACCAGTCCCACACAGAGCTGAGTGTTCATAATGGTGACATAGTGGAGGGGCCGGGAGATGGCTACGTAGCGGTCATAGGCCATCACTGAGAGGAAGAAGACAGTCCCACCTCCCAAGAGGTGGAAGAAGAAGATCTGGGCCATGCAGCCCCTGTAGGAGATGGTCTTGGTCTCATGAAAGAAGTCCACCAGCATCTTTGGGGAGGTGACTGTGGAATAGCAGAGGTCTATGACAGCCAGGTTTCGGAGCAGAAAATACATAGGCATGTGGAGACGGGAGTCAAAAGTCACTGTGACCATGATAAGGAGGTTTCCCACGACCGTGGTGACATAGACAAATAGGAACACCAGGAACAGGAATTTCTGGAGCTCCTGGGTCTGTGAGAACCCTAAGAGGATAAACTCTGACACCTGGGTGATGTTCTGTGGTTCCATAGGATCTTCCCCACATGCCTAGAGAGAAACCACGTAAAACAAAACATCATGAAAATTCAAAGTAATTTTCCTTTGGAGGGTCAGGATAGAGTTGGTCGAAGTTATTGTTGAGCACCAGTCCAAGACATAGCTTAGGAGAGCCTTCCATGGGGATAAATACGTTCTCAAGGCTCCCACAGACTAATCTTCCTATCCACTCCCTACGCTGCATTACAGGAGTTGATGGGTCTTTTTCCTTTTGGACAATGCTGTCCTCATCCACAGGTTTCATGTCTGATTCTTTTTCGTACCTGCTGTGCCCATCATAGTGCCTTGTGAACCACAGCCTCCACCAATCTAGTTGAATCAATCTAGTCAAATGAGTAAACATGACAGCGAGTACCTGTGACCACAAACATCATCAACCTGTGTGCATAAATCTTGACAGGATATAAAGTAGAGACTAATGATTTTAGATAGACAAATAGATGCTTTTTATGGAGGAGGTTGGAGGGGCTGTTCATTGCTGAAGAAGAGAGGTGTGCGTTAGAAGAAATTATCATGTACAAATTCAGAGGCAAATGTGAAGAAAAATAAGCAGATGAGCTTGTTGTAAGTGAAGCTGGGATGATTAGTGTTTCTCAAACGTTTCCACCTGAGTGCTTCTATGATGGCATTTGTTGCCATGGGCCATCTGCAGGGTAATTCAAAGCAGCCCAGGACAAATGTGATATTTTATATTTTTAAATTTATGCAAACTTTTTATTATACACATATCCCTAGACAATCTGGGGGAGGCTTTTTAAAATTTAAGTATGTAGTTTGTAAAACTTTGACAAGACCAAGGTGTTACAGAAAATAGAGGATGGGGAGAGACATGGTACTTAGTTCAGTAAATGAGAGTTCTAGAAGGCATCACTTGAAAAATAAACTGAATTATTAGTGTTAAAACCCATTCCCTTTGGGTTACGCTTTTCCAGAACTGTTTTCTCTAATTGTTCAGAAAAATTTGTCCCAAGGCCTTACCTTGTAAAGACAATAGAACTTAAAAAGATCTCTCCTCCCTGATTTCCACCTGATACTTGGGAAGGGTGGCAATAATTGCACTGATGCTCTTATAAGGGAATTGAATAAATATTTGTAAAAAGATCTGTCAACCTCTATAGACAAATGTAAACAGGATTATCTCTAAAATTATCTATGAGTGATTACAATGCTAAAAATATTGCCCTATTTGTCTTCACATAAAACTCACATTTATCCTCAGATATTTGTACAAAAATGATACTCCAGGGAGTTGCACTCTGTTTATTCTGTGGGTGGTTTCACCAGCTCCCAGCATAGGACCATTTGAAAAATATCCCCATGGGCAGCTGAGAACCCCTGCAAGATCTTCAGTGGAAATGGTGTAATGAAACAGGGTCGGCACGGGCTTATCCCAGCGCACCTGGGCAGGAAGCACTGAGGCAGGCAAAGGTGGAGCAGACACTTCCCGGGGCGTCGTTGGAGCAACCTGACAGAGGGTAATACATTTTTGTGTTGGACTTTGTGTTCTTTCTCTACTGTGTGATGTTGAGGTTAGCCTGGGTGGGCAGCAGCTTAAATGGCCTGGTTTGGCCTCTCTGAGAAAGCCACTGACCCCTGGCCCTTCTTTCCCACCCCACCCCTCCCCCTGATTGCTGAAATACCAACAGCATGCTTCATTATTTTGTCTTAAGATCCTTATCCCTGTTAAGATTACAACACCCATACACTTCTGTATGCCTTTATCAGTCAGAGATGAACACTGAAGTTTTTATAGATGAAAAGAAAAGATGTCTTGCTCTTGCATTAAAATACTCTATTAAAGAGGGGAGGAGTATAGGAAGCAAGACTGGGAAACTTGGTAATTGCTGAAAAACAGTGAAAGGTACATTACAGCTCATTACACTGTCCTCTCTAATTTGTGGATGTATAAAAATTTCCATCATAAAATAGAAGATGGAACATTTAAGAGATACTCTGGTTTTGATCCTGATGTCTTTGTGTTATTTGGGTGTTTTTGCTTTGAACGAACTATGCATAAATCATGATGGAAGAAGGGGATTTAAAAATAAAATAACATGTGAGGGAATATTATCATCTAGAAACACAGGCAGTTATTTTGTAATTCTTACTACTTGCATACAAAACTTATTTTAAATATACCAGATATAAAATCTCACAAAGAAAATTATTCACAAGTGAAAAAGCTTATCATCATTAACATCACCCCACTCCCGGCTGCTGTCAGCCATTTACCTGTTAGTGTAAATGAATCTCCATCCTTTCCTGACGTTCAGCTTCAGTTATAAGAGATTTGCTAGGCACCAAGCCCTGATAGAAGAGGATGCCACCAAACTTAAGAAAAGTCGAATGACTTAAAACTTCTTACGGCTTCTTATTGCCTATGGAAAAAGAATTCAAACTTATCTAGAATTCACTAATCATCCAAGAAGTTAAAATGAAAATATGATAATCATTTATTTTTTTAAATTATCATACCAACAAAGATTTTTTTCTAAGAAACTTGTAATACTCAAGTTGAGGGTTTAGGGAAATAGATGAATCATTGGTGATTTCTAGAAGACGATTTGAAAATATGCCAAATCCGTAAATCATTTATACTGTCTGACCCAGTAATTTCCCTCTTAGGTATTTGTTTTAAGGAAACAATGAAAGTAAATTTTAAAAAAATGTATGCTTAAGGATGTTCCTCATGGTATTATCATAATATTTATAAACTAGAAACAATGTAAAGGCACAACTATAAGATATTGGCTAAATAAAATATAGTTCCTCTATGTGATGAAATATTAGTTAGTAATAAATATATATCTTTAAAGGTTATTAATTATATGGAATTTTATCTTACCATCTTGTTTTAAACAGAATCACAAAACATTTTGTTAAAATATATTATAAAGGCAAAGGAAAAGTGGAAATGAAAGATCAAAATTTTAACAAAGTCAAAAGTGGTTATCTCTGGTTGATGGGATTAATTGGATATATATTTTTTCCTCTTTACCAATTTCTGTGTTTCTCATATGTTATAAATGGTCATAAAATGTTAATTAAAAAAGAAAAAGAAGTTTTTTTTTTTTTTTTTTGAGACAGAGTCTCCCTCTGTTGCCCCTGGTAGAGGGTAGTGGCATCATCATAGCTTACTGTAACCTCAAACTCCTGGGCTCAAGTGATCCTCCTGCCTCAGCCTCCCGAGTAGCTGGGACTACAGGCATGCACCAAGACTCCCAGCTAATTTTGGCAATTTTTCTATTTTAAGTAGAGACTGTATCTTGCTCTTGCTCAGGCTGGTCTCAAACTCCTGAGCTCAGGCAATCCTCCCACCTCAGTCTCCCAGAGTGCTAGGATTACAAGCATGAACCACCCACCGCGCTTGGCCAAAAAAAGCAAAAGAAGCATTGTAATGAAACCAAAAAAGAAGAAAGATAAGAGCTTTTGCTCAGCACCAACACTGTCAAGAGCTAAAGACAACCCCAGGTGTGTAAGAGGAAGAGTTTGGGGAAGGAGAAACCTCAAAACTTTGAGGGAGGGAGAGAGAGCGAGGGAGAGAAGAGGAAAGATGCAGGTGGCGGGCAGAGGGACTGCTCCCCTGTGAACGAGAGGAGAGGAGACAGGGATTCCCGGGACCATTACAGAACCATCCGATTCCTCCCTTCCTGATGACTGGTTCTTCACAGCTCCCAATGTCACTTTAGTGACCAAATCCAATCAGTAACTGTGAGGTCCTTTCCCCTTTACATCCCCGCTCCGTCTGGCACTGTGAACCGCCTGCCACTATCATTCTGCAGCCATTCTTATTCTCTCTTTACTCCAAACCCATATCCCACTGTGGGTGTCTTATTTCTGTCTATTATCCCTCACCCAGCTAGACCTGTCCCTTGCATTCCACATATACCGTCACCAGGACATATGAGTTCTGCCTTTGAAATACTGTCAAGTTATTTCTCCTACCTGGCTTATTGCAAAGGGCTTCCAAGTGGGTTCCTGCCTCCAGGTTTTACTCCACCTTCATCCACACCGTACGACAGGGTACACACGTCAGCTTCCTAAAAGGTATCTTCCCCCTCCAGCTTAAAATGTTTTCAAAAGTTTTCTATGGTTCTTCATTGTCTACAGGAAGGAATTCACATTTAGATGGGGTTCAGGGGCTTCCACACAAACAGGCTCCTACCTCTTTCCAGACCTATCTGCCACTAAATAGTAGTAGTAGTAACATTTATTGTAGTGGTAGTAATAGTAGTAGTAAGCATTTATTGTTGTAATAGTAGCAGTAGTAATTGTCATCATAATAAGCATTCATTGAGTGTTGACCGTGTGTAGGCACTATGCTAAACATCTTATAAGCATTATCCTGGTTAATTCTCACGTATTATTCCCAAGCTTATAAAGTACATTAAGTACTATGAATTATCCTCACTTTACAGATAAGTAAACTGAGGCTTAAAGAGATTAAATAATTTGTCCCAGATCACAGGGAGAATGGGAAGCAGAGCTGGGATTCTGAAGCGGGTCTGATTGGCCCCAGGATCTGCACTGCTAACTACTATTCTCTTCTTACTTGTCCCCCTCTAAGAAGCTGTGGCTTCAGCCTAACCTGCCTCTTCCTTGATTCCTCAGGTCTCAGTGCCTTTCCTCCAGGCAGTGTCCCACCTGGATTGCCTTCCTGTCCTGTTCACCTATCTGAATTCTACTCTGCCTTCAGGGTTCAAGAGTAATTAGCTCTTCCATGATGTTGCCATTTATTGGTATTTTTCCATGAGAAAGGCTCCGTCTCCTCACGTGTTACAATTTCAATGTAAGTCCAATACATTGAGTACTATGCAATGCCTAGTGCGCACAGAGCTTTCTCATAGATGGTTCCCAAAAGGAACCATCCCAAAAGGATGCTTGATGGCTTGGTGGTAGATGTGGTGTTTGGATGGAGGAGACCACTGTGAGAGTTAGGGAGACAGAGAGCAACCACCGAATGAAGGAGTGCAGTTTAAAGGACCTTGAAGGGAATCCAAGAATCCTAATTCCCAGCATCACTAGATTTCAGGACCTAGGAGCATCATCTTAGCATGGCCCATATTCTTTCTGCAAACATAAACATCTTTGTAAATGCTTCTTCCACCTACATGCACAGAGAATGGACTCTTTTCTAGAAAGGAAAGAAAATAAAGAGGCACAGGGAAGGACATGGATTTGTATGCGGACAGGGGAGGATTCTAGACCCCTGTCTGTTGTTAATCTTGTCTCCCATCTGTCTTTGCTCTTAGGCAATCAGCCCACATGGACTAAGAGAGAGCAGGGGAGGAGGAATAAGTGTACTCCCAAAATAGGGGTGAATCTAGTCTGTGGTCATCCTGGGATCATTAACAGCTTTTCTTAAACACAAGATTTAAGAAAAGAGAAGATAAGATGGAGGGAGAGCAATAGAGAAGGATGAAAACCCGGAGTGAGTGAGAGAGGCAGCAGGCAGGAGAAGGGGGAAGGAGGAGGAAGAGAAGAGGATTAAAAAGGAACCTTAGAGGGTGCGAAGTGGGAGAGTAAGACCTAGTGATGTTTTCTCCTAGGTGTGGGAAGAAGCTGTAGTATGTACGTGGGAGGTGGGGGAAAGAACAGTGTGTGCCTGTGTATTCTACTCTATCTCCTGTTCTAATTCCACCAAACACATAAGCTGGTACAGGCAAAAGTCTTAGTTCCAGATAAGATCAATTGTTCCCCAAATCCCATTCTCCTGGCATTCTTGCCTGATGACTTTACTTTCCCTCCAGCCCACATTTTTCTCACAACAGGCTTTGGCAGGAGCCTTCTTGGTGCTGACTCATCCATGGCAAGGACCCTGGGGCCATCACCTACCTCCAGCCCAGAGTGGCCAAAGGGACTTAAAGCCTCCCATGTTCCAGGCCACCCTTCTCCTGAAGCTCCATCCCTTTTGTGGCCACTCTCAGACCAGGAACACATCTAGGGTTGGCCTTAAGGGAAGGGACATTCCTGTGGGACAAAACCAAGGCTTAATTCATAAAATGAAGCTGAGCTCAGGCTACTGAAGGCACAGGAGCAATGGGAGTTATTAAAAGTATGTGAGTGGTTGCATCAGATGCACATAATCACTGGGAGGCTGTCTTGGGGCCAACACTTCAGGGGTACTGATCCTAGGACCAAGACAAAGAAGGATAAGAGCCCTAAAGGGGAATGAATTCCCAGGGAAGATTACGAGAACCAAATCCCTTGAGGTTAGCACCGTGGGCAGTGCAAGGCCTCCACCCTCTCCTGTCACCACTGTAGTTGGAAAAGTGAGTTATGGACGCAGTCCAGGTCACTCACTCCGTAGGGTAAACTCTGAAGCCTTTTTCACATGTACAGCCATTAAGGTATGCCTCTCATCCCAGCCCCTGATCTGCTCTCCTCTCAGCCAGAGTGACCTTCTCAATATAAATTGGCTAAGTCCATCCTCAAGATATAATTCACGTACCATAAAATGTACCATTTTAAAGTAATTTTAACCATTCAGTGGTTTTTAGTATATTCCCAAGCTTGTGTAACACTACTATCTAACTCCAGAACATTTTCATCACTCCAAAAAAAAAAAAATCTCATATCGTTTAGCAGTCACTACTCATTCTGTTCTCTCCTCAGTCCCTGGAAACCACTAATCTACCTTCTGTTCTGGACATTTCCTATAAATGGAATCATATAATATAATGTATTTCCCTCTAAGTACTGCTTTCACCACATCCTATAAATGTTGGAGTATTGTGTTTTTGTTTGCATTCATTTCAAAGTACTTTCTAGTTTCTCTAGTGATTTTTTCCTTTGACCCATTTCTTGAAGAGTGTTTTGTTTAATTTCCACATATTTGCAAAATTTTCAGTTTTCCTTTTGTTATAGATTTCTTCATTTCATCGTGGTCAAAGAAGATACCTTGTATGATTTCAGTCTTTTAATATTTATTATGAATTGTTTTATGGCCTAATATATGGTCTGTCCTGAAGATTGTTTCATGTGTACTTGAGAAGAATGTGCATTCTGCTGTTCTTAGGTGTTCCGTATACATCTTTTAAGTCTCGTTTATAGTATTGTACAAGTCTCCTGTTTCCTTATTGATCCTATTCCAGCTTTCTTGGTTACTATTTGCATGGAATATCTTTTTCCATCTTTTTTTCTTTAAACCTATTTTTGTCTTTAGATCTAAAGTCAATCTTTTGTAAGCAGCATACAGTTGGATTATGTTGTTTTAATCCAATCTTTCAATCTCTGTCTTTTAATTGATGAATTTAATCCACTTATATTTAAAGTGATTACTGATAATAAGGGACTTA
>NW_012148452.1:3069818-3071786 GCF_000956105.1 Propithecus coquereli
TTTCTTTGTGTTAGGGCCATTCCAATTCTATTCTTTTAGTTATTTTGAAGTATACCATAACTTATTATTGACTATAGTCACCTTATTGTGCTATCAAATATTGTTCATTATATGTATCTAACTATATTTTTGTACCCATTAACCATCCCCACTTTATTCCCCATGCTTCTTCCCAACCTCTGGTAACCATCATTCTTCTCTCTGTCTCTATGAGATCAGTTGTTTTAATATTTATCTCCCACACGAGTGAGAACATGTGAAATTTGTCTTTCTATGCTTGGCTTATTTCACTTAACATCATGTTCTCCAGTTCCATCCATGTTGTTGCAAATGACAGGATTTCATTCTCTTTATGGCTGAATAATATTCCATTGTGTATATGTACCACAATCTCCTTATGCATGCATCCATTGATGGACACTTAGGTTGATTCCGAATCTGGGCTATTGTCGTTAGTGCTGCAATAAACGTGGGGGTGCAGATATCTTTTTGATATGCTGATTTCCTTTCTTTTGGATATATGCCTAGCAGTAGGATTGCTAGGGCATATGGTAGTTCTATTTTTAGTTTTTTGAGGAACCTCCATACTGTTCTCCATAGTGGTTGCACTGTTTGTATTCCACCAGCAATGTACGAAGGTTTCCTTTTCTCCACATCCTCACCAGCATTTCTTATTGCCTGTCTTTTTGATAAAAGCCATTTTAACTGGGATGAGATGATATTTCATTGTAGTTTCAATTTGTATTTCTCTGATGACTAATGATGCTGAGCATTTTTTCATATACCTATTGGCCATTTGTATGTCTTCTTTTGAGAAATGTCTATTCAGATCTTTTGTCCATTTTTAAATCAGATTATTTGATTTTTTCCTGTTGAGTAGTTTGGGCTCCTTATATATTCTAGTTATTAATCCCTTGTCATATGGGTAGTTTGCAAATATTTTCTCCCATTCTGTGGGTTGTCTTTTCACTTTGTTGACTGTTTCCTTTGCTATGTGGAAGCTTTTTAGCTCAATGCAATCTTGTTTGTCCAATTTTGCTTTAGTTGCCTGTGCTTTTGGGGGTATTACTCAAGAAATCATTGCCCAGACCAATGTCCTGAAACATCTCCTCAATGTTCTCTTTTAGTAGTTTCGTAGTTTCAGGTCTTAGACTTAAGTCTTTAATAGCCTCCATGATTTCTGATGAGAAACTTGCTGTTAATTCTGTTGAAACTCACTTGACTTTAACAAGTTGCTTCTCTCTCTCTCTCTCTTTTTTCTTTGTTTGTATAAAGTGAAAGCAAAATTTATCCAGAAACTATAGAAAGTCTACTCCACAGATAGAGCTGAGGCAAGTTCTCCCTGAGGAAGAGAATCAGTCACCTGCAAAAAACATAGAAAGTCTATTTCACAGACAGAGTAGAGGCTGGCCCTCCTTGCAGAAGAGAACTGGTGAGTTGCTTCTTTCTTGCTTTCAAGATACTCTCTTGGTCTTTTGACAGTTTGATTATAATGAGTCTCAGTGTGGATCTCTTTAAGTTTATACTGTTTAGAGATCATTGATCTTCTTGGATATTCAGATTCATATCTTTCAGCAAATTTGGGAAGTTTTTGGCCATTATTTCTTCAAATATTTTTTCTGACCCCTTTTTTCTCTCTTCTCCTTCTAGGACTCCCAGAATGTGTATGTTAGTCTGCTTGATGGTTTTCCATAGGTCCCTTAGACTTTCTTCATTTTTTCTTTATTTTTTTTCCTTTCTGCTTCTCAAACTGGGTAATATCATTTGCCCTATCTTCAAGTTTGCTGATGTTCAGATTCATATCTTTCAGCAAATTTGGGAAGTTTTTGGCCATTATTTCTTCAAATATTTTTTCTGATTCTCTCTTCTCCTTCTAGGACTCCCAGAATGTGTATGTTAGTCTGCTTGATGGTTTTCCATAGGTCCCTTAGACTTTGTTCATTTTTTCTTTATTTTTTTTCCTTTCTG
>NW_012148452.1:3073088-3084305 GCF_000956105.1 Propithecus coquereli
CTCCAGAATTTCTATTTGGTTCCCTATTATAATTTCTATCTCTTTATTTATATCCCCTACTTGTTCATGTATCATTCCCCTGATTTCATGTAGTTCTTTGTCCATGTTTTCCTTCTATTTATTTGAACATATTTAAGACAGTTAATTTAAAGTCTTTGTCTAGTAAACCCAATGTCTGGGCTTCCTCAGTGATAGTTTCTATTTCTATTTTCCCCTATGATTGGGCCATGTTTGCCTGTTTCTTTGTATGATTTATAATTTTTTGTCAAGAACTGGACATTTTTAATGTGTGTGGTAACTCTGGAAATCCCTTTCCAGAGATAGCGGTCATTACTTGATTAATGCTGCAGTCATCTATTTGGTGACTTTTCCAAACTATTTTGCAGAGACTACATTCCTTGTCTTGTGTGGTCACTAAAGTCTCTGATCCATTATTTCCATAGTCAGCCAGTGAATTGACAGAGATTTCCTTAAATGCCTGGCTCCAATAAGATATAAAAGAAAGGAGAAGAAAGAGTCTCTGTCTTTTTCAATCCCCTCCAACCAAGTCTACTAGAGAAGCCACTTCAGCCCATGAGAGTTAAAACAATGGCCAATGTCTGTGCTATCCTCTCAGTGATCAAAAGCAGCAATCAAAATGCACAACCTCAATTTTTGGAGAGCAATGTTTTTATTGCCCACCCTGACACCAGCAAGTCACACAAGCACTGCAAGCTTCCATCCTCAGGGCTGCCTACCATGGTGCTGGGGGTTGGGGGATGGTAGCCACTTATGAAATGCCAAAATTTACTAAAATTTACCTGCTTCTTTTTTTATCAAATACTCCCCAGAATGCTGCAATTGTTTGATTAGACTCCAGAGTTCTAAATTGTTGCTTTAGTCATCTTCCATGATGTCATCCCATTAGCTATCTTTATGTTATAGATTTCTAACTTAATTCCACTGTGATCCGAGGACATACTTGGTGTGATTTCAGTTCTTTTACTTTATTGAACTTTGATTTCTGGCCTAGTATATGGTTTATTTTGGTAAATGTTCCATGTGCATCTGGAAATGATTTTGACAGTGGTTGGGGGCAGTGTTCTATAAATTCTAATTAGGTCAAATTTGTTAATTTTGTTGCTCAAATCTTTTTTATCCTTTTTTTTGTTGATTTCTTTGTCCTATCAGTAACTGAGAGAGATATATTTAAATTTATCACTATGATTATAGATTTGTATATTTCTCCTTTACCTTTGGTTTTAGTTCTCGTCTTATTTAATGATAAATGTTCTATTTTTAATGATTCTTTTACATTTTATTTTTTTTTTACAAAATAATCTCTTTTATGTTTTGTTTATTTATAAACATGTATATAAATATATAATTCCTATCAACTGAGACAGTATCTATTTATGATCCATATTAAAATATAAAGAAATTGCTATGTCCCCTTTTCCCAGCTCCCTTCCTTCTCTTCTGTTTTGTTCCCCAGTTTTAGTTGTTTATACTATTTTTCTTAGTTGGTCTAATGGTACCATTAATTCTTTATAAAATGTAAGTTAAACTCACACCTTCATTCCTTGATTTATCAGCTTTAAACAATGAAAAAAGACGAAATTAGTTCTAGTTCCAGTTTTGGAACTAGACTAGATCTCATTATTTTCCGCCTCTCAACTTTTCTAATTATGTTACTATTTCCACCTCTTTCTGGTTTTTAACATTTACATTATATGTTGAAACCATAATTTCCTCAAGTGTTTAACCTTAAATATACTTAAATAGGTTTAATGCTCATCATCAGTACCTTTAGCATGATCCCCCATTTATCTTTTGTTAGACTGAAGTTTGTCCCTGGTGTTTTCTTCAAAAGAATTGAATGGGAATATATTCTATCCATTCTTACATATTTAAAAATATCTGTTTCCTTTATATTTGAATGGTAGTTTGTCTGGATATGAGTGTAGCACAACACACTCTTTTCTGAGGACAGTATAGACATTGCCTCATTGTCTTATAAAAAGTAGATTTCTTTTCTTTATAAATTACCCAACATTTGTTGTTGTTGAAAAGCCTAAAGCCAGTCTTGCTTTTGTCCTTACAGGTGGTTTGATGTTTTTCTCCTCTATATCATAAAAGCCTATCATTATCTTTGAAGTCCTCGAACTTTACTAGGATTTGTTTCATTGTTGATCCATCTGCATCAAATTTCCCTGGGATGATTTTAGGAAAATAACAGTGGTGGCATCAGTATAAGTCTTTCATTATCCCAGAATCCCAAAATTAAAACAGCAAAGCAGCAATGTTCTGGATGTGATCTTACACTATAATTTTATAAAATGTTACTTGTATGGTTTGAATGTGTCCCCCAAATTTCATGTGTTGGAAACTTAATCCCAATGTGGTAGTATTGAAAGGTGGAGGTTTTAAGAGGTGATTGGATAGTGAGGGCAGTATCATGGGACGGGAAGTGGAGGATTTAGAATAAGAGGAAGAGAGACTGAGGTAGCACACTGGCACACTCAGCACCCTCACCACATGATACCCTGTGCTGCCTCAGGACTCTGCAGAGAGTCTCAGCCAGCAAGAAGGTTCGTACCAGGTGCAGCCCCTCAACCTGGGACTTCTCAGCTTCCATAACTGTAAGAGATAAATTTCTTTTCTTTATTAATTACCCAGTTTCAGATATTCTGTTACAAGCAACAGAAGACAGAGTTAGACAGTTACCACTGGAGGAAACTGGGCAAAGTATACCAGAGGTCTCTCATTATTATTTCTTACAACAACAGATGTCAATCTACAACCATTACAATAAAAATTTTGATTAACAACAGCAACAAAACAGTGGATTAGGATTCAGGAAACATGTGCACTAGTGTCAGCTCTACTATAAATCAACTGTATGACCTTCGGAAAGCAACTTAAACACTTTCTCAACTTCAATTCCACAGTCTCTAGAATTAAACTAGAAAAAACCAGAGGAGAAATAGACAGTAAAATTAATATCCATGGGCAACATTTACCGTAAAACTAAATGACAAGGTATCCCCCTGAACCCCAACAAGTAAGCGAGGGAAATCCATGCACTAAATCCTACTCATTATCAACATCTGTGAGGGAGGAAGCAGAGAGAAGCAACAGGGGGCCTGATGCATCTGAAAAAAGAAGAAAATCAAAAGTGGCCAACAGGTATTCTCTGGAAAGCATAGCAGGCCAATTTGAAAACAATTGAAACTGAGAGTGGTTCTTCCAAATTCAGTGGAGGGTGAGTAGCCAGGGGTTAAAACTGAAATACTGTCATAGTCTAAGTCACAGGCACTCTCAAAACTGACAAGCCAGAGCCTCTATCCAGCATGAACCCCACGCTGAAGAGGGAGGGTCACAATTGATCCACATGGGCACTATCAAGACAAGGTACAAATAGAAGATATAAATAAAAGGGAATAGGACAGAGCTAGTAAATCTCAGAAAGCAAGTCACTATATTTTTGAATAGTACATTTAAAAAAAGAAGAAAATGTGTGAAGCATGACCCCTTCTAAAAGTTCAGTAAAACTATGTTCACCTAAAATGAGCCACAGAAAACTCTCAAGGGAAAATCCTATACAAGGTTATTATAAGGAGTAAATGACTAAAGAGCCGAATAATATCCCAAGGTACTATGGTCTGAATGTTTGTGCTCCCTCCCCCCAATTCCTATGTTGAAACCTAATAACCAAGGTGATGGTATTAGAAGGTGGGGCCTCTGGAATGTGATTAGGTCATGAGGGCTCCATCTTCACTAATGAGACTGATGCCTGTCTTAGTCCATTTTGTGCTGATATAACAGAATGCCTAAGACTGGGTAATTTATAAAGAACAGAAATTTATTTCTCACAGTTCTAGAGGCTGGGAAGTCCAAGATCAAGGCACTAGCATCTGGTGAGGGCCTTCTTCCTGTGTCCTCACATGGTAGAAGGCAGCAGGATAAGCGAGAAACCAACTCCCTTTGTCAAGCCCCTTTATAAGGGTGGCTAATCTCATTCATGAGGGAGAAGCTCTCATGGCCTAACCACCACTTGAAGGCCCCCCCAATACTATCACATTGGCAACACCTGAATTTCGGAGGGGACACATTCGAACCACAGCAATGCCCTTATAAAAGAGGCCCTAGAGAGCTACTTGCTCTTTCACCATGTCTTGCCATATATTCTCTTTCAGATACTGTCTCTCCTTCCCAGCCTCCAAAACTATGGGCAATAAATTTATGTTGGTAAATTGCCTAATCACCCTCTTCTTGCTGGAGTAAATGGGAGTTAATAGGAGCTCAAGAGCTCTGTGGTCTCTCAGCTTCCCTGGGCAGTTGTCCTGGATTATTTTTCCTTATCCAAAGGCTCAGCTTATTCCAACTTTAACCTTGGGGCTATTCTACAGGCTTGCAAAACTTCACATCCACCATGGGTTAGGTGCCTGGCATTTCTCCTTCCCACACATTCTCTTTCAGGGATTGTCTCTGCTTATGGAATCAGATTTACTTTCATCTCACTCTTTTAAAAGCTGCCTTAGTTAAGATTGAGATATGGGACAGAGTTTCATCCCCTCCCCACCAAAAATGCCCCCAAAAGTGACTTGGTCACGTTCCCTCAAGATTTCCACCACTAACACACTGGATCATTCTTCCTTATGGCCCAGATTTAAGTGCAAAATGTTTCAACCACGTCTGTTTGCTTTCATCAACCCTCCCCTCCCATCTAGCCCCCTCCTTATTCTTTATCTCCAGCCAAATCTTTCCATTCCAACAATGGACAAGGATAAAGAGGTAGATGCCACAGTATCCATTCATTCTGCAGGGAAGAGTTCTTATGGAGGAACTCATAGATTATTTGTGGTGTGAAGGGATAAGCACCAGGCCAGGGGCCAGAAAATCTGAATTCTTGCTGTGGTTCTTCCACAAAAAAGCCATGTAGCCTTGAGCAGGACATAAAATCTTAGAAGTTTGAAGCAATATGGAGCCTTAAGAGGCCATCTAATCCAACTTTCGACTTTTACATATGCAGAGACTGATGCCTGGAGACATGATATAACTTGCTCTAAGTCATGCAATTGGTTAATGTCATAGCAGGGTCTCAAACACAGGACCATCATAATAATGCTTTTTCCATCACCCCACGCCAAGTGCCTCCATTTCCTCATCTATAAAATGGGCACAGCAAGGATTATAGATGAGAGCAAATGTACTAATGCTGATGTAGGAGTTTGGAAAATAGAAAATATTATTCCGTTGAGCAGTTATTAACTTCACTGACAATCCCCACTGGAAACCGACTCCCTGCTGTCCCCCAACAGAAGGTCAGGGCCCAAGGGAGCTCTAAGCTGACTCGTCCACATCTCCTGGGGCCTGCAAACTTTTAATGGCAACCACTGAGCAGAGAGCCATGGCTGCTGAAGCTAATGAGGCTCGTTGGAACCACTTTAACAGTTGTTCTGTCAAAAATACCAGCAGAAAATACCCAGATCTCAACAACAAATGTATAAGGGATGTGGGGTTGTGGATGGTTTATCTTCTATCTTTCTCCATGTTACAAATTGATTATAATATGATTTATTGTTTTGGTGTATTGTACCTGGCCCATTGTGGATATTTAGCAAATTTTTGTTAAAGACAGAATTAATAATTTGAAATAAAATTTCTCGAGGAGTAGGAGAGCAGCAAGAAGCATGACTGGGTACACCTACATGCTCAATGCTTAGGATACAAAAACAGGACATACATTCTGCTGTCAGAGAACTCACAGTCTGGTCTGGGGGAGAGACCAAGAAATACATAAATGCACTGAAGAGAGAAAATGGCTCTCCTAGAGGAATGTTCCAAGGCTAAAGGGCTGAGCAACTAGCCAGGCCTGCGAGAGAAGGGAAGGTTTCCCGGAGGAGGTGACATTTGAACAAAGGGGAAGTTCAGGCATGTCAGGCAGACTAAGGAGGGAGAAGCATGTTTCTGGCAGGAAGAAGAGAGGCTCAGAGATGAAATGGCCCAGCACACACGCCAGGAACCCAGAGAGCCCAGCAAGGCTGGAGCACAAGGGAGATGAAGGTAGAGAGGAGGCAGGGGGAAGACTCTGCAGAGCTTTGAGGAACTGTGTTAATAAACGTAGATTTTATCCTATAAGTCATGAGGAGCCAGTGTAGGGTCTTACGCAGGAGAATGACCTACAGATGAAGGCCTCTATGGCAGCAAGGAGGAGAGGGGATGGGAGAGTCGAGACAACATAGAGGAGCAGCTTGTCTGTTCACACCCTATCTTGTTCCAGAAAGACTATAACTTTGCCTATGTTCCCATCCCGGCTTCAGACCATTTAAAGATATGAAGGAGTGAGAGGAGAAGAGAGGAGAAATAGAAAAGGAGGTGAGAGATTTAAAAAAAGAGGGAGAACAATAAAAAGGTAATTAAGAAAATTCAGAGGATCAGAGCCAATGAGCCAGCTGTGACCCAGCAACTCAATGATATCGAGACACCGTCCAGTGAATCTGTGAGCCAAGAGGGTTTCCATGGCTTCAGTCATCATGCGTATCCTCATGCAGTCTCACGCAAAGGCTGGAAATGAGGAGGGGGTGTGGGGCAGTTTCTCTCTTCTCCTGCTTCTCTTGCCTTTAATTGCGGAGGAGAAATCTGTCCCCAGAACTCCCTAGTGAATACCACTATGTCTTATTAGTCATTACTAGATTTATCACATAACTACTCCTAGCTGCTAAATGGTCTGGGGGCGTGAATACCTGGCTTTTTCAGGTACTTTGGTAGGAATTGGGCAAGGGAGAAGGAATTGGGAATGGTTGCTCGGTAGACAACTTGCAGTGTCTGCTGTGTTTTTGCAAAGTACATGATAGCAGGAATGAACATAATGGGCCAAAAGCAAGAGAATCTTGAGAGTGATGCAAATGCAAAGTTGGTCTTGTACAAAAAAGTTCTTGTGATATCAGGGTCACAAACTCAAATGTAGGTTACATAAGTGATAGGAGGATGTAGGTGGAAATGTCCCTGACTAAAAGGACTGAGTTCCATCCTCTTCCTTAACCTGTGCAAACTCTAGCATGTAACTTAAAGGCAGGAAACAAAAATTTTTTTCTTTAGAGAAATGACAACCCCCAAAAAGTAGGCCTCACTATACTGGCACTTGGCGGGTCCTCCAGTGAATTACCGATTTCCCACCTGCTCCCCTAAAGTGAAGTCCACCTAAGTATAAAAGCCCTGCCGATGCACAGAGGTTTTAATCTAATTCTAGTGCCTTCCTCCCAAATGGTTACAGGCAACCAAGGATCACCAGGCATTTAAGGAAGACTTTCAACATGAAAAGCAAAAAGAAAATAAATAGAAAAATGAATGAGAAGAAAACAAAAATGATGCAGGGAACATAAGAAACCTTTTTTAAAAAACCCTCTGCTTCATATAATTAGAATCTTTAGAAAGAGGCAAGAAGATATAATACCTACAAAATAAGAATAGGTGCATAGAAAAGACTAGGGAGCTGATGTGGTGGCGTGCACATGTCCCAGCTACTTGGAAGGCTAAGGTGGGACGATCGCTTGAGCCCGGGAGTCCTGGGCTGTAGTGCACTATGAATTGTTTTGAGAGTAAATTTGTAATGGTTCAGAATCATTGCTCAAGTTCCTTTCAGATGCATTTCATGTCTCCAACCCTGTGGTACCACATATTCCTGCTTTTAGACAGTAAATTAAAAATAAACAATGCAAGCACAGTGATTGTAAAGAAACAGAACTTGAAATACTTTAATTCTGTCATTCTGTGGGAGCATTTGGAGTATTTATTTCTGCCTAAAATATAAAACAGTGGAACAGTGCAAATGAAAAAGTGTAATATTTTTGGTTGGTAAATACAACCAAAAATTGGTAAATTTTTGTTCATATATGATATGTTTTACTTAATTTGAATAATTATTAAATTAAAATTATATCAAAATTTTATTTTTTTATTTTATTTTTTTTGAGACAGAGTCTCACTCTGTTGCCCTGGCTAGAGTGAGTGCCATGGCATTAGCCTAGCTCACAGCAACCTCAAACTCCTGGGCTCAAGCAATCCTCCTGCCTCAGCCTCCCGAGTAGCTGGGACTACAGTCATGTGCCACCATGCCCGGCTAATTTTTTCTATATATATTCTTAGTTGTCCAGATAATTTCTTTCTATTTTTTTTAGTAGAGATGGGGTCTCATTCTTGCTCAGGCTGGTCTTGAACTCCTGAGCTCAAACAATCCGCCCGCCTCGGCCTCCCAGAGTGCTAGGATTACAGGCGTGAGCCACCGCGCCTGGCCAAAATTTTATTTTTTAAAATTATGTTTTCATTATTCATTTTTTAAAGGTAAAGAATGAATCCAGAAAATGAAATGTGGCATTGGTGGTATGATTAGTAATTTCCTAAATTATTCCTTTTAGAGACATTTCAGTTTTATTTTTAAAAATCACTTAATAGTTATTAGGCAATTATTTACCTAAAATATGAATATATTGACTATATATGAATATATCAGACTATAAAGGATAAAAATTTTGTTAGGTAGATAGAAGAACTCTTAGTAAATAGTTGTGTTTTTTTGTCCTGGAGGAACTTAGAAGAACTTGCAGTTGTTTGTAATATTGTTGTGAGACCAGCAACTAATTCAATTTGTAATTATTCTGACTTTCATACACTTGAAGTTGGCTGGGTGCAGTGGCGCACACACACAGTGGCTCCTCAGGAGGCTGAGGCGGGAGGATTGCTTGAGCTCAGGAGTTCAAGGTCAGCTTGGGCAACATAGACCCCCTCCCCATCTCTTAAAAAAAAGAAAAAAAGAAACTTGAAGTGAGGTACCCCTACTATTAATGTAATAACATGAAACAATATTAATCCAGTAGAGTCTAATAAGAAAAAATGTGGAAAAGCAAGTACGGATCTATTTTGAAATATGAAATACCTTCAACGTTACATAAAGCTAATAAAAAATCTGAAGAAATTTAAAAGCTGGTACATCCAAAGCATCTACACTAGAAATAACACAAAATTAAGATGATTATTCTTTTCTTTTTTGTACTGCAATATTTATTTTTAAAATTTTTTTTTACTGGTGTTATTATTCATATGAAGTTCAATTAAAAAATGTTCAATGTCTCTGTTTTTTTTTCTAGTTCTATTACATGTTTTATATCATGATTATTACTGAAAATAAACTTGTCATTTAGAGTAGGGGGTGTTAAAAAATGATTCAATCCAGGTGTCATATATTAACACGTTGGCGTGGCTCTGCCCTGGATCTTGATTTAATGAAAAGTGGTGATAATTCTATTTGGAGGACGAAAGGAGGTTGAGTGTTTGTACATGGCCCAGCAAGCCATCAAAAGCCTCACTGCCATGGCAGGAAGTCACTGGTTTGAGGGTGTGAATGTCAAAGGAGATCTTTGGAGGAGTCAGGGGTTACTCCCTGAGATTTGTATGAGTGAGAACACGGAGCAGAGAAATGCTATATTTCATTGAAAGCCAAGTAGTAAAACTTGACTTTTTAAACTATGCGCAGGTATTACTTTGAAAAGAAATCATTACAAAGCCAAAAGAACTTAAGAATGAAGACAGGGTAAAAAGACTGGAAAGCTAGCATTAGATGCTAATTATATAATCTGGGAATTATGATTACAGAACATATTATAAATAACATAAATGCCAATGGAAGGCAAATCAGCATAAGTAGCAAAATTGAGAGGTTGATAAAGGAAGGAGGGAGGAAATGTAACTGTGCTAACAACCTCACTTTCGTAGCAGGCAATCAGTCAACACTGTCTGAAATTGAATCATGAGGTTTGAAAAACCCTTTAACTGTTTTGTGGTTTTATGGTTTTCATAATCATTTTTATTTAACCTTACAGGGATCTTTTAGTAATTAATATCTCCTGGGGTGGAAACATTATTTAAAGCACAGCAGTTCCTTCAGATCGACTTCAATTTCTTTTTCTTCTGTTTAATTTGGTTAAAATTAAGCTTAATTTATATTTTTTTCATGTTTTATTTATTTATTCATATTTTATTTTTCTACACATTCAGAGAAATTTCTCTAGTAACAAACTATAGAAATGATCCCTGAAAGTACAGTCTTTTTCATTTCTTTTTCTTTTGAGACAGAGTCTCACTCTGTTGCCCAGGCTAGAGTGCCATGGCATTAGCCTAGCTCACAGCAACCTCAAATTCCGGGGCTCAAGCGATCATCCTGCCTCAGCCTCCCAAGTAGCTGGGATTGCAAGCATGTGCCACCATGCCCGGCTAATTTTTTCTATATATTTTTAGTTGTCCAGCTAATTTGTTTCTATTTTTAGTAGAGACGGGGGTCTTGTTCTTGCTCAGGCTGGTCTCGAACTCCTGAGCTCAAACGATCCACCCTCTCCTGCCTCCCAGAGTGCTAGGATTACAGGCGTAAGCCACCGCACCCGGCCTTAATTTGTATTTTGATGAAATGTAGAGATCAATTTTTACAAAAACATTTTTGTCCAACCTTGTCTAAAACTTTCTCTTATTATCCATTTATTCATTTTTTGTATATAAGCCAAAATAGAGATTTGAAATAATATTTACCAGAGTTACTGTTTACATCCCTTCTAAAATGCAGATTTTATTTTCACATATAAACTCTGAAATCTAGTAACTATACAATGGCTGTTGGCCAGCGGGTAGTCGTGCAGTAGTTGTCATTGCTGACACCTTCTGGTAGGATCAAGAAAGTGCTAGCATCAAAACTCAAGCAGTACCTTGGAAAAAAGTCCAGAGACAATAGCTGAATACTTTTTAAAGAAATGCTGAGGCCGGGTGTGGTGGCTCAGGCCTGTAGCCCCAGCTACTCAGGAGGCTGAGGCAGGAGGATCACCTGAGCCCAGGAGTTTGAGGTTGCTGTGAGCTACGATGATGCCACTGCATTCCATCCAGGGCCACAGAGCAAGACTCTTGTCTCCAAAAACAGAAAAAGAAAACCGCATCATTGATATTCTTAATTCACAAAGGATATTGTACTGACACACACACATAGATGACTGAGTCAAAAAGTGATTCAGAAGAGTTGAATTCTAAATGTGAAGATGTTTTAGAAACATATTGATCAATTTATTATATTTTTCTTTTTCATGTTTGTATATGAGTAATATACTATCAAATATATATTTAAATCAGTCTAAAAGAGTTCTTTTAATAAAAGAACTCTTCAGGCCGGGCGCGGTGGCTCACACCTGTAATCCTAGC
>NW_012148452.1:3084878-3164105 GCF_000956105.1 Propithecus coquereli
TAAACTTTTCCACATGGCTTAATTTCATTATGGGCTCTTTAGTATAATAACTGGTATTTCACTTGAAGCATCTTGATATTGCTTTCCCAATATTGTACATACTCATCACCTTTGCTCAGCTTGATGCAAAAATTTCTTCATATTCTTCAGCTTTTCGGTATTTTTTTTTTGGCCATGGTCTAGGTCTATGGTGGTTTCTTTCATGGTGGAAGGGAATACGTATGTCAAAATCGAAAAACTCTGTGGCGCTCTCTTGGGGCTATGCCTTTCTAATAGCCTTTATGTTCTCTCTCTCCTCCCTCTCTACTCTCCTCTCTCCTCTCCCTTATCTCCTCTTATTTTCCTCTGCCTTCTTCTTCCTTACCTATTTCAGGATCTCTAGAAGATTTTGGACACTAGTAACCAATGTCCCTGGGTTAGAAGAAATAGTCATGTGCTAAAGAGCAACGATGGAAGTTCAGGACCATGGACAGTAACAAATGGCAGTGAAGGGCCAAACAGGCCTCCAACCCCCACCCTGCGGGTCCCTCCAGAGGGGCCACTCAAGGATGGCAGTTGCTACCTTGCAGGTTAAATCCATGGTCTTCTTCCAAGTCAGTCTTAGAAAACTCCCCAACAAGATATAACATAGTAGGCACTGAATAAAATGTCTGTTGAATGAATGAATGAATGAATGAATTAACAAATTTATTACAGCAAGTGTTAAGAGCTCAATTCACCCAACAAATATTTATTTAAGCACCTATCATGTAACATGCATGAAACTTTCAGAGAGGAAGTTTTGTGGCTGAGGCCCCTGTTTCATGGTGTGCAGCTGGTGTCTTACAAGCACAACAGTGGTCACCACATGGGGCTGCTTCCCACCGGCATATCTGGTAGAAAGTGAAGGCTAATATAGTTTTTCCTATTTTCTTCTGTTGCAATTCCAAACCACTTGTTTGTCCATCAATACTTCTTCCTCTCTCCTGATTTCCAATGCTCTCCCTAGATCCTAAGACATCAGAGAACGCAGATGTCTTTCTCTGCCCGCCTCCACTCCCAGCCCTACAGCACCTAACATTTCAGGTTTTGTATTGTGCATATCAACTCTTTTCCCACCCCCACGCCCACTTCCATCCCCACTCCTTAAACAAATACAAGTGTCTTAAAGGAGGAAACTGCTTCTTGTCCTGTCTCTTCTGAAGCACCCAGCATAGTGCCTGGCACAAGTGTCTTGAAGGAGGAAACTGCTTTTTGTCCTTGACTCTTCCGAAGGACCTGGCATAGTGCCTGGCACAAGTGTCTTGAAGGAGGAAACTGCTTTTTGTCCTTGACTCTTCCGAAGGACCTGGCATAGTGCCTGGCTCAAATAGCATCTCAGTAAATGAATGACTCAATGGATCAATGAGAATTTAAGCTCCATTAGGGCTGGGACTTTTGACTATTTTGTCACATATCAGGCACTCAATAAATATATGCTGAATGAATTGTCTAATGAATTAACATATTTATCACAGAAAAAAGTTACATCTATGTGCTCATTAATTCATCCAACAAATATTTATTAAGCACCTATCATGTAACATGTACTAGGAATATGACAGATAAAATTTCTGTCCTGTTGGAACTTACATTCTAATGTGGGAAATAGACGGGAAATATATAAATACACAGAAAAACAGAATAATAAGAGACTGTGGGAAGCATTATAAAGAAAATAAAATGGTGATGAACAGAGGTAGTTATTTCAGAAAATGGGGTCATGGCCAAGTGCGGGGTGACTCACGCCTGTAATTCTAGTACTCTGGGAGACCAAAGTGGGTGGATTGCTTGAGGCTAGGAGTTTGAGACCAGCCTTAGCAAGAGTGAGACCCCATCTTTACAAAAAAATAGAAAAATTAACCGGTCATGGTGGCGCACACCTGTAGTCCCAACTACTCAGGAGGCTGAGGCAGGAGAATCACTTGAGCCCAGGAGTTTGAGGCTGCAGTGAGCTATGATGATGCCATGGCACTCTAGCCTGAACAACAGAGCAAGACTCTGTCTCAGAAAAAAAAAGAAAAGAAAAGAGAAAAGAAAAAGGAAAGGGGGTCAGGAAAGGCTTCTCTGAGAGATGGCATTTGAGCAGAGACGTGAATGCGGTGAAGGAAAGGCAAAGATTAGACGAAGAGAGTCTCACACCGAAAATCAAGTACAAAGGGGCTAGAATGAGCTTGGTGTTTGAGAAACAAGAACCCAGTATGGCTATAGTGGTTGAGAGTAGGGGAGAGTGGTAAAAAATGAAGTCAGTGAAGTCATGTTAGTTGTTTACCTGTTAATTTACAGACCAACTCTGAACCATAAGAAAAAATACAAAAAGTATTTTTAATATATACACTTATATAGCAAAATATATAGTAAAGTCTGCCGTCCACTGATGTCCCTTAGCCACTTAGTTCCCTTCCTGATAGGCAACTGTCATTGGCTTCTTGTGTATCCTGTGCATATGCAAACCAATACTTACATTTATATACTAATTTATACGCTAATCTCCCTCTTTGACAGAACTGGTAACAGTGCACGCCATTCTGTACTGTTCCCTTTTCTCTTAACAATATATCATTTTTTTTTTATTTCAGCATGTTATGGGGGTACAGATGATTAGGTTACGTATGATGCCCTTACCCTCCCTCCCCGCCAAGTCCGAGCTTCAAGTGTGTCCATTCCCCCGGAGGTGCGCATCGCACTCATTTTAACAATATATCTTGAAAGTCTTCCCAAATACTTTGTTTACAGCTGTGTATATTGTGAGGATGTCCTGTGACTTGTTTAACCCATCCCTTCCTGGTAAATAATTATATTTTCAATCTTTCGCTGTAATAAAAAACCTACCACAAGCCTTTAGACCTAACGCCAAGGCTTTGGAGTAGCATCAACCAGGGCTCAAATTCTGGTGTTTTCTTATGAGCTAAGTGACTTGGGGCCGATACTTGGGCTCTCTATCCTCTGTTTCCTCACCTGCAAAATGAGGACAATAATACTATCATGACAACCTTTTTGGGAGGACCAAATGAGGAAAGGTATGTAAAGTGCTCAGCATGGGGCCTGGCCTGAGAGGGTGATAATACGAACAATATTCACCACATATTGGGGATTGCTACGTCCCGGGTTCTGCTGAGAATTCATATGTTATCTGGTTTCATCCTCACAACCCTACAAGGTGAGGATTACTATTTCCACATCTATCAGAGAGTATCTGAGAGGCTGACCAGTATGCCCCTCAACCCAGGGAGAAGCAGAACGGGATTCAAACCCAGGTCTTCCTGACATCAGG
This sequence comes from Propithecus coquereli, assembly GCF_000956105.1. Taxonomy (NCBI): domain Eukaryota; kingdom Metazoa; phylum Chordata; class Mammalia; order Primates; family Indriidae; genus Propithecus; species Propithecus coquereli. Next base: position 3,088,171 of record NW_012148452.1, read on the forward strand.
GTCCTTCTCTGAACCATTGCATTTATCTGCTGGTGCTCAGCAGTGTGGCTACTGTCATCACCATCACCATCACCATCACCATCATCATCGTCACCATCGCTTTCATTACCATCACCTGCTTTAGGCCCATTGACCTCTGAATTGACCTGTGCCTACCTTTGTCTTCAGACTCCCAAGCAGCTAGCGCAAGTTTTTCTAGAAACAATTTTTTGCTGATTTTAGGCCACTGCTTCCTCTGGCTTCAGCTGCCTGTGCATGCGTGTGTGTGTGTGTACACGTGCGCACACACACACACACACACACACACTCGGGCAGATCAAGGAGCCTTCCTCACCAAACTGCATCTGTTGGGGATGGTCCATGTTTCGTGACTGTCTGGGCAACGTCAACAGCACAGCCAGCCGAGCAAAGTGAAGTGGGTGGTGCGGTGAACGGGGAGGGTGGTGGGAGATGGCTGTGACCCACCCCCTCCTCCACCCACCCCCACCACTAGGAATAGTACATAGAGCAGAAGAAAAGGAATAAAAATCAGCAGCCAGCTAGTGAGTGCCTGTCACACAAGAGGTGTGCTTTCTGTGTTGCCTTGAATCCTCGAGACGGGTACTCTCAACTCCATTTGACAGACAAGGAAGCTGAAACTTAACAGAGCTGATGTGAGTTGCCCAAGACCAAAGCTAGTGAGTGACTGGGCTGAGATTCTAATCCAGATCTGTGCGGATGGAGCTTGGTTGTATTCTGGGGGAGTATTCAGTGTGTCACCGTCCCCACATCCTGAGAACCAGCGTCAGCTGGAGAGAGGCAGAGCCCCTAAAAGTAATCTCAGTCTTCCCCACCCTTCCCCTCCAGGCCGACTCTGAGGCTGACACATGTGCCAGAAAACCCACCAAGGCTGTTTCTCCATTTCCCTTAAACTTCTTCTGAAATCCTGCCCCTTCCAGGTGTATCTTCAGGCTGGGCTAATAGTGTCGCGGTAACAGACAAACCCAAACCTCACATGCGGCATGGGATGGCGGGTGGATCTGCCCATCCTCAGCACTCAGGAATCCAGGTTAGTGAGCTGCCGTTCATCTTGACCTTGGCTAGTGGGAAGGGGATGTGGCAACCTGGCCCTGACTTTCACAGCTCCTGGATGTGACATATCCCTTTCGCTCATTTTATTAGCCGAAGTGAGAGCGTGGTCCATCTACCTCAAGGTGTGTTGTAGGAGAAAAGAATATTTGGTGACCAGCACAGAGCTGGTGACTACCCCAACCAGAGGCACTGCCCCTCACCAGCACCTGGTCTAACACCCGTCTTCCTGGCCTCCCCACGCTGGTGCATTCACACTTAGCATTCGCTCCCCTCCCCTAGGGTCGTGGGGCGGAGTACCTGGTGTAACCACCCAGTCCCCAGGTTTTACTCAGCTGCTGGAGCACACCTGCTTTGGGTGTCAGTCGGGGCCCAGAATTGCAGGGCGTCCCGGGAAAGGATCCCCATGGCCCTCTCTGGGCTGAAAGCACCAGACAGAGACAGACGACCCTCCCAACACCCTCCCAGGGCCCCAGCTTTGTCAGTTGCCTTGTCACAATAAGGCAGGGTCTAGGCCCAAACTGGGAACCACGGCTATGAACAATGGTCAGAGGCAATGCCCCTCCTGGTTTAACTGAAGGAAGAAACAGGAATCTACCAAGTGGGGAGCTGGCTGGGAGCTCCCCGAGGTCTCTGCCTTGACTTTCCCTAGAGAACAGCCCTCCCCTCCTGGTGGACCCTCCCTTCCCTGATCCAGCCACACGTGCTGTCAGAGAAGTTGCCCCTAAGGACCGGGTGCTGAGGAGCAGCCAAAGGACATCCTTCTTGTCCTCAAATAGCACCTTCCCCTCCTGACTGCCTCTGATCCCTGAGGTTTCTACCGTTAAAGATCACCCTTGTGCTAAGGCTTCGAAGATTCCTGTAACTACTAACCAGCAAAGCTAAAACGCTACACATTCTTTCTGTCCTAACCAAGACTCTCTTGATTTCCAGTAACAGGAGTTCATTCAAACTATTTTATCTTGGGCAGGAAAAGGAAATTTACTATGAGGCACAGGTGGTCTCATAGAAGCCTACAGCAGCGGGTGCCCAGGGGTGGAAAGTTAGGCAGCACGTCTCTTTGACTTTCCTTCTCAGGGGCACTGAACACCGGGTGGGTACCAGGCACCATGGTAAGCTCGGTAGTTGTCAAACACAAATGAGACAAGGTCTGTTCTCCCAGGAAGTAATGGCCCGAGTGGAATGATCAGACATCACACCCAACCTAGAGCGAAGGTGGCAGGTGCCATGAGGGAGGAGGATTGGGCATGTGCGGCTGGAGGAGACGGATGGTCCAGGGGCTGGTCCTAGAGGGGGCAAAGCCATGGTGCCCTTGGCTCAATTATGGAGGGAGTGCACATGGATGGTGAGAACAAGGTGGAAAAGTAGGTTAGGGTGAGATCGTGGAGGGCTTGGGGGCCAGGAGAATGAACTTAGCTTGTATGCAGGAAAGAAAAAGTTAGGAGCCACTGAAGGGCTGACGATGGGAGAGTGATGGAATCAAACGTGGACCCCCCTCAAGGGCCCACGTGGCTTCGACCTGAGGGAGGGGTGGGGACAGGGAACCAGGCAGGGGTAACAGAGCAGCAGAGAAGACGGCACTGACCAGTCGAGGAACAAGCTGGCTGGGGACAGGTCAGCAGCACCTGTGAGCTCCCCTGCACACAGACACTGACACACAGGTGTCTCCTTAAGAGGCAGGGCTGTCAGGAAGGATCCAGAGCATGAGCAGCTTCAGGGGGCACCTCTCAGCTGGGACCAGGGTGGGGGATAAAGAGTTGATGGTGCTAAATACAGGTGTGTCTACTCAGAATCAGATACACACACCGCCCCCTACCAAGTGCCTGATGCAGTGACTAGAGCAAGGGCTCAGGGTCAGGCAGACCCTGGTTCAAATCCTGGCTCTGCCTCCTACTAGCTGTGAGACCTTATGCAAGTGTCTCAACCTCTCTGAGCCTCAGTTTTGTCTTCCGTAAATTGTTGATGATAAGATCTACCTCCTGGTTTGCTGTGAGGATTCAAAAGAAATAATAGCTGCGATAGATATCACAAAAACAGCTACACACTCTTGTCCTCCTGTATTTGTGCCCTGGCGATGGGACCTTGTAGCTCCTCCCATCAAGAGCTGGAGTCTATTTTTCAACCCCTTGAATCTGGGTTGGTGACTTTCTTTGGCCAAAGGGAAACAGCAAAAGTGATACTAGACTAGACTGAAAAATGCTCAGCTAGGGGCTTGCTGTCTTGTGCTCTTGGAACCACATTAACAAGCCCAGGCTAGCCTGCTGGGTGTGGGGAGACACGTGGCCCAGCTGCACGTCACCCCAGACAACAGCCAGCAAATGCCCAGGAAGCAGAGCCACCCCGCTGCCCCACGGCTGACCCCAACCATGACCAGCAGAATCACTCTGCCCGGTTGCCAGCCTGCCACACCATGAGCAAATAGATGGCTGCTGTTCAAAGCCACTGCGTGTCAGGTGGTTTGTTATGCTGCAAAATCTAACTGATGGGCTTAGGCTTCTGCCCAAGATGAAGTAACAGGAACCAGATTTTTCTTCCTGTCTGAAATACCAAAATGACCGGGCAAGAATCTGGACCCTGGGTGGGTAACAAAGGATGGCGATCCCCGGGACAGGAAAAGCGTGGCCTCTGCGATCACCCAGCTTCCTGCCTAGAAAAAGCTTCCAGCCTGTGGTGCAGTTGGGGGAACCCAGATGGAGCCAGGGGAACCCCCGAGTTGAGGAGACATAACAGAGTCCCGGGAGGCCACAGTGGCCAGAGCTCTCAGGACGGGAGCAGTGGAGAGGAGAGCGCTGCCCAGAGACAGAACCCAGAGATGTGCAGAGGGTCCCCTGGAGTATTCACAGAACGCTAATCAGCACATGTGTGAGAAAACTATTGAGGCCCGAGAAAGAACCTTCTAAAGGATAAGAGAACAGTGCCCGAAACTCGAGAGCCAGAGCCAGAAATAGTGCCCGCTCCCACCAGCCAGACTGGAAAACTCATAATCCACGGGGCAGGGTAGAATCCTTGAGAAGGTCATGCCTCGGTGCTGGGGAATAATTGGTCCCAGAGAGAACCCTCCTCCAGGTCTGCCCTATAAAAAGCAAGACCTGAGAGGATCAGACTGTTTCCAAATAACTGCATCCCAGAAAATCGAACTAACGCAAAAACTAAAATGTACAGAGTGCTTGTTATATCCCAGCAACTTTACATACATGTAAGCATTTCATAATACATATATTACTACATTTATGTTACTTTATTTACAATAACCTTTTCAAGGAGCTTCTATTATTATCTCCCTTGTACAGACGATAGGGTCTAAGATAACACACGTGGAGTGCCTGGCACATGGCATGTTCAGTAAATGGTTCTTCGCTCAACCCCCTTCCCATCCTTGCTCCCTGCTTACAACCACCAACACCCAAATGACTTTTCCCAAGTTGCGCATCCACTACAAAGAGAATATGGCTTTAAAAAGCCAAAACTTCGGCATTCCGGGCGAACTGGTCTCTGGGGTCATAGAAGAGTCCTGAATGAAAAGTAAGGAGTGATGGGTCGAGCCTGGCCCTGCCACTACCTTGCAGTGTGACCTTGAGCCAGCCTTCACCGCTCTGAACCTGGTGCACCCCTCTGCAGCGTGGTGGTGGTAGGGGGTGATTCGGGTCAGATTTCCCCCAAAGCAGCCCTCTCACGCCAGAAGCCAGGATGCCTTAACCATCTTCAGACTAAAAATTGTGCTAGCTAGGAGGATGGCAAAGCTAAAAAAAAAAAAAATAGTGCATTTACTACAGTTTGAATGCACATGCACATCTATGTACACACACACACACACACACACACACACACGTATACACGCACACACACACACACACGTATACACGCACGCACACACACACACCCCGGCTTTGGGGAGCCTCTTGTTGAACTCCTCAGTCCCAGCGCAGCATTACCCTCTTTGGCCAGAAGATGGTGCTGCTTCTCCGTGCACTTTCAACTACATTCATTCAAAACCGAAGGTCGAGCACCTACGGTGCCCAGGAGTTGTAGGTTGCCGTGAGCTGTGATGACGCCACTGTACTCTAGCCCCGTGACAGTGCGAGACTCTGTCTCAAAATAGAAAACAAACAAACAAAAAACAAACCAGGGGCTCCTTTCTAGATGGATATATATATAATATAAAAACATCATGTTGCACATCATAAATATGTACCACTTTGTCAATTGAAAAAATATATATTAAAAACAAACAAAATCCAGGGGCTGTAATTCTCAGAGATGATAAAAGTACAAAAGTTGGTAAATGATTTGATTTCCACTTCTCTGTGGTCTTCACAGCACAGGGCACTTGGTTAATGATCAATAAGTTTGTGTCGATTGATTGATTCAATTGTAACTACAGATAGAGACTTAAAGGTTAAACCACAGTGGCAGGACTAAGGAAAGACTTCAGTCAAAACACTATGGTGCCTGGATGAAAAATGAGGCCCAGAGAGAGACAGGAAGAAAAACCATGCGTCTGGCACAAGACAGGTGCTAGAACTCTTGGGCTCAAGTGATTCTTCCACCGCAGCCTCCTGAGTAGCTAGGACTACAGGTCCATGCTACCATGCCCAGCTAATTTTTCTGGTTTTTGTAGAGATATGGTCTCACTATGTTGCTCAAGCTGGTCTTGAACTCCTAGCCTCAAGGGATCCTCCCGGCTCAGCCTCCCAAAGTGCTAGGATTACAGGCATGAGCCGCCAGTGCTGGCAACAGTTTACGTTTCTATTATTGTTGATCGTTTGTTGAGGACTTTCATATACGCTCTTGCATTTCCCTTAATCCTCCTGACTGCTATGGGGCAGAGTGGGAGGTGAGGGCCACGGCCTCTGAGTCCACTGCTGTTCCCTTAACGCCAGTTAATTTTTAACTCGGGTGTTCTCAGGGTTACAAGAATCACTAAAATAATTTTTTGCTTTGTGGTTTCATTCGATAACTTTTTAAAATGGACTTTGGATGGCCACCTTAAAACTAAGAGCTGCCTCCCAATTTCAGTGGCCCTGTTTGTATTTACCTGTAGCTTTGCCTACTTTAATTATTCAGAGCTAATGGGCGGCGGAGGGTGGGCAGAGATAGACCCGACCTGATACCTAAATGGTGCACTCACACCACATGAAAACCACTGACCCCAAGATGCATTGTTAGAAGGGAAGCTGTGTAGGGGTTCAAGTCATGGAAAAGTGGGGGAGAAGTGAACAATCCACCGGGCACACACCAGCACAGCATGCCCAGGGAGAAGCCCTGTGCTATGGCTGCCGGGACTCATTCCTGGTAGGAAGTGTGACTTAGATACAGAAAGAAAAAAAGATTACATTAGTGTCATTCATTTGAATTTTATAGGTTTTGCAATTCTGTTTATATTTAATTTGTAAATTTGCTTTTAGTTTCATAGTCACATAAGAGCTATATGCATATATTTATACCTGGTTTTATGCTTATACATACTTAGGTAATAGTATAACAAAATTAACTTGTCAACACCAGGAGTCCCTGGGAATTTTTTCCATTTAAAAGGATTATACACACAGTCAGATTGGAGACACACTGATCGTATTTCCTTCTCTTGAGAAAGAAGCAGTGGTCACATTTTTTCTACAGATGGGAAGGAACCCTCTCCTTAAAGAACAGAGAAGGGGTCACTCCTAGGCCAGATGCAGGGCCCAGACCCTCCCTGCAGGCAGGGGTGGGAAACTGTTTGCATTGAGGCCAAGAGGGGGTTCCCTGAAGAAGATGGGCAACTCTTACCTGGTTTAATTAGGACGGCAAAAGGATGGTAGATCTCAAAATTGAGAGTAGAATGTGTCCACCTTCTCATTACTGGACTCATTGATAGAACATCCAGGATCAGCCACAACCATGCAACTCAGTGTGGCAACAACTAGGCACAAGATCTTACTATTGGTTTGCTTTAGAATTTTACTGAACTCTTCAAAAATCACTAAAGTAATTTACGTTCATTGCATCCAATGAAACAATCAACAAAGGAGACATAATTACTCCCCCCTCTCCGTATTAGCAGCTCGGGTGTAGCTCTCTACCCTCCTCTCTGTGCTCACACAGCTGTGTCCAAATGCACCGACTACATTTAGAGGGTGCTTCGGTCACTGTTCGACAACGCAAGATCATACCAAACACACGTCTCTGACACTCACTTATCTCAGCTAACATCATCTTAAACTTTCAGGTGGATAGAGACCCGCACCTCATTCTTTCTGAGGAGCTGCCTAGCATTCCAGAGTACGGATGTAACAGTTTATTCCCCGCTCCTCTAGTGATGACAGGTTGTTTCCAAGTTTTCCTCCTTGACCAATACAACTAACATTGAAATAACCATCCCTGGACGTGTGGCTATCTCTCTCACCCCACCTTTTGGGTAGATTGCCAGAAGTGAGCTAGGTCAACATATGTGGATCTTTTTTTTTTTTTAAGTTTAATAGCTGTTTCCCATATTATCATTCATTTGTCCTTTTCGCAGATATGCATTGAGCACCTGCTGTGTGCAGGGCACTGTGTGAAATGTGCAGAAGTAAACAAGACAAGGCTTTGCCCTTATACGCCTCCAGACATAGGAGTATTTATATACCTAGTAAGTATTTCTGTAACTATACTTACACAATAACTACTTATATAAATATAATAACTATATAGTTATTATAGAAATATGTTTATACAGCTATATAGTTATTAGTTACATATTATATAACTAGAATTTATATAACTCTATGCAATGGACAAAGCCATAGTACCCTAAGGGAGGCAGATATAGATTAAGGGATAAGGGACTGTGTGTGTGTTTGTGTCCTTTCCTCCAGGGCAGGCAGAGAGTGACCTAAGGGGGCTCTGTCCAGCTGGGGCAAGTGCTGGGGCCCTGCCCTGTGCTCCTCTCCTCCTTGTCTCCCAAAAGAGACAATCTCTGGAACTAGGACACATTTTTCCACCCATACTAGCCATCATTTATTATGGCGTTCTCCTATGTGCTAGACACTTCATATACATTCCCTCATTCACACTAATCTTTACAAACCTGCTGCATTAGTTATCTATTGCTACATAACAAATTACTCCAAAATTCAGTGGCTTAAAATAACAAACATTTATTATCTCACACATTTTATGTAGCCTTTTATGTCTGATTTATTTCACTTAGCATGTTTTCAAAGTTCATCCATGTTATAAGCATGAATCAATACTCCATTCTTTTTCGTGGCTGACTGATATTCCATTGTATGGAATACTACTTTTGTTATTCACACATCAGCCGATGGACATTCTCTTAATTAATATTTATATAGCATATATTTTCCCATCCTCAGAATTATGTTCTCCTGGTAAAAAATATAAAGAGATAGATAGCAGATAGATAGAAAGATAGATAGGATTAAAGTTGCCTTAAACTCCAACCCCCAAAGTCAATCCCTTCCCAGAGGATTAAAGTTTATCCAAACCTTTCTTTGTGCATATGTTTAAATGCATATGTACCTGTATTAATTATCTGTTGCTGCATAACAAATTACTCCAAAACTTAGTGGCTTAAAATGATAATAAGCATTTACTATTTCACACAGTGTTATCCAAAGGTCAGGAATTCTGGAGTGGTTTAGCTGAGTGGTTCTGGCTCAGGCTCTCTCACGAGGTTGCAGACAAGACGTTGGCAGGGGCTGCAATCATCCGACAGCTGGAGTGAAGATTCCCAAATGTCTCACTCACATGGATGAAGGGCCTGTGCTGGCTGTTGGCAGGCCTTAGTTCCTCTCCATCTAAGGTTGCCATACTTAGCAAATAAAAATAGGGACTACCCAGTTACATTTGCAATTCAGATAAATAACAGATAATTTTTACTATATCTCAAATATTGTATGGGACATACTTATACTAAAAAATTATTATCTGAAATGCAAATATAACTAGGTATCTTGTGTTATCTGCCCGTTCTCTGGACTTCTCTGTAGGGCTGCTTGAGTGTACTCCCAAAGTGGTAGCTGGCTTCTCCCATAACAAGTGGCTTAAGAAAGCACAGGAGAAACCAAAATTCTGCTTTCATGCTTCTGTCTTTTGTGTTGGTATGTGCCCTAGCCTTGGAAGTCAATGTTCTGGAATGTTCTCCCGGTTACACGGGTCAGTCCTAATCAGTATGAGTGGGAATCATATAAAGGCGTGAAGACCAGGAAGCAAGAGTCACTGGATATCATCGTAGAGGTTACCTGCCACAGTACCCACAGAAAATACTATTGTTTGCTTTTGTGTACATATGTTTTTATGTACTTTTAAACATAAGAATAATTCTGTATCTGTTCTGCAACTCTTTTTCACTTAGCAGTACATCTTGGAGCTCTTTATAGATCAGTACATGTAGTGCTGCTCCATTCTTTTTACTTGCTGCAGATTACCCTATAACATGGATCTGTCATATTTAACCATTCCTCTATTTTGGGACATTTAAGCTGTTTCCAAAAGCTCACTACTATTCAGCTACAGGGGAAAAAACAATTTATGTTATTTGACTACTTAGGGTAGATTTCCCAATCCTGTTTAAAAATAAATAAATAAAAATAAAAATGTTAAAAAAAAAAAGCTCACTCCTATATATAATGCTGTAACAATCAACCTTCTACATGCCTCCTGGCACACACATGCAGGTGTTTCTACAAAGCGGACCTCAAGAGGTGAAATTGCTGGATCACAGGGTATGTGCATTTATAATTTTAATACATACTGCCAAATTCCCTCCAAATCTATTGTACCAATTTATTTTTTTTATTTGTTAATTGTTTATTTACCAAGAGGAACTATTCCTCAGCCCACATATTCATGGCTCAGGAACACAGGTCAGTGACAAACTTCTATGTAAGTCAACCCAAAGAAATTCTTTATATTCCAAAACCACTTTGTACTCTGAAAGATACCAGCCTTCCCCATCTCCTCAAAATCTCTGATAGAATCATAATTTCTGTAGAAATCTGGGTATGTCTTCTTTCTTGGTTCAGCCACAGCAAACTTACACAAAGCTGCAACCCCCAGGGATACGATGAATACTCTGATGATATGAAACCACAGACACCTGGCCAGGAGGCCATGCATCTGAGGTTTTGTCAAAGCATTGGAAGCCATGGTAGTTACTATTCTTGATGGGTATGCCAACCTCAACACGTCCTTCCTGGCTGATGGAGAAATGAACTGTCTATTGTACCAATTTATATTCTTACTAGCAGTGTATAAGAGAATTCATTTCTCCACAAAAGCTCACATTTTTTTAAAAAAATTTCTACGAGTATGATTTATTTTTAAAAACATACCTTACTATTGCTTTATTGCATTTTTCTATTTTCTAGAGGAGATGAACTGATAGTCTTATGAATTAAGTAGTAGCTAAAAGCACAGGCTCTATAGCCTGACTGCCTGGGTTCAAATTCTGGCTTTGCCACTTACTAGCTGTATGACCTTGGGCAAGTTACAACTTCTATGTGCCACAATCACCCCATCTAGAAAATTAAAATAACAGTATATTTACCTCCTTTGTTTGAGGTGAAGATTCAATAAAATAATACTTGAAAAGTGCTTAGACTTGTGCCTGGCAATGATAAGTTCTCATGATTATCATTATTACTATTACTGTTGTTGTTATTAATTGTGTTTCCTCTTCTATTCTGTGAATTGCATGCTATATCCTTTGCTCATGTTTTCGTTGAACCATTTCTTTTTCTGACATGAAAAAGTTATTTATGTATTGTTCTTTGTCATATGTATATATATAAGTAAATATACACACACATATTTCCAATTATTCTCTTCAGCTAGTTCTGCTTGCCTTTTAACTGTTCTTACATATCTTTTGTCATACAATTTTAATTTTTTTAATTATTTTTAATTATTATGGGTACAGTTTTATTTATTTATTTCAGTTTTAAATTTTGGTGTCATCAAATGTATCAGTCTTTTCCTTCATGTGGCTCTCACTTTCTGTGCCTTATTTAAAGAAGGCCTTTGTTATACAAAGGTCATAAAATTACTACATTATATAAAGGCAAAAAATATTTACAGGAAAACAAAATATCCAGTACCCAACAAAGTAAAAGTCACAATATCTGTCATTCAATCAAAAATTATCAGACATATAAAGAAGCAGGAAAATACAACCCATAAATATAAGAAAACTCAATCAACTAAAACAAACCCACAAAATGAAATATGATAGAATTAGTACACAAGAATATTAGAAGAGTTATAACTGTATTCCGTACATTCAAGAAGTTGGTAGAAATATTGGGAATGTTAGATGGAGACATGGAAGTTATAAAAAAAGACCCATATTGAACTTCTAGAGGTGAAAACTATAGTATATGAAATGAAAAAATACTTTGGATGTGATTAATAGCAGATTAAATTTTGCAAAGAAAAGATTAGTGAACTTGAAGACAACAATAAAAAATATCCAAAACAAAATACAGAGAGAGGAAAGACTAACAAAAAAATGGCAATCTAGGCCAGGCACAGTGGCTCACATCTGTAATCCTAGCACCCTGGGAGGCCAAGGTGGGAGGATTGTTTGAGCTCAGGAGTTTGAGACCAGGCTGAGCAAGAGCGAGACCCATCGCTACTAAAAATAGAAAGAAATTAGCTGGACAACTAAAAATATATAGAAAAAAATTAGCCGGGCATGGTGGCATGCATCTGTAGTCTCAGCTGCTCAGGAGGCTGAGGCAGGAGGATCACTTGAGCCCAGGAGTTTGAGGTTGCTGTGAGCTAGGCTGACACCATGGCACTCTAGCCTGGGCAACAGAGTGAGACTCTGTCTCAAAAAATGGCAATCTAAAATACGTAATTGGATTCCCTGAAGGAGAGGAAAAGGAAGAGAAAAAATATATTTGAAGAATAATGGCTGAAAAGTTTCCAAAACTGATGAAAACTATAAAATCACAGGTTTCCTTTGCTCAAGGAACCTCAAGAAAACTACATCATAATATATCATACAGAGATAAGAATTACAGCAGACTTCTTGTCAGAAAAATGTAAGCATGCAAACAATGGAAATGTACCTTTAAAGCACCGAGAGAAAAAAAAAAACTGTCAACCTAGGATTGTATACCCAGCAACTATAGCTTGCAAAATAGAAGGTGAAATAAACATTTTCCAGACATATAAAAGCTGAAATAAATCATCACTAGCTGATGGCCAATGCAAGAAATGTTAAACCATGTCCTTTGCACAAAAGGAAAATAATAGTAGACTGAAATCTGGATATACACAAAAGAATAAAGAGCACCAAAAACGGTAACCATGTGGGTAGATATGAAAGACTTTTTTCTTATTTAAATCTCTTTAAAAGATAATTGTTTAAAACAAAACAAAACAAAAAAAACCCAAGGTATCGAAGAGTTTACATGTACAGCAGTCAAATGTATAACATCAATAGCATAAATGTTGGGATGATTTTTATACTACAAGCATGTATTATTTAATGACAGGAATACCTCCTTATATATAAACATATATAAGCATAGAAAAAAATGTAGTAAAAATATGGTATAAAAGATAAAAAGTGGTGCATCTGTATAGGGCACTTACCATGAATGAAGCTTACAGGATGGGAAGTTGCTCAGGGGAAGTCAGGGAGTGAGCGGTAGGTGAATGTGAAGGCCTAGAACACTACTGTATACTTTATAAACATGTATACTTAGGCTACACGAAATTTATAAAAATATTTTTCTTTCTTCACTAATAAATTAATCTCAGCTTACTGTAACTTTTTGACTTTAAAAATTTTAATTCTTTTAACTTTTTGACTCTTTTGCAATAACACTTAGCTTAAAACACAAATACATTGTATAGCTATACAAAAATATTTTTTCTTTATATCCTTATTCTATATGCTTTTTTCTACTTTCAAATTTTTTTAATTTTATTTTTTACTTTTCAAACTTTTTTGTTAAAAACTAAGACACAAACACACACATTAGCCTAGGTCTACATAGGGTCAGGATCATCAGTATCACTGTCTTCCACCTCCACATCTTGTCCCACTGGAAGGTCTTTGGGGCAATAACACACATGGAGCTGTCATCTCCTGTGAAAAAATACCTTTTTCTGTAATTTCTCCTGAAGGACTTGCCTGAGGCTGTTTTATAGTTAACTTTTTTTTTTAAGTAGAAAGGGTATACTCTAAAATAAAAATAAAAAGCATAGTATAGTAAATACATAAACCAGTAACATAGTCATTATTACCAAGTATTATGTACTGTACATAATTGTATGTGCTACGCTTTTATATGACTGGCAGTGCAGTAGGTTTGTTTATACTAGCATCACCACAAACATGAGTAATGCATTGTACTAGGATATTATAATGGCTACAGTTTCACTAGGTGATAGGAAGTTTTCAGCTCCATTATAATCTTATGGGATTACCCCCATATATGTGGTCAGTTGTTGACCAAAACGTTATAGGCCAGGCGTGGTGGCTCACGCCTGTAATCCTAGCGCTCTGGGAGGCCGAGGCAGGAGAATTGTGTGAGGTCAGGAGTTTGAGACCAGCCTGAGCAAGAGCGAGACCCTGTTTCCACCAAAAATAGAAAAAATTAGCCAGGTGTGGTGGCACATGCCTGTAGTCCCAGGTACTCTGGAGGCTGAGGCAGGAAGGGCCCTTGAGCCCAGGAGTTTGAGGCTGCTGTGAGCTAGGCTAACAAACAGAACTCTAGTCCAGGTGACACAGCAAGACCCTGTCAAGAAAAAGAAGAAAGGAAGGAAGGAAGAAAAGAAGGGAGGGAAGAGAGGAAGGGAGGAAGGGAGGAAGGGAGGAGGGAAGGAAAGAAAGAAGGAAGGAAAGAAGGAAGGGAAAATTTACCATGATAGACCAAATTTGGGGCCAGAAAACAAGTCTAAATAAAATTTAAAGGATTTTAAAAGGATTCAAATCATACAAAGTATGTTCTTTAACTACAATGAAATTAATAATATCAATAACAGAAAAATAACTAGAAATCCCCCCATACTTGGAAAATAATTTATTTTTAAATAATCCATGGTTCAAACAGAGAAATCAAAAAGAAACTAGAGGCTAAGCGCAGTGGCTCATGCCTGTAATCCCAGAACCTTGAGAGGCAGAGGCAGGAGAATCCCTTGAGCCCAGGAGTTCAAGACGAGCCTAAGCAATATACCAAGACTCCATCTCTACAGAAAAATTAAAAAAAATTTTTTTTAAAGAAACTAGAAAGTAATTTGGACTCAATGAAAATGAAAACACAATATATCAAAATTCATGAGATGCAGCTAAAGTTTAGAGAAAAATTTGTATAACTAAATTCCTATGTTAGGAAAAAAATTTCAAAACAATAACTTCAGTTTCCACTGAATTAAACTCAAAGTAAGCAGAAGAAAGACTGGAAAGAAAGACTTTATTTATCTATAAATAAAATAGAAAACAGAAAAATCAAGAGAATAAATGAAACTAAAAGTTGGTTTCTTGAGAAGATTAATAATGTTAATTATTAACTTAATAACTTCTAGCAGAACTACTCAGGAAAAACAGAAGATGCAAATTACCAATTTTAGGGCTGAGAGAATCTCTAATAGATTCTACAGATAATAAGGAAATATTATGAACTTTATGCCAATAAATTCTACAACTTAGATGAAATGGAGAAATAACTTCATCTAAGTTGACACAAACAATAAACTTTACTCACGAAGAAACAGATAACCTGAATACCAAATCTGTCAATTCCTTGATTTGGGAATTCCCAGCCTCCAGAACTGTGATAAATAAATGTTTGTGGTTTAAGCCACCCAGCCGATGGTATTTTTGTTATAGCAGCCAATACAACCCAATAAAAAGATGAGCAAAAATCTTAATCAAAAATATATGGATGGCAAATAATCACATGAAAAGATATTCAACATCATTAGTCATTTGGGAAATGTAAATTAAAGCCACCATATACCATCTGAATAGCTAAAAATTTTAAAAACTGACAATAGCAAGTCGTTGATGAGAACGGGAAGCAACTGAAAGTCTCATACATTGTTGGTGGGAATGTAAAATGGTGTGGCCATTCTGGAAAATAGTTTGGTAGTTTCTTATAAAGTTAAATATATGCTTACCATGAGATCCAGCAATCTCATGCTTACTTATTTACCCAAGTGAAATAAAAACCTACATTAACACAAAACCTGAAAATAAATTCTTATAGAAGCTTTATTCATAATTGCCAAAATGGAAACCCACATGTCCCTCAATTGGGGAATGGATAATACATTTTAGTATATCCACACAGTGGAACACTACTCATGGATGAATCTCAAAACAATTATGCTGACTGAAGGAAACCACTCCCCCCCCACCACAAAAAAAATAAGTACATACTGTATGGTTTCATTTATATAAAAGTCTGGGAAAGTGGCCATGGTGGCAGGGAAGGAGATTATACATGTGCTCGGCAACAATGGGCTTCCACTCACCAAGGCCAGCCTGGCTACAGCCACCGCTGAGTACCCCATCTGCCAGCAGCAGAGACCAGCACTGGCACCCAGCACCATTACCTGGAGTGACCAGCCAGCTAACTTGTGGCAGGATGATTACATTGGCCTACTTTCATCATGGAAAAGGTAGCACTTTGTTCTTGCTGGAGTAGACACTTACTCTGGATTTGGATCTACTTTCCCTGCACATAATACTCTGCCACACCATTATCCGTGGACTTCCAGAATGCCTTATCCACCACCATGTTTTTCTACACAGCATTGCTCCTGATGAATAAACTCATTTCACAGCAAGTGAAGTGCAGCAATGAGCCCAGGCTCATGGAATTTACTGGTCTCACCATGTTCCCATCATCTTGAAGCAGCTGGCTTGCTAGAAAGGTGGAAGGCCTTTTGAAGATCCAGTTACAGCGCCAGTTTGGTTGACAATACCTTGCATGGCTAGGGTAATGTCCTTCAGGAGATCATATGTGCTCTAAATCAGTATCTCACGTGTGGTGCTGTTTCTCCCATAGCTAGGATTCATGGTTCCATGGATCAGAGGTGGAAATGGAATGGCACCACTAACCCTAGTGATCCACTGGTAAAATGTTTGCTTCCCATCCCTGTGACCTTATATTCTGCTGATCTAGAGGTCTTCATTGGAAAGGGAGGAACACTTTCAACAGGAGTCACAACAATTATTTCACTGAACTGGAAGTTAAGACTGCCATGGGTCCTTTGGGGCTCCCCATGCCTCTGAATCAACAGGCAAAGAAGGGAGTTACTTTACTGGCTAGGGTGACTCATCCTGACTACACAAAGGAGGAAGGAAATGTATGTCTAGAATATGAGAGATCCCTTAGAGCATCTCTTAGTACTACCATCTCCTGTGATTAAAGCCAAAGGAAAACTATAACAACTCAATTCAGGTAAGACTTCTAATGGCCCATACCCTTCAAGAATGAGGGTTTAGGGGCATCCCACCAAGCAAAGAGCCACCACCAGCTCTGAGTTTCTTAGGGAGAGTAAAGGAAATATGGAAAGAGTAGTGGAAGAAGGGAGTTATAAATACCAGCTACAATCATCTGACCAGTTGCAGAAACAAGGACTATAATTATTATGAGTATTCTTTATTTAGTTATGTTTGTGTGTTTACAATAACATTTGTTTTCTTCCCTCTCTTATCCCCTTGTCATCTGTCATGAAATGTATTAATAACAGCTAACTTTATATCACATTATTGAAGTTATTGGATTATCAAGGAGAACAGTGACCATCACCCAAGGACTTTGAATTCTCTTCTGGGGAAAGAGCACATTCTCAGTTGCACACTGGGTAAGTGTATCCTGACAGAAGTACGATTCTGTTATTGTCTGTATTTGGAGATTAAATATGGCTTAAGGAGATGGGCATGGGGGCCACGTTGACAAGACATGGACTGTGAAGGTCAGTAACTTATGTGTCAACTCAGTTATTCAAAAACTAATCTAGGTGTTGCCGCGAAGGTATTTTGTAAATGTGATTTACATCTATAATCAGTTAACTTTATGTAAAGATTATCCTGGATAATATGGGTTGCTCTGATCCACCCAGTTGAAAGGCCTGAGGTTTCCCTGAAAAAGAAGAAATTCTACCCTAGGACTGCAGTGTTAGCTCAGCTGAGTGTTTCCAGATTTCCCTTCCTTATGACCTGCCCTGTAGATTGAGGATTTGCCTAGCCAGCCCCCACAATTGCCTAAGCCAATTCTTCGCAATAAATCTAGATAGAAATACAGAGAGACAAGGTAGACAGATATACTACTGGTTGTGTTTCTCTGGTGGAACTCTGACTGATACACAAACAAATCATCTGAGAAAATTTTGCATCTCTTGATAAGTCAGAGCTTGTTTTTGGCCCAAAAAGGATCACCAGGCACACATGAGACGTGCCACAAAACCACTGGGCAAATCCTAGGAGCTCAAAAGATGATTCTGATGGGCAGTCAGGGTAGTGTTCTGTCTTTCAGGCCTTCAGATATGTTAGTCCTTTCATGTTTGTGAAACTATCTGCAACACATTGGAATATTACACAGCCATTTAAAATACGCTCATTATCAACTGTCTCTAAAAGGAGACACAAAATCTCATAACATTAATTGCATCCAAGTACGGGAACCCAGTGGCTGGGGGACAGGGGTGGGAGAATTTTCACTTTTGGTACCTTTGGAATAATGAATCATGTGAATGTATCATCTAAGTTAGGGGTTGGCACACTGTGGTCCACAGGCCAAATCTGGCCCACTGCCTGTTGAAGTTTTTTTGCAACACAGCCATGCTCATTTGTTTACTTATTGTCTACCGCTGCTTTCAAGATATAATGGCAGAGTTCAGCAGTTGCAATAACTAGATACACAATGTCATATGACCCACAAAGCCTAAAATATTTACTATCTGACCTTTTACAGAAAAAAAATTCCAACCTCAGTTTAGATTACAAAAAAAAAAAAAAAGTTGAAGCCTTGAGCAAGAACAAGACCCCATCTCTACAAAAACCAGAAAAATTAGCTGGGTGCAGTGGCTAACAGTCCCAGTTACTTGGGAGGCTGAGGCAGGAGAATCACTTGACTCCAAGAGTTTGAGGTTGCAGTGAGCTATGAATAGCACCACTGCACTCTAGCCCTGGTGACAGAGCAAGACACTGTATCAAAAAAAAAAAAAGTAGAAAAGTACATTGACATAAAAAAATAAAATATGCCCCAAGAGAACCGAAAACATGTCCACACAAAAATTTGTACATCAATGTTCAAAGCAGCACTATTCACAATAGCCAAAAAGTAGAAACAACCCAAATGTCCCTCAACTGATGAATAAACAAAATGTGATATGCCCATGCAATAGAACATTACTCAACCAGAAAAAGGAATGAAGCACTGATAAACACTACAACACACATGAACCTCGAAAACATCATGCTAAGTGAAAGAAGCCAGAAACAAAAGGCCGTATGTTGTATGACTCTATTTCTATGAAATGTCCAGAATAGGCAAATGCATTGAAATACAAAGTAGATCAGCGGTTTCCAGGGGCTGGGGAGGAGGAATGGGGAGTGACTGCAGATGGGGACAGGGTTTCTTTTGGGGGTGATGAAATGTTCTGGAATTAGATAGTGGTGATGGTTGCACAAGTTTGTGTATATCCTAAAAACTACTGAACTGTACACCACCTCCAAGTACAGGACGCTCCAGAGTTCAGTAGGGGCTCGGAACCTAGTGAAGAATTAGTCCTCTCTGCCACCTCAAATCAGGACCAAACCTGGCCTGGGAGTCTGGAGATCAAGTTCTACATCCCATTTGTCCCAAACACTCATGTGACCTTAGGTCTGTTTCTTTCCCTGTTTCCTTCCCTGTAACATGGGGCAATTGGGCAGGGAGAAGGCTGATACAATGGAGCGTGAAGGGGAGTCAGGGGACCTGACTTCCTAGACTCCTTTATTCTTTCCCCAAGCTTTATTACACACCCTAATAATCAGTATCTTCATCTTCACCACCATCATCACCCTTTTCCAATTCCGAAGCACTTTCACATATACGATATCATTTGGTCCTTCCCTTTTTAAAAATTTTTTTTTTATTTCAGCATATTATGGGGGTACAAATGTTTAGGTTACGTATATTGCCCTTGTCCCACACAAGTCAGAGCTTCAAGCGTGTCCATCCCCCAGACTGTGCACCGCACCCATTAGGTGTGTATATACCCATTCCCTCCTCCCCACTCCCATCTGCCCAACACCCAATGAACGTTATTACTGTATGTACACTTAGGTGTTGATCAGTTAATACCAACTTGATGGTGAGTACATGTGGTGCTTGTTTTTGTTTTTTCCATTTTTGGGATACTTCACTTAGTAGAATGGGTTCCAGCTCTATCCAGGATAATACAAGAGGTGCTATATCACTATTGTTTTTTGTGGCTGAGTAGAACTCCATGGTATACATATACCACATTTTATTAATCCACTCATGTATTGATGGGCACTTGGGTTGTTCCACATCCCAATTGTTGCAATTGTGAATTGTGCTGCTATAAACATTTGAGTGCAGGTGTCTTTTTTATAGAGTGTCTTTTGTTCTTTTGGGTAGATACTCAGTAATGGGATTGCTGGATCAAATGGTAGTTCTACTTGTATCTTTTTTGAGGTATCTCCATATTGCTTTCCACAGAGGTTGTACTAGTTTGCAGTCCCACCAGCAGTATATGAGTGTTCCTATCTCTCCGCATCCATGGTCCTTCCCTTTAGGAAAGACATGTATTAGGTCCATTTTACAGATGAAGAAATTGAGGCTCAGAGAGCTCAAGGAATTTGTCTAAGTTCATACAGTGGGTAAGTGTTGGAGCTAGGACGCAACACCAGGTCTTCTGATTCTAGATCCTTTGTTCTACTCACAGCACCACACTTGTTTTTGCATGTTGGGCCTCTCTCTAGAAAGCCCAATACAACAACGCCAGCAGCCTCATCACAAACACTGTATACCTTGTCTGAGCGAAGTGAGGCAGCAGGAACCTGGGGTTCTGCTGGTTCTCTTTGATCTTTTCTTATGAACCTCTGTATATTGTCACAGTAGCAGTCTGTGGGTAGGAGTATTCACATACATTGGTGTGGACACCAAGCCCATATACATCACAAAGATATACATACAGGAACACCTGACCTCTTCAACAGGTGATAAGGTCATTCCTTGTTACCAGGGTGGTGAGGAGGCTATGCATTTAATTCAGGGGAGGCCTAAGAGATCAGAACTCTGGGAATCTGCTCTTTCTTCTGAGACCAGAAGACTCATTAACCCTCTCATGAGGCCTTAAGGAGGAAGGGGCAGCTCCTCAATCCTTGGTAGAGGGAAGGAGTTAGGAGGAGGGAGAGATAGGAAATTGTCCTCCCTGCCCTTGCCAAACCAGAGCCCCAGGAGAGGGAACATCAGGGACTCACTGCTGAACTCAAGAGAGCTGGGCCTAATCTTAAGGAGTGTCAGGCAGACTCCAGCTGTTAAACCCAGTTAAGCCCTTGTGAGTCACAGTGCCGAGCTGTAGTAATGCTACCAGCTACGTGGGTTTTGCAAAGTCACGCACCCTCTCTGATTCAGTTTGCTTATCCAAAAATGTGTCTAATGACTACTGGATCTAGCTCAGAGGGGTGCTCTGAGGTTTCAGTGACACAAATAAACTGAAATGCTTTAAAAATAAATTGCATTTTATTAACACACTACTTCATTCTTCCATAGCTGGCAAGCAAGAGGGGCTGAGGCTTGAACACACTTGGGGAGTGACCCCCTCACTCCTTTCCAGGTGGCAGGGCTTGGGCAGCAAGAGGAAGCCACATCTCTGCAGGAATTCCCAGGCTGCCCTGTGGCACGGGGCTGTCCGTGCTTGCTCGCACCCCTCTTTTTTCATGTGACCAATCCGTATTTATCAGGCAGGCACTTGCTACAGGACAGGTGCTGTTCTGTGTGCTTGACGATGAAGCAGTTAAGAAAAGGAAAATGCTCTTACAGAGCTCATATTCTAGTTGTGGGAGACCAAAAAGTAAACAAACAACAAATACGTCAAGCATTGGCAGGTGCTGTGCAGAATTAAACTGGGCCAGGTAAATAGCGATGGGAGAGAGGTGCTATTTCATACGAGATGTCAGAAGGCCCCTCCAACAAGAGGGTGTTTTGAGTAGACAAGAAGGCAGCGAGGGAATAACTTGGGGGACAGCCACACGCTAGGTCTAGGCTAGAGGATATGAAAGTTCAGGGGATGGTGACAACAGCACCATGGCAGCAGAGACAATTCCCCACCATTTGCCTCCCTTAGATTCATTCACCACCCTGCTCTTCCCTGCTCTGTTCCCTGCGGGAGGAGGCTGACCCCTCCAAACCGCATCCCTGAGTCAGCCTTGTCACATGGAGTTCAGTGGGGTTCAAAGGGAGGCCCCAGGATAAAAGAGAGGTAGAGAAATCGATGTTCCCACTCCCTCTCTGCCCAGCCACAATTCTGATCATGACCTGCATTCTTCTAAGACAATTCCACAATTCCCATTTGCCTTCCACGGCCCCTTTAGTGACCCATTCTCATATCCTTCCCTCTCCGGAACCCCACTGGGTGGGAGATTGTCTCCTCCAGGAAGCCCTAGAGGATTAGCCTTCTAAATGAGCACTGTGTACCTACCCGTGAAAGAACACATTGTCCACAGATGCCACCTGGATTGCCTCTTCCATCAGGGCAGGAAGTAGATGAGGTTTGGCCTTAGAGACACTCATCTCAGATGAAATATGAACCATGGCCTACTCTCCCCGCAAGGCTCCAGCTCTATCAAATTACTCATACCCACAAAGGTAGTTACAGGATTTAGGGTTCTAGAGCCCCCCATCTTAATTCCTCATGACCTCACTGCCCCAGAGGTAGAGGCTTCTACCCAAGACCCAGCCAACCAACTTCCTAACTGAAGGAACCCTATCTACCTACCTGTAACATTCAATAGTTCATTGCCTAATTTCCTTGATAACACATTTACCACTACTGGAAAAAGCTTACCGCTGTGCATATTGACTGCTCTACCCATTAGAATGCACATGCCATAGAAGCCCAGAACTTGCCTGTCTTATTCTGTGTGAAGAGCATTGTAGGCCCAAGCACACAAGAACTGAGCAAGTGTTTTTGAGTGAAAAACTGACAAGAGAAAGAGGGCAAAACACCCCTGGTTCTCTAGTGCCTCCATAAGGATTGTCGCCACATGATGGCTTAGGGTCAGAGGACACTCTCCGAAGGCTTGGCCCTGACTTCTCCAGTTGTGCGTGGGGGCAGGAACCTCCAAGTGGGACAACTGGCATAACCCAGAAGAGTCAGAGAATCGCTCAGGTTCCACCAACAGAGGCTCGATCTTTCTGAAGATCCCTGGCTTTTCCATTTCTGAGTGGCCTGAGAAGGACTTTGCTAACAGTGTCCAGGCTCAGAGAAGCTGAGAATGGGGAGTAGGGGATATGAGCTTCCACTAGAGTTTCTCAGAAGCCAAGCTCAGGCAGGTACAGGGCAGCAGCTGGGAAGGCAGCATCTGCTATTCCGAAGATCCCAGTGTGGCTCACCTGGCCATCCTCACTTGGGTGGGAGGAGCCAGGAGCCCCTGTGGTGAGTGCTGCTGGTTAGCTCTCCCCTACTTAAGGGGCATAAGCCTAAGCCCTACAAGTAAGTCCTGCTTCAGGCCAATCGGTATCTCTTGCCTGGACTTCTCTCTTCAGTCCCCATGCTACTCCACCATAGACCCTTCCCACCCCCACCCACTATGTGGCACCACTGCCACCAGGCCAACCCTTCACCCCGAAAGAAACCCAAACAGTGCAGAGGTGCATCAATCGACCTTTAATGTCCAAAAGAGGCGTGGATGCAGAGCATAGGAGATGTGGCAGGGTCTCAGCCCCTGCTCCAGAAATGAGGGAGAGATGAACACAAACCAGATACTTCCAACTGGCCACACAAGTCTGGGAGGGCAGGGGAAACACAGATTTGGACATTCATAAAAAAATAAAACCTAAAATCAAGCAATCTTGTGCCCACTGAAGGGTCTGATATAGAGAACTCAATCACCACCCCAGTTCCCACCCTCCCCTGCCAGCATCAAAAAGCAAGCTCGGCACACATGAAGGGCTTTGGGAAGAGGCATTCTCCTGCCTCCCCACCAGTGCCAAGAATGGACTTGAAAATAAAAGAATGAGCTGGATCCCCCACCCCCCACATTGTTAACCCTACACATGAGAGTTTAGAAGGTGATTCGTGAGAATCAGCAGCTCAATCAGCAGTGACTACCTCAAACCCCATCTCATTCCATCAACACACAAGGTCTCCCCTGCACCGTCCTTGGAATCTCCTCCCACTCACGGCCCTGCTCCATCTGATATCTGGCTTCATCACTACAAGACTGATCTCCAAAGCTCGCCTGAAGCCTCTCTCAGCCCTTCATCACTTCCACCCTCACCTCCCACCAGAGGCTGCCACCATTCACAGTCACTGTCCCTCTCTGCTGAGACCCAGCTCCAGAGCAAATGGCCATCTTGTCCTGGGTGGTCCTCCTAAAGCCTTCCCAGGGAGCAGACGACCACAGAGCAAGCAGTGTCTGGGCTAGATGACTGGGGGTGGGTTGGAGTGACACCTGTCTTCACCCCCAAAAGAGACACCCCCAGAGGCTTTTAACATAAAGGCCCACTTAGAACTAACTGTCCCCCCTACCTACCATACAACCTAGAGATTCCACACTGTCCTGCCCCCTCCCTCCCCTCTACCCCAAACACACACACACACACACACACACACACACATATATACACACACAGAGGAGAACTGAGGGAGACACTGATTTGGTTTGATTGCTAAGACCTAACTAAGGAACTACAGTCACCAGAAATTCCCTTGCCAGCCAACTCACAACAGGGGCTGCTCTAAGAGAACTCCAGAGGAATGAGAAAACTGAGGGCTAAGCAGGGAGCAGACAGGAGAAGAAAGAATGTAAAGAAAAAAACCAAGCTAATCCTACCCCCAACATCCTCCTAGCATGATCTCTGGCAGGAAGAATAAAAGAAGGTAATCCACAAAGACAAAGCCCTTACTTAGAAATTCTGACAAAGACAGCAAGACAAGTCTGCTCCCCACTCCCACACACCACAGACAAACACATCTCGGGGCCCCTTAAAGAATGCACCCCCACCCCGCCATCTGCCCCAAGTTGTAGAATCACAGTTCAGTGGAATATTCTCCCTGGTACTAGATCAGTCCCT
This sequence comes from Propithecus coquereli, assembly GCF_000956105.1. Taxonomy (NCBI): domain Eukaryota; kingdom Metazoa; phylum Chordata; class Mammalia; order Primates; family Indriidae; genus Propithecus; species Propithecus coquereli. Next base: position 3,112,494 of record NW_012148452.1, read on the forward strand.
CCACCCTCCTTCCTACCCCTCTCTCCTTGCCAATGCTAACACTGTCCCCTGCAGACTCCCTGGCCCTCCCAAAGCAGCATCCACCACCAGGCAGAGGCAGCTGCAGTTTTAGTTCCACCTCCAGAGACCTATTTGCTTTCCTCAGCCCTTCTGGTCTTTCGGGTTTTGCCGAGGGCTTTTTATTTTGTACAGGGAGAGAAAGAGAAAAGGGAGAGGTGGGAGAGATTTCCTAGTGCAATACAACCAAATTTTTTTTAAAGTCTTGAAAAATAAACATAAAGCAGCCTTCTTCCCCAGGCAACTAAACAGAAAGAAGTTTGGTTTTGTTTACTGCGACATACACATGAAATCGAGTATACAGTCCATGCAGTAGCACAGCCATTGGAGAGGACATCCTGATGCTAGCCCCAGTGCAAAACAGTCCCAGCAATGCTGCCTGCTTGCCATCGCTGCCGCCGCCACTGACACCTTCACCACAGCCACCTAGCCTGACTTGAAGAGGAGGATTGCAACTTGACCCAAGTAAAAATAGATGAAGTGCTTTGTCTCATGTGTGACGTAGCTGCCAAAATTTCGGCCCACGATACAATGCCAGGTAGGGTTATATTTCTTGTCAAATTCCTAAAAAAAGAATAACAGGGGGAGAAGAAAAGTGGTTAGGATAGCTGGGAGATGAAAAATCAGAATGGGAGTCTCTCCCTGTAACTCCAGCACCAGCGCATGTTCACTTGCTATCACCCCCACTCCACCCCCAGCCCATGGCCTCAGCTCCCCGAACCTCAGGAGCTCAGGTTCTAAGACTGGCAACAACTCTCCTCCCCTCGTTAATAATGGAACACCACAAAGGCTCCATTATTGCTCTCCCCTGAGCCTCCACTCTACACCCTGATCATCTCTCCTCCCTCTAGCTACCCTACCCCGACACCACCACTAGCCCACCCTGTGCTTCTTCAGAAAGGCAATCAGAGAAGCCAGTGGAACAAAGGACCATTCCCAGTCCATTCCCTGCCTCACACATTACTAAACCAGCATTGCCAATGCTAAAAACCAAGACGTTAGAGCAAAACGGGAACTAAACATCAGGAGTACCAGGAAGCAGTTCTATATAAGATAACATTAAAGGCACTCCCATGTGCCAGGCACTGTGTGGGCTGTATGTACCAGAACAAGGACCTCGGTCATGAGATCAAGGAAATTTCCTCACTTCCCTCAGGGGCACAAATTCAGTATCAAACCCACACAGAAAATCCTTGTAAGCTAATCAGGCAGCTCCCTGCCACCTGTGGCTCAGCCTGCAGGCTCAGTTCTAGATGCATCCTACTACGGCCATGAAAGAACATGGGCCACCATGGACCCACCAATGCTGCCAAGCTTGGGGCTAGTTATCCCTCCAGGAGCTTACCATACAACTTGTTTGGCCTCCTCACAGCCCCCATACCACACAGCTCTAAGAGGTACTAGGAAACAGTGAAAAATAACCCATTTGGTTCCATTCTGGCTTAAGAGTCAGAAGGAGACTCTTGTGTATCAAAGAGAGCCACTGTTACTTCTCTGGGTCCTCGTTTCCCCATCAGCAAAACTTGATTCTGGATTCCCTCCCTGGACAGGACAGCAAGGAGCCAGCACCCCCAGCTGGCTCTGCACCCTTGGCTCCACACAAAAAAAGGTTTCTCAGGACTCCAGAGTTTCCTCTTTTCATCCCACCCATCTGGGTAGGAAAACAGTTCTGTAACACTCAAGGAGATCCTGCCATTCCACCTGCCATTCTCATGCATCCTTCCTGGGATGCCAGAGCTGAGACGATCAAAGACTATGCCTCCAAAGGACATGTGTCCTGACTGAGACTCAGGGGCCCCGGTACCCTTCTCACATCTGGCTCAGCTGTGTCCTCACCATGCTAACCATGTCCAATCACCGATTCACTCAGGAATTTTTCAGGGACCAAACCTATGGCCCCCTATTGCTCATCCATTTAAACAACAGTATATATTCAAGCCTACCCTTTTCTTAAGAATTAGGGAGAAGGGGATAATGCAGTACCCGAGTCCTTTTTAAGGGAAAGAAAAGCAAACCCCCTATATGATAAGGATTATTATAGGTATACCCCACTTTAAATGATGTAGTTCTCTGAAAATTTGTATATTCTGTATTATTCATTCAAATATCCTTTATCTTACTTTTGAATAGTTCTAAAATGGGCCAGAAATATTTAATTCTGAAGCTTCTCTGCACCGTCTTATCCTTCCCCAATGCCTTGCAGTTACATAATTACCTGTAAATGTAAACACACACTCACACCCAGCAGAGCTATTAAGAACTCCTAAGGTGAATGCTTTGGCAATTTATAATCACTCCCTAATTTGCCTGCTTTGCAGTTTGTTTGCATGGGATATACCTGCTTTCTTATGTCCCCAGCTCCAGCCCTCCCAGCAGGGCAGCTCAGCGGCCAATCCCCACCCTTGGCCATCAGCCACAGTGCTCCCAGCGCACCTTCTTGATATAGGCAGCAATGTCCTTCTCTATGTTGTACTTCTCCATGGCCTGCGTGGCGCAGTCAACGGCATCCTGTTGCATGTCCTCAGACATGTCTGCGTTCTTGATCACTGCCTTCCGGTCAGACATGGTGACACTGCAGAAGAAGCAGAGAGGTGAGGCTGACAAATCTATGCTCTGGGCAATAAACATGAATTGCTGGGTGTGGAGCCTCAGTGGGAGAGGGAAATTTAGAAGGCAAGGGCAACAGAAAACTCAGAAATGAGGCATTAGGGGAGATGCTCTTAAGCTTTTAGCAGAAAGATAATTCCCACCCCTGGGAAATACAGGGCAAATAGGAAAAAAGACATAATAACCATCAGTTTCTATCATATGTAAAATGAGGTTTTTTCCAACTCTAAAATTTATCTATTTCTGATATTCTGAACAGCACTGATAGCCAAGGTGATATTATATACCTATTAGCTGTTTCCTCAGGCAAATTACTTAACCTTTATGCTTTCATGTCATCTATAAAATGGGGACTGCAGGGTTGTCCTGAGGATAAACCAGGTGGTATAACACCTGAACAGAATAAGCCTTGATTTAATGACCATTACTACATCATTGGCATCATAGTAGAAAGAAGATGGACTAGGAATCAGTAGGCCTAACTCTTGGTCCTGACTTTGAACTCTTGTGGTCTTGGACAAGTCACTTGGCCTTCCTGCATTTGATTATTTACATTTTAGCAATAAGCTCTCTATTGGAGATTGCTGTAAGGATTAACTAAGGTTGTATGAGAGCATTTGCAAACAAGGACAGTCTATACAAGGGGCTGTACATTGGCCAAATTCAGCCTACCACCTGTTTTTGTAAAATAAAGTCTTATAGGAACATCTTACAATGGCAGAGTTGAGTATCTGTGAGAGACTATACGGCCTGTAAAGCCTTAAACATTTACTGTCTGGCCCTTCACAGAAAAAGATTGCCAACCTCTGTTCTATACAAACAAAAAGGGGTAGGGTACATTGTGGGCACACCAATGCCCAGTGCAGCAGACATAACAATAATTACACCTTCTCTTAAGTACTCAGGGCTGAGATGCCCCTTAGAGGTAGAGAGGCTGGGGTGGCAGCCTCAGATTTGGCCACACGGGCCATCACATCTCTGTCCCATCCTTCCCTCTGCTTCCCCACTCTCCTCAGTACAACACTCATGCAATCTTTAAAACTCAAAATAATTTTTGCAAGCCCTGGATTTTGGACCCAGCTCCAACATTGATCTGTCAGTTCTCTGGATCTTTGCTTCCTCATGTCAAATTTATTCATTCACTGAAAAACTACCAACGTTTATTAGGTGAAGTGAAAGGTATTATGTTAGGGGAGAATATCTTATTTTCCTCACAGGAAAGCTAAAGCTGCCTTTCCCCTACATAAAAACATAGGATTGGGAAAAACCTGGAGATGAAGGGTTTTAAAAAAAAACGCCTAAGAAAGGTGAAGAACTGTTATTATTTTAACAGCCCCGTCTCATGTCACTGCTATGTGAGCCATGGAAACCAGAGTTCCAGGGCAGACCCTATGTGGACCATTTCCTGGGATGAGAGAAATCTCATGATCTGCCTGGTGGTCTACAGCATGTGAAGTACTCTGCAGGAACAGAGAGCATGAGCTGCAAAATCCTGCCCTATGTCCTTGACCACAGTCCCATCACACAGCAGTTAACAATCCCCCAATGCCACCGCCAAAAGTACCACTCTGTGGCCCAGCTCAATGGACAAGAGATGCTGTCATTCCAGCCCTGTTTGACACAGGCTACACAGGGGCCTTCATGCTCAAGGACAGGTCGCTGGTATCATTCCAGGCCACCATGATCTCTGAGTCCATACTAGCACGTGGACTGGATGAGCTGAAAAGGAAGGCACAACCCACGACCACTATCTCAGCCTGCACCAGATGCACAGAATGCAAACATGTCAGCTGCCAGCCAGGGAGCCCTTGAGCCCTTGATCACATCCCAAGCACCTTCATCTGACACTGTCAAACCAAGCAGGGCTGGTTCCAGTTCAGCAGAGACTGACAGAGCAAACGGGTAGCAGACCAGCACACTCTGCCCCCATATCCAGGAAAGCAAGTCAGAGCCTCAAGTGGAGCCTGGGCACTGCATGGTGTTGAGGAAAGGTCAGGAGAGCCTTGTTCAAGTCCTGATTTGTTTTGTGACCTTGGGCAAATCAACATCTTCATTTTAAAAGCCAATGGTTGAAATGAGATAAATGGGGCAAACCTCAATGGGTTTGAGCAAAGGTACCACAGCAGCTGCAAGGAAAATGTTCTGATATTATAAGGCTCTTTATAAGTGAAGAAAACTAATGTCACCTGGTGGTGTATTCCAGGTTACCACTCAGAAGGGGGCACTGTTTACAAACCCAGGGTTGGGGGTGGGGCCTGGTTACAGACAACGAAGTGAAAGTATGAAATTGGCACCATTTTGCTAGCAAGCTCACCTGCTCCACTGCCTCATCCCCAAAGTCCAAAGGAACAACTTTGCCACAGTAATTAAAAGCCACCTTACTCTCCAGGAGAGAGCCTGCGGTTACATAATATTCGTCTTGTGACTACAATGCCACGATTCTTCACCCCGGCCCCCCAGGCGTCTCAGAGAGGTGAGGCCCAGCCCCAATCACCCCTGTCCAAGGTGCCAGTGAGAAAAGGATAGGAAGGCGCCCAGCCCAGCCCAGCCCCTCCTCCCTGGAGAAAAAGCAAGGGACTTGGGCCTCCAGATACAAGGATGGCCAGAGGGCCCCAAGCCAGCAGTCTCAGTCACGAGCCAGGGGCTCCTCTGAAAAGAGAAAAGGACACTCCAGGATAGTTCCAATCCTCTATCCTCGGTTTTGCGACCAAAAAAAACATAGGCTAAAATCTCCGAATGACATGGACCACCCGCCAACACACACAAACGCTTCCATTTCTCCTTCCAGCTCTCCAAGGGGCCGTATCCTTCCACAATCCCATCCTCCAGAGACATGCAGTCCCTATGGGCAGCACCTGGGGAACGAGAAAGCATCCTTCTCCCGACCTCCCACTCCCGCCGCCCGGCCAGGTCCGCAGGCTCCTGCCGGTCAGCCGCCCTCCCCCGCCCGGCCTGGAGCAGCGCCGGAGTGACTGGGCGTCCTCGCTGCAGGAAGGACGCCCCAGAGGGTGGCGGCGGCGGCAGGAGAAGCCGCGTCACGCCCGAGCCCCCTCCACCCCCTCTCCTCTGGCCCCTGACACCAGAGGCCTCCACGCAGCGCAGGGAGACTCCCGGGGGGTGAGGGGAGCGGCACCTCCGCAGCCTGGGGCCTCCAGCCGCGCCACGAGGGTCGCCAGGGGAGACAGTGGCGCAGCCCCGGCTGCGCCGGGAGGGAGGGGCGGCGGGGGCGCGCCGCACTGCCCAGGCCATCAACGCCGAGGGCGGCGGGGCCAGTCCGGCTCCGGGCCTCGTAGCCGCGGAGGGAGGCCGCAGGAGCACCGTGGCGAAGCCCAGGGCGCGTGGGGCCGCACTCGACGGGCGCGAGCGGGCTGCCCGGGGGATCCCCCCACCCACAGCTCACCTTCACGGAGGCGAGTCCGCACGGGCCCCTGGGGAGCGGCGATGGCCTGAGGCAGAGCGCGGGCAGGGGCGGTGTCCCCTGGGCTCCTCCTGCAGCAGCCGCCGCCGCCGCCGCGGTCTCCGGCTCCCGCAGCCCGGGGCCGATCGCTCGCCGCCGCGGTCCGCCCTTCGAGCTTCCCCGGCCGCCCGCGCTCCGCCTCGCGGCACCTGCCCGCCCGCCCTGCGCTGGCGCCTCGCAGCTCCGCTCCGCTCTGCCGCTGAGCGCGGCCGACGCGCGGCCTCCCCTGAAATAGCGCTCCGCCCCGCCCCCCCGTCGCGCGCGCCGCCGTCCGCGCTCCCCATTGGCTGCGCCCGCCCGGCCCCGCACTGCGGGCTTCTCCCCGCGCCGCTCTCGCCCCACATCTTGTTTCCTCCCACAATGCCTCGGGGCGGAGGGAGGGGGAGAAGGAAAGTGTGGGGGGAGGGAGCTGTGGCCTTAAGAAGAGAAAAGAGGAATGCAGACCCCTCTGCCCACGGCTGGACAGGCCTGGCCTGAAAAGCAATAAAGAGGCTAGGAGAGGGAGGGGTTTGGAGACCCCAATCCCAAAAGGAAAAAGGAAGAAAGGGGCGTGGAGATTTCAGACTCAGGGAGCAGATGGGGAAGGGGCAGAGATCCCAACCTTAGAGGAGGGGGAGGAGATGAAGTCACCAGCCTCAGAGGGAAAGACAGGACTCCCCCTCCCCCAAATCTGTGGGAAGGAGAGGGACAGCCAGCCCTAAGGAGAGCTGAGGGCATAAACGGCCCCAGGGTTTTCCCCTCCTCACATCCAGGGACGTCCCTTCCCCCTCCTGCTCAGCCTTTGTTCCTGAGTCTGAAGGACCTAGACTCCCGGCTGGGGCCCCAGTGGAGACAGACGCTAAGCAAAATCGTGAGGCAGGAGGTGTGTCTCTGGTACACAGGCCTCTGCTGTCGTTCCATGTTTATGGCCTTGGAGTCCTTCTGGGATAGAGGTGAAAGTTAGCCCTTTCTTGTCAGTCTGCCCCCTACCTGCCCCGGTAGACAGGACTGGAGGGGAGTGAATAGAAGCCCCTAAAGGGGCGAACCTAAGCTTGTCAGAGCTGCGGGGACCCTTAAAGATCACCTCATCCACACCCCTTACTGTATGAAGGACAGAACCACCTACAGAGAGGGGAGAGCCCTTGCCAGATTCCCAGGGGTCAGGCTTGACCCAGCTTCTAGGCTGAAAAGTGCGCACCAGGTAGCACCCCGTCTGGAGGCTGAAGAGACTGTTTTGCTTGGGGGGTGAATGTGCACATTGGGAGTGTTCCTGCCCTACTCCACCCCACCCACTCCCAGAAAAGTCCGCAGGAATGTCTGCTTTTTTCTTCCTAGTCTGTTTTATACAGGAAGTGTAGTAGGGATTAGGAAACTGTCAGGAACAGCTCCCACACCTTTCCCTTCACTGCCCCAAACTATGGTCAAGAAGTCAGACTTGCTCTGACCCTGGCCTGCTGTGGTTTGGAGCATCATTAATTTAGTGTTCTTTATGTGTCAGGGGAAACCTGTAAAAATCATCCCTTCTAGCTTGTTTTCCACAACTCTGTCCTCCTCCAACCTAATGGGGATTTCAGAGAAAGAGGCAAGGCCTGGGGTATCCTCTCACACTAAGGGTATTCTGATGTCAGCCTCTATGTTAATGAATGGGGGGCGGGGCACATGTGGGGAGGGAGAGGGAGGATGAGAAGGATGGTTTATCCACTTAGGGCTTGTACAAAGCTTATCTCATGGACTGGTTGGAGAAAAAGAGCTAGTACCCTCTTTCCCCAACAGTCGTCAGCTCCAGCCCCTTCCAGGGCCTGAGGTTCAGAACTGCCATGCATTGTGGTGCAGGTTGTTCACTGCACAAGGGCATTCAACTAAGGGAGCAAGTAGGAACTAAAGTACTGCCTGCACTCTGCTTGCTTGACTGTGTGCCCTGGTATAGGCTAGTGTCCAACCAGAAGATGACCGTTTTCAAGTGTGTATAAGGATGACTGTGAGTGAGCAGTGGCCCTTCAAAGGCCATACCTGCCAGAACAGAAATCCTCTCTCTCCCTGGCCCCTTCCCTGGAGTAGAGTAGGGCAAGAGCTCGGTCATTCCCAGGCTGAACTGCGGTGGGGTGGACGTAGGGGCACAAAAAACTTCAACTAACAGGAGTCGGAGCCAAGACTTTTGACTTTTAAGAAATGTGGGTATCAGGCCAAGTGCTGTGGTTCATGCCTGTAATCTCAGAACTTTGGTGGGAGGACTGCTTGAGGCCAGGAGTTTGAGACCAGCCTGGGCAACATAGAGAGACCCCACCCCATTGCTAGAAAAAATTAAAAAATTAGCTGTGCATGGTGGTATGTGCCTATAGTCCCAGCTACTAAGGAGGCTGAGGCAGGAGGATCTCTTGAGCCCAGGAATTCAAGGTTTCAGTGAACTATCATCACACCACTGCACTCCCGCCTGGGCAAAGAGGGAGACCCCATCTCTAAAAAAAAAAAAAAAAAAACACGAAGAGAAATGTGGACATCATATCAGTGTGTGTGTGAAGTGGGTGTGACAAGGACTAAACTCTAGGATATCAAGGAGATTTGTTAATAATAGTATGATTTATATACAAGAACCAGTCTTTGTGGAGCCCTCACTCTGTACCAGGTTCTATTCTAAATCGTTTTAAATGTAATACATTTAACCCCAGGAACTATCTTTTGAAGTGAATGTATTACTCTTCCCCTATACGGATTAGCAAACCATGGTTTAGAGAATTTTAGCAACTTGCCCAAGATTATCCAGCTTGTCAGTGGCAGGATTCAACCCCAGGCTGTCTGTTCCTAGTGCCTACAATCTTAGCCAGTACACCATACTGCCTCCTAATAGAGAAAAGAGAAAAAGTTGTAAACCAGGGGTTTGACTCACTATCTAAATTATATCAGCATTTCCTAAACTTATCTGACTCCAAAGTCCTTTTTTATCCAAACGTTTATTAACATCTCCAGGAAGTACTATTCCACAGGACACAGTTTGGGAAACTTGTGCTATACTAATTACTGTTATTTATGTGAAACGCTTACTGTTTAGGATAATTATCATGCAACATAGTAACTGTTATAATTAATATGTTGGCTTAACTTGGTGGATGTCTTTATTTCATACTGCTGCTGTCTGTGACTGCCCAGATAGCAAAGTCACGTCTGTCTTCTGATTTAAAACTCAAAGGGAGGCCGGGCGTGGTGGCTCACGCCTGTAATCCTAGCATTCTGGGAGGCCAAGGCGGGTGGATCCCCAAGGTCAGGAGTTCTAGACCAGCCTGAGCAAGAGCGAGACCCCATCTCTACCAAAAAATAGAAAGAAATTATCTGGACAACTAAAAATATACATAGAGAGAAAAAATTAGCCGGGCATGGTGGCGCATGCCTGCAGTCCCAGCTGCTCGGGAGGCTGAGGCAGGAGGATCGCTTGAGCCCAGGAGTTTGAGGTTGCTGTGAGCTAGGCTGACGCCACGGCACTCACTCTAGCCCGGGCAAAAAGAGTGAGATTCTGTCTCAAAAATAAATAAATAAATAAATAAAACTCAAAGGGGACTGTCGTTTTAGTCTCATTTGTGGGTTTCTTACTTTCTGGCTTCTTCTTTAAGTTCAGGGTTCCCCAGGGCATTGTGCTTCAGTCACTGATCACCCACATTCATGCCTTTTACCCAGATCTCAACCCCGGTGACCCCCTAATGTCCAGACCTCCCTACTGTGGATGCCTTATAGGCTCTTCAGACTCTTGGCGTGCACACACACGGAGCCTGCCGGTGAAGGGCATTGGCCCTGGAGCCGGAATGCCTGGATTCTGACTTCTCTCCACCACTCGACAAGCTGTGCAGATCTGGCCAAGCTATACAACACCTCAACATTTTATTTTCCTCTTCCATAAATTGAAAATAATAATATCTACTTCATAGAGTTAAAAGAAAAGTGCATGAAACCTCACAGCACAGTGCCTCGTCCACATAAGTGATTAATAAATATTAGCCATCATCAACATCTCTCTCCCTGACTTGTTTCCCTTCCCTGTATTTCTTTTTTTCTTTCTTTCTTTCTTGTTTCAGAGACAAGGTCTCTCTGTTGCCCAGGCTGGAGTGCAGTGTTGCAATCATACCACACTGCAGCCTTGAACTCCTGGGCTCAAGCGATCCTCAGCCTCCTAGTAGCTGAGACTGCAGGCGTGCAACATGATGCCCTGCTATCTTCCCTATATTTGTTATCCCAGTCTGTAACCCCATTATCCACCCAGGCACAAGCCAGAAACCTGGGAGTCTCCCTGAATTTGTGTTTCTGCCTTACCCATCACGTGTCCATCATCGCTCGCCTCCTGGATATGCTTCCAATCCATCCTTCATTCTCATTATCAATACCCTGCATTGGGCATTCATTATCTCTTCTAGTTGCTTTCCTGCCTCCATTCTTGATTCCCGTGCCCCAAATCCACACGCAGTGGTCTATCTAAAATGCCGAACTTCTCAGGCACTCCCCTCTTCCCTGCTCAGAATACAGACGATGCCCTTCCCCATAACTTAGCCCCCCCCACGCACATACCTGCCTCTCTGCCTCATCTCCCCACACTTCCCATCTCACTGTTCCTGCTCTAGTAACACCATCAACTGCCTGTCATTTCCCCACACCCAGATTCCACACCTTTGTTCACGTGGTTCCCTTGCCTGCGAGGCTTGTAGCTTTCTTTCCCAGCTAACTCCTTTGTTCGGGTGCCACCTAGGAAGCCTTCCCCGAACCCCAGTGGGGATGCATATTCCTCTTCTGTGCTCTGTAACATTCAGGGCTTATTGCTGACCACTTTCTGTTAAATTCATCAGTCTTATGTTCATCTGTAGTTCCTTATAGATAGAGACCACGTGTTATTTATGTGTGGCTGCAGGACCTAGCACAGTTCCTAAAACATGGGAAGTTCTCTGTGCCTGTTGGTTAAATTGGTTGTGCTCATCGATGAGTGAAAAGCACAGCTTGGAAGGACACTCCTCTTCCTTCACCCAAAGAACGGCGTCCAGGCTCTTCTGTCTCTCTCCCAGAACCAGCAACGCATACTGTTTACACTGGGCCGTTCCTGCCCGGAACACGTTGCCAGCTAAAATAAATCATTGTCAGCTCCGGGGAAAGTTCAGCCCTGATTTCTGAATTGATTTCCTCCTCGCACTCTGTGCTGGGTATTTTGCTGATATCCTTAACAGGTAAAGACAATCCAACTCCAGCTGCCTGGCTCACCCAGGGGAAAGAGACCATGAAAGTAGCAGAGGTCGTTGTGCCTAGCCCTTTATTGGAGAAGGGTAGGAAACACACACACTGACACTCCCATTGCAGTGCAACCCTGGTGTCAGTCCCCTCTGACAAGTCCCCAGTGGGAAAAGCTAAGGAAGGAAGCAACATGGTTAGGACTGCTGGATCCTGCCCCAACTCCTTGCTGATTTCTTGGGTGGCCTTGCAAGACATACTTCCCTAGGCAGCTATTTACCAAGCCTCAAATGTTGTCCCTCCACCACCCCTAAGTCCCTGAAACCTGGAGGAGCCAGCAGAAGTCAACCATGTGAACTAGTGACATAAGCACTGGATTGGGAGTCAGGGAAGAAATCCCAGGCCATATTCAGCTGTTAGTCGAGTCATTTCACCTGTCAGAGTCTGGATTGCTTCATCAAGAAAACGTAGGACTGGCTGATTTACATCCTTGTCAACCCCAAAGTCTATGATTCTCTGATTTCAACACCCCAGCACAAAGGGTACCTTCCCTGTGAGTCAGAGAAATTTCTCAGGCTGTGAGCCTCTACCTCTAGCCAAGTTTAAATGCCCTCTTTTTCTGATCCTTCTCTCTGACCCACTCAGGCAGAATTCACACCAAATGAGTTTGACAACACTGAGAAACCCTGTCCCCGCCATGGGAGAATCAAGACAGTGATATGCAATTTGTCAGCCCTTGAACATCTGAAAAGACCAAATTAAAGGTTCTTAGGTGCAAGAAACACCTGAAGGAAAAAACAAACAGGACCAGAATAGCTCCCCTGACTCCAGATAGCAGCAACCCTCACACAGTTTGCTCACGGCATCCCTGTAAGGCAAATCAGCTGCGTTTTCTTTGAGTGTTCCATGTAAACTCAAATTCCCAATGAAGGGCACTGGGTTGGACAAATTGGGTCCTATGTCCACCTTTTGGCCATGGAAGGGGAGGGCAGCCTGATTTACAGACTTTCTGAGATTGAAGGAGGAAGAGCCGACAGAGGGAAAATCCACCCGTGGTTCCAAGGAGTAAGAGAATGGTGCTGTGCAGCGGAAACCAGATGTCCACGCTCTTGAGAGCCTCGGGGAGAGAGGCAAACTCACCTCTGGGGGAGAGCCTTGTCCCCACCGTCACAGTAGCCTGTGCTCTCCCACCCCCGGCCCTTAGAGTGAGGTGGGAAATGGTGAGGGAGCCCAAAAAAATGAGGTCTGTGCAAATTTGCCTTCCATTTTGAGGATGATTTTGAAGGAAAACTTTGCCTCGTCAGTCATATTATGGTTTATTCAAGTTGGCAAAAACTTTTTTTTATCTTCTCACTAGGAAAAATGGAGGCCCACCTTACATTTCAATGCAATACAGTCATATATATACATGTACACACACATATATTTAATACATATCAGCTTTATTGAGATATAATTCACATATCATAAAATTTACCTTTTTAAAGTGCACAATTCAGTGGTTTTTATTATATTCACAGAGCTGTGCAACCATCACCACTAATTTTAGAACATTTCATCACCCCAAAAAGAAACCCATATCCATTGGCAAGGAAACCCCATATCTATTGGCAGTTACTCCCCCATTTCCCCCCAATCTCCACTAATCCACTTTCTGTCTCTGTGGATTTGCCTATTCTGGACATTTCTTCTGTGACTGATTTATTTCACCTTAGTATAATATTTTCGAGGTTCGTCCATTGTATAGCATGAATCAGTACTTCATTCTTTTTATGGCTAATCAGTGTTCCATTGTATGGGTACACCCCATTTTGTTTAACCATCAGTGGATGAACATTTGAGTTGCTGCCACTTTTTAACTATTACAGATGACGCTGCTAGGAACATTCACATACAAGATTTTGTGTGGATGCTTTCATTTCTCTTGGATATATCCCTAGGTGAAGAAGTGCTGGGTTTTATGATAACTCTATGCTAACCTTTTGAGGAATGGCCAGACTGTTTTCCCAAGTGGCTGTACCATTTTACATTCTTACAAGCAGTGTATGTATGAGGGTTCCAATTTTCCCACATCCTCACCAACACTTATTGTTATCTGTCTTTTTGACTATAGCCATCCTAGTGGCTGTGAAGTGGTATCTCATTGTGGTTTTCATTTGCATTTCCTTGATAGGTAATGATGTTGGACATCTTTTCCCCTGTGCTTATTGAGTATTTGCATTCTTTGGAGAAATGTCTATTTGGATTCTTTGCCTGTTCTTTAATTGTTTTATTTGTCCTTTTATTATTGAGGTTTAAGTGTTCTATATATATTCTGGATACTAGACCCTCATCAGAGATACGATTTGCAAATATTTTCTCCCATTCTATGGGGTTGTATTTTCACTTTCTTGATAGTGTCCTTTAAAACACAAAAGTTTTTATTTTGATGAATTTCAATTTGGGTTTTTTGTGTTTTGGTTTTTTTTTTGTCACTTGTGCTTTCCATGTCATATCCAAGAAACCATTGCCTAATGCAAGATCCTATGTTTTCTTCTAAGAGTTTTAGCTCTCACATTTAGATCAATGATCTATTTCAAGTTAATTTTTGTGTATGTTGTGAAGTAGTGTCCAACATCATTGTTTTGGGTGTGGATAACCAGTTGTTCCACGTCATTGGTTGAAAGACTATTCTTTCACCACTGAATTATCTTGACACCTTTATCAAAAATCAGTTGACCATAAATGTGAGAGTTTATTTCTGGACTGTCAATTCTATTTCATTGATCTGTATCTTTATGCCAGTACCGCATTGTCTTCATTACTATAGCTAACTAGTGAATTGTGAAATCTGGCAGTGTAAACCCTCCAACTTTGCTCTTCTTTCACAAGATTTTTTATCTATTCTGGGTCCCTCGAATTTCCATATGACTTGTAGATCCCCCTTACCAATTTCTGAAAAAAAATCCAGCTGGGATATTGATAGGGATTGCGTTGAATCTGTAAATCAATGGAGTATCGCCATCTTAACAATATTGAGTGTTATGATCCATGAACATGGATGTCTTTCCATTTATTTAGGTCTTCTTTTTTTTTTTGAGACAGGATCTCACTCTTTTGCCCGGGCTAGAGTGAGTGCCGTGGCGTCAGCCTAGCTCACAGCAACCTCACACTCCTGGGCTCAAGCGATCCTCCTGCCTCAGCCTCCTAAGTAGCTGGGACTACAGGCATGCGCCACCATGCCCGGCTAATTTCTCTATATATTTTTAGTTGTCCAATTAATTTCTTTCTATTTTTAGTAGAGACGGGGTCTCGCTCTTGCTCAGGCTGGTTTTGAACTCCTGAGCTCAAACAATCTGCCCGCCTCGGTCTCCCAGAGAGCTAGGATAACAGGCGTGAGCCACCGCGCCCGGCCTTATTTAGGTCTTCTTTAATTTCTTTCAGTAATGTGTTGTAATTTTCAGTGTACGTGTCTTACACATCTTTTGGTAAATATATTTCCTAAGTATTTATTTTTATGCTACTGTAAATTGTTTTCATAATTTCATATTTGATTGTTCATTTCTAGTGTATAAAATACAATTGATTTTTATATATTATATTATATTTTGTATTCTATAGCCTTGCTGAACATGTTCACTAATTCCCAAGAGTGTGTATATATGCATGTGTATATTCCTTAGAATTTTCTGTATATAAGATCATGTCATCTATGAATGGGATAGTTTTACTTGTTCATTGCAAATCTGGGTGCCATTTATTCCTTTCTAGCCTAATTGTCCTGGCTGGAACCTTCAGTATAGTGTTGAATAGCACTGGTGAGAGCAGTCATCTTTGTCTTGTTCCTCGTGTTAGTGGAAAAGCTTTCAGTCTTTCACCATTAAGTATAATGTTAGGTGTGAGAGTTTTGTAGGTGCTTTTATCAAACTGAGGAAGTTCATTTCTATTCCTGGTTTGCTGAGTGTTTTTATCATGAAAGGGTGTTGGATTTTGTCCTATTCTGCATCTGTTGAGATAATCATATGGTTTTTGTCCTTTATTCTATTAATATGGTACATTACATTGATTGATTTTCAAATGTTAAATCAATATTGCATTCCTAGGATAAATTCCACTTGGTCATGATGTATAATTCTTTTCATATGTCGCTGTGGTCATTTTGTTGAGGATTTTGGCATCTATATTCATAGACAATATTGGTATATAGTTTTCTTATATGTTTCTCTGGTTTTGGTATCTGGGTAATACTGGACTCATGAAATGAGTTGGGAAATGTTCCTTCCTATTATATTTGTGAAAGAATGTGAAGAACTGGTTTTAATTCTTTAAACCTATAGTAGAATTCACCAGTGAAGTCATGAGGGCATAATTTTCTTTGTGGGAATTTTTCAAAATACTAATGCAATTTCTTTACTTTCTATAGATCTATTCAGATTATCTATTTCTTGAGATAGTTTTGTAGTGTGTGTCTTTCTAAGAATTTTTTATTTTATCTAGGTTATCTAATATTTTTGGCACATAGTTGTTCATAGTATTCCCTTATAATTCTTATTTTTTAAAGGTTGGTAGTAATGTTCCTCCCCTTTCATTCTTGATTTAGTAAGTTGAGTCTTTCCTCTTTTTTTTCTTGGTCAGTCTAGCTAAAGATTTGTCAATTTTGTTCATCTCTTCAAAGAACCAACTTTTAGTTTCATTAGTTTTTTCCTATTGCTTTTCTATTAATAAGGTGGTTTTTGAGTGCTCAGATGATACAAGCTGCTTTGGTCAGGGGAATCACAGACTGCAACTATTTCTTTGAGCAGCTGGATTCAAACTCAGTACCTTGTCTATTATCCTCTAAACCAGGGATCTCCATTTTAGTATCTCCACTGTCACCTCTAGCCCTGGAGCGATATGACAAAGAAAACAAGAGATCACACTATTATTTGTAGGTCTTGGGGGGACAAGAATTCCATTAAATCCGTAAACATTTCTTAAACATCTCTAACAAGCTCTGTGGGAGGCACCAAGAAAGACAGAGATGATTAACCAGAAGCAGTCTTGGACTTCTCCAAGTTCACAGTGCAGTTGGGGAGACATACATGTACACAGCCGACTTTAATACAGGTCAGACTGCAATGAGAGTTGTGACTGGGTATGAGCAAAATGCCCTGGGAACATGGGGTGGGGGCAATTAATCTATCTGGAAGAATCAGGGAAAAGAAGAGTTGGCTTCTGAGGTAAGCCTTGAAGAGTAGGTGGGATTTTGTCGGGGGCAAAAAAGGAAACAGGAGGGAATATTCTTCAATTAGAGAGAAGCACATGAGTGCCCAAAGCAGAAACCTGGGAGTCATAGCTCTGAAATCTGTCCTTTTGTCTCTATCCTCAAGCCACCACCATCTACCAGGTCAACCACAACAGTTCCACCTCTGGTCCTCTAATCCCCATCCTTGCTTCCCTCAAATGCATTCTCTACATCTGCATTGTCCAATATGGTAGCCACTAACTGCATGTGGCTATGGAGCACTCCAAAGGTGGGGCTAGTACAATTTAAAAGGTGCTGTAGGCTGGGCGTGTTGGCTCACGCCTGCAATCCTAGCACTCTGGGAGGCTGAAGCTGGAGGATCACTTGAGCTCAGGAGTTCAAGATCAGCCTGAGCAAGAGCGACACCCTGTCTCTACTAAAAATAGGAAAATTAGCCAGGCATCATAGTGCGCCTGTAGTCCCAGCTACTCAGGAGGCTGAGGCAGGAGAATCACTTGAGCCCAGGAGTTTGAGGTTGCTGTGAGCTATGATGACACCACTACACTCTACCCCCAGCAACAAAGCAAGTGTAAAATACATAACAGATTTCGAAGGCAATATGAAAAAAAGTAAAATGTCTTATTAGTATTTCTATGTTGATTATATGTTTAAATGATAATATTTTTATCTGTTGGGTTAAATAAATTATATTATTTACAATTAATTGCCAGGCATAGTGGTTCACACCTGTAATACCAGCACTTTGAGAGGCTGAGGCAGGAGGATTACCTGAGTCCAGGAGTTGGAAACCAGCCTGGGCAACAAAGAGAGACTCTCTGTCTCTACAAAAAACTTTTAAAAAGTTAGCCAGGTGTGGTGGCATGCACCTATAGTCTCAGCTACTTGGGAGACTGAGGCAAGAGGATCACTTGAGCCCAAGAGTTCAATGCTGCAGTGAGCTATGATTGCACCACTGCACTCTAGCCTTGGGTGACAGAGCGAAACCCTGTCTATAAAAAAAAATAAATTAAATTAAATTAATTTCATTTGTTTCCTTTTACATTTTTATGTGGTTACTAGAAAAATTTAAATTACATATGTGGCTCCCACTTGTGATTCTCATTATATTTCTGTTAAAAAGTGCTGCTGCACACAAAAGCAAAAAATATCTTTCTAAAATGTGAACATGTCTTACATCTTCTTAAAACCTTTCAGTGTCTTGGCCGGGCATGGTGGCTCATGCCTGTAATCCTAGCACCCTGGGAGGCCGAGGTGGGAGGATCACTTGAGCTCAGGAGTTCCAGACCAGCCTGAACAAAAGCGAGACCCCATCTCTACTAAAAAGAGAAAAAATTAGCCGGGCATGGTGGTGTGCACTTGTAGTCCCAGCTACTCAGGAGGCTGAGGCAGGAAGATCGCTTGAGTCCAGGAGTTTGAGGTTGCTGTGAGCTAAGCTGACACCATGGCACTTTAGCCCAGGTGACAGAGCAAGACTGTCTCAAAACAAACCAAAAAAAACAAAAAAGAAAAAAAACACTTTCAGTGTCTTATCATTATTGTAGGATAAAATTTATTCTATTCAACATGGTTTTCAAGCCCTCCGTGACCCAGTCCCAGCCTGACCCTCCTGCCTCATCTCTCACACCCTCCTCTCCTCCACCCCTGCATGTTACACTCCAGCTCTGTGTGTTTCTTTCAGCTCCTTCAATGCACCATGTGTCTCAGCCTCTGGGCCTTCACACATGCTATTCTCTGTGTCTGGAACACTCTTTCACCTCTTGCCCGGCTTACTGCTCTGTTTATCTTTCCAGCCTCAGCTTAGCTGTATCTCCTCCCCAGGAGGCCTTCCCAGCTATCCTGCTTCCCTGAGCTCTCATGATTCCTCTATCCTGCCCCCGCCCCACCCCACCCCCAAATAATAGTGTACCAAATATCTGTGTCCTTTTTCCAGACTGATTGGAATCTTGCCTGTCATGTTCACTGTGGGGTCCCTAGCACCTCGAGCAAAGGCTGGAGCATAGTCCAGCCTTCAACGAGTATTTGCTGAATAAATGACTGAATCAATGAATGACACCCCAAAGCCAGACAGACAAAGTTTCAGATGGACAGGAGGCCAGACCACATGACTTCTTAGTCTCAAAGAGATGGCCGCCCAGTGACCACCAGGTTCCCAGTCTGGGAGGTGAAGCAAAGGGAAAGTTTTAACACATTGCCCTGTCTTCAGCCCTGCTCCAGGCCCACACGGGCCATTTATGAGGACCCAGGCCACCACTGTCACTTCCTCCTTCCCAGGAAGAGCAAACAAAACTGGCTCTCCTCCCAGGAAAGCTCCCTGGCATCCATCCCAACCTTCTCGGCAGGAGCTATATTGAGGGTTCTTGCTGGAGATGAGCTTCTTCCTAGGTGGGGGTGGGTAGGAATGGGGTAAGGAGGTGAGGAGGAGAGAGTGAGGAGAGTACCGGTTTTGAGTTGTTATTTACCCAGCACCAGGAGAAATGATGTGCATGTTACTAATGAAGCGTGAGCCTCTCTGTGAAGATTTCTTTTCAGGAGATGGGGGTAGGGACCCAGAACTGAAGAGAGGAGAGAACCTGGAGTCAGGAAGCCAGACCGGGGGTCCCTGGAGCTCCATAGCTGACCTGCTATGTGACCTAAAACAAGTCACACAGCCTCTCTGGTCTTCAACTATAATAAAAAAAAATCTTTGCTGCCTGCACCCCTGAAGGGGCTGTTGTAAGAATGGAAGGAACTGATGGGTGTAAATGGGCCGTGAAAGTAAAGTATCAGGGAAAAGCGCCATGTAAGAGCCAGCATTTTGAGGCAGTTGTGTTTTGGGTGGCAGGAGGTGAGCGTGCAGGTGTGGGAAGGAGGCCGGGAGTGGCGGGTGCGGGTGCACCTTCTCTCAACAAAGGTGGGCCTCCATCAGGGTAGAGCCAGAAGCCACCCTCCCCCACCCTCCCAGCCACAGCTTGGGAGCCCGATCTGCCCATTCTGAACTTGGACCTGAAAAGCAAGTCCGGAACAGAACCCTGGAGAAAGTGGGCCCACCAGGGAACCTCAGGGCCCTGAAAGGAGTCGTCGCTGTTCTGTCACACTCAGGTGAGCATGAACACACACACACACACACACACACACACACACGCACGCACACGCACACGCACACACCCTTTGCAGTTGAGGCCCACGCTTCAGGTCCTCTGCCCGGTACCTTGCAGCTTAGAGCCTCCTGCCCCCCCTTTTCAATTTGGAAGGGTTTCCAGTGGATTGACACTTCCCTTAACTCAGCCAGAGACCACCCTGCCACAGGCTGCTCCACATGCGGTCCCTGATCCCCGAAGAGTCCAGAACAGTCAAGGTGGCTACACTCCACGTGCCCTGTGGAAAGTGGGTCTCGTGGGGGGATGCACACTGGAGGCCCTTGCTCTCAGGGCAAGCCCTGCCCCCGGCAAGGCCACTGCTCCGGGCTTTATTCTCCTCTTCTCTCTCTTCCTTTCACAGCCATGTCAGATCACACAAAGCAATCAGTGGCACCTGCAGTTCCCAACCTGAAGAACTGAAAACACGTTGCCCAGCATGCTGCCAACGGCCGCCAGCATGAAGAGCCTCTGTAATTACAGACATGCAAGGGTTGCGTTCCTGTTCTCGCTCATCTGTGAAACACTTCCCTTCCCTTCCTGTCCCATGGTGCCTTTAAAAAGGAAATGTGAGGCTGGGGCCTTCAGAATAGCAAGTTCCAACTCCCCACTCCACTGTGGGCAGACTTCACCCTCGCTGCTATTCAAACCCTTCCAGTTGTGTGTTCGTTCCTTCATTCAAACCACATCTACTGGCCCCCTGCCCGTGCTAGCACTGGGCCTGTGCTGAGGACACACCAAATGTGACCCAGCCCCTACTTTTGAAGAGCTCACAGCCTAGTAAGGAAATTAAGGGATGTGATTTAAGTAGTTACAGTAAAAATAAAAAAGTGATGAGTGATAAGGAAAGTGCAGATCAAATCCTGGGTTAGGGCAAGGCAGTGTTGGAAAGGGCAGCTGTTTTTTGAGAGGTAATATAGTGTAGTGCTGGGAGTACAGACTCTAGAGACCACAGGCCTGGGTTTAAATCCTGACTTTGCCGCTTACCATGTCACCCTAGGAGAAACGGAGAGAACCTTGAGGTTATTATGAGGATAAAATGCATTGTCCAGCATATAGTAGATGCTCAACAAACATCAGATGCTACGACAAAGGAAGGTAGCGTATAACATGAATTTTCTACTTGTGTGGAGTAGGAAGGTAGGACATTGTAGAACCACAGGGGCAAAGGAGGAAAACGAACTGCTTGTGTGGAATTCCTTTGGGCGATAGTGTAGCTCGTGAGAAGGGAAGACAGAGGCATTAAGGCCAGTAAATTGAGTTGGGGTTAAACCTTGGAGCATTGACTGCCAAAATGATCTTAAGGAGAGGGATGATGACATAGACAGTCTTTCCCTTTTCTTTCTTTCTCACTATGTTGTCCAGGCCGGCCTCCTAAGCTCAAATGATCTTTATGGTCTCCCTGTCTCAGTCTCCTGAATGGCTGGGAATACAGACAGGCGTGCACCACTGTGCTCAACATATACGGTCTCGATAGGGCAGAGTGCCAGCCTAGCCCAAAGCAGCGGTCCTCGTCTTTAGAGCCACATTCAGTTAGACCCAAATTTCAGGGTCTCCAAAGCTGGGGAGCCAGCCCGTGGGGCTTGGTGCAGTGTTGGCGTGTGTGCCCTAGACTCTGCCCATCTGGAAAGCCCTATTCCTGCCTCTTCCAGCCAACTGAGCCCTGGAATCAGGACCAAGGGAGAAGAGTCATTTCCTTTCCCAAGGACTAGTGGAATCTCTGTCCACCAGAGGCTGGTGTTGGGGCACAAAGGCTGGGAGGGGCCTCCGGAAAGGCGTCCGATGGGGAGGGAGATGGGAATGGAGGGCGAGGCTGACCAGGCTCGTGGTCATTATCACTACCTTCTGTTTCCCCTGGGGTTAGACAGACCCTCCTCCATCCTATTTGGCAGTAGGGCAGACTGAGAGCAAAGACTTCATCAAGTGCAAAACCAACCAAGGAGAGGCCGTGACGGGAGAATGCCAAAGACAGCAAGGGTCCCAGAGCGAGAGTCCTCACTCGGACGCACCCCTCACTCTGCGTTGAGGAGGAGGAGTGGGCATTAAGGATCTATCTGGGGGCTCATTTCAAGTAAGAGGGGCCAGGTGGGGAGGCGACGTGGCACAGTGGAAAGGGTCGTCACCGAGGGGGTGGGAAGGCGTCCATCCTTATCCCGGTTGTGCCTCTCACTTTCTGTGACTTTGGGGAAATCACTTTCCCTGGGCCTCTGCTTCTCCTCAGTAACACAAAAGGGTTTTGCTAGGAGGGTCCCAGAGGCCTTTTCCAGCTCAGAAATCTTACGTCTGTGCTCAAGTGATTGTGCTGTCAGGATGTGGGGTATTGGAATGTGCCCTAAATACTAGAAGGAACCCAGAGCAGACCTGAGAAACTAGAGGAGCTGTCAGGAGCCCCTCCCCCCCCAGGTGTGCAGAGGTGAGGTCTGCAGGGCGTGGGGAGAGCAAAGAGAAACACCAGGGAGGGAGGGAGGCAGCCTACCTGAGCGCCTGACATCTCCAGGGCAAAGGAAGTTAACAGGTAGGAGGTTTCTTCTCCCAACTCGAGCTACCTCAGGATCCTGTGGAAAAGCTGCATTATAATCGATAGCCTCATAAATAAATAAAGAGTCAGCGCCTCTTGTCTCCAGCTCAGGGCTTCTTTAGGAAAATCGAACTGTGACCCACTTCTACTCACCCATTCTGGCTTCCTGCAGAGACCTCCAGAGGGAAGGAACTCTCCCACAGGTCATCTGGGGCATCCCCCTGCCTCTCCGCTGGCCTGCCATATGCCCCATCCGAGGAGGTCAAGCCCTGGGGGGTGTACCCTCTTCCCACCACCCAGCTCCCTGGGGCTCTCTCACAGGCAGACCGACGCTCGCACCCTCCAGCCTGTGCCCTGACCCCAATTCTCTTCCCCGGTAAACTCTGCCCTCTGCTCTCAGCTCCGGCTCTTTGCTTCTCACCTCGCCTGATTTCGTGCCTTTCTTCTGACCAGTGCCTGGCACCAAGCTGCACCAGCAGCAAGAATAAGGCAGTTGCCCCCCACTCCTCTGGGGCATCTCCCCACTACACGCACCCTATTGTAAACGAGCCCCTCAAGGTCTGCCAGAGTAAATGCATTTCTGGGCACAATAGGCAAAGACCCTCACAACTGACTTTACAGAACACTTGTGTGCCAGCAAGTTGACTGTAAGGCAGTTGCTTCCTCTCTCTGACTTCTACTGCAACACTGGAAAAAGCAAACCTCCGACAAACCAAGCTGAATATTTTGGACCGCAAAGACCGAGATGCTCAGCCCCATGTAGCAATGGACAACTGCCTTCTGGGTGTGCCTTGAAACACCTCAGACCTCTCCTTTGTTTTGTGCCTCAGTTTCTCCTCTACCTCCCTGGCCCAGGCAGAGTACTCCCATGCCAAAGGCGTCTAAAGTCCTGCTTGGGTAGTTAATATGGAGAAAGGTGTTGTTGGGTTGTAACGGCCCTCTTTGTTCATAATTATTGACCACCATGTTCCCACTGATCTGTGAGGACTGAACATTACTTTGATTAAAAGTTCCTGACTAGAAGGTACTCTGTCCCTGCTTTGTTCTCTAAGTACAATATTGAGGATGTTCCATTTCCTTCTGAATCATCCATGGCAGTTGCAGGCCCAGCTTCCCAACCCGACCTGATGGTCCGTCGTCAGCCCTATTACCTGAAAGAAACGATGAGGAGGGTGACTCTGTAGCCAACGCACCCACCGTGCCTCCTGACACACATAAACAAAACAGTGTCGTTTTAAGATATCCACACTGCAGTTCCTCTCCCCCAGCACTAAAGATTGACATTTCATTGTCCCAGGGAAGAACTCAGGCCTAGGAAGCAGCCACTAATCCAGGCCCTTGGCTCTGCTTTGGCTACCTCCCAGCTGACAGGAGCTAATTCTGGCCACCCAAAAAGTGATACCTTTGCCTGGCACCTCACAAGAGACCAGGGTGGTCAATAACACCATTTAGTGAACTTATAAAATTGGTTACTAATTTGCAAGCCTGCATTAATGAACCCCCCCACCCCCAAATATGGGAACATGCCAATAGAATGGATTTCCTACCCTAAAAAGAGTGGCACACCAATCTTCAGTGATAGCTCTTACAGCCAAAGGGTCTTCTAGAAATTATTTGGGCCAGGCCTCTCCCTTTGAGTGGCCTCCAAGGCCCATCCTAGAAGTGACCAGCCTGGGCTCCCGTGCAGGGCACTGGGGTCCAGGCCCTGGCTCCTGGCTCTACTCACAGCAAGGCTGGGGCTGGCACTGAGCAAATGGGTTGTGGCTGTCACCAGAGAGGAACTGGCAGCAGACATAGCAGACTCTGTTTTCTTTGCAGGCTAAGGGCAAGCAGAGGAAGCTGAGAATTCCTCTGATCTGCCTCAAGGAAGAAGGGACAAGAGAAGCAGGGAAGGCCAGTGGCTCCCCCTCCAAAGGAGAAATTCCTCCAGCTCCTAGGATGGGCCAAGTAGTGCAGACCACAGATGGGAGGGAGGACAACCTAGGCCCCATGGAGTCCCTGGGGTGGGTGTCAGGAGGCTGGGGCTCCTGTCTGGAACTGCTCAGGGGCATAGTGTTAGCTAACATTTATTAAACGTTTGCTCTGCACCAGGCACTGTGATCAGAGCTCAGTTGCATTATGAAGGCAGATTGTGCAGGGGCTGGAAACGTTGGCCTAAGCGACACATGACTAGGTTCAAGTCCCCCACTTTGCTACTCACTAGCTCTATGACCTTGAGAAAGGTACTTAACCTCTCCGTGCCTCAGTCATTTCATTAATAATATGTGACTCCAAATAGTACCCACATGATGAAGTTTGAAGATTAAGTGCATTCATACTCAGTGTCTGCCATGGAGCAGGCAGTGGACAAGTTTTGCTGCTACTACTTTGCTGCATCCTTACACAAAGCTTTGAAGTAGACATTATTAATCTTTGAGGCTCAAGGAAGTCAAAAGACTTGCCCAAGGTCCCAGGTCCATTTGATTGGCAGAGCATGGGCGCCCTCCTAAATGCCCCTCGAGGTCCCTGTCATTAGGAGGAAGCGGTATTGGAACTCCATAGCCCCCCACCCCAGGTCCATTCCAGTCTGGAAATTCCACAGCCACTTCATCAACAGCAGGGACAAAGGTGGATCGCTATCCTGCCTCTGAGGCCTGGCGTGCCTCTCGGGGCCAGGCTGGCTGGTGGCATCGGGCCCAGCCAGAAGATCCCTCCCCCCAGCTCTAGCAACACCCAGCACTAGGAGCCTTCCGGGTGCCTCACCCCACATCTCTAGCCCCAGCCTCCCCCGGGTCCACCACCTTCCACCGCAGTCTCCCTCCCTCCTGCAAGATGCTGGCAGAGACTGGAGGGACCCTTTCAATTTCAGGATAAACAAACTGTTGTTCTGGCCCAGCCCTCTGCCGGCGTGCTGCTTCCCGCCCCCCTCGAGCCGCAGTGCACAGTCGCTCTGTTCTCCTGCCAACTTGGCAGCTCGTCACTGCTGTTACTATCAACACCTCCGAGGGAAGAGGGAGAGGAGTCAGCTCTGATCGCCCGGCGCGCTGAGCAGCAAATTCGTGTCGGAGCCAGCCCTGGAACGTCTTCCAAGCTCCCAAGGCTCCTGCTGGGGAGGGGAAGGTGGGCCCCATGTTGCTGAGGACAGATGGGGCTGGGGAGTGGCCCTGGGCCTGATCAGAGCAGCCCTGGTTGCAAACAGCCTCCCAGCAGAGCCACTGGGCCTAGCTGAAGCTGCCAGCCCTAGGAGCAGGCAAGTGCTGCAGAAGGATGCTTTTGGGGCCTTGCAGGCACATGGAGAAGACTGAATGGGTCCAGTCTCAACCCAGCACTTGCCACAGTCCAGGGTAGGGTTGGTGGCTTCAGTTTCCAAGATGGTTTGGTCAGGGGTCTGTGGCCAGGATTGAAAAAACAGGTCTTTTCCTGTCCAGACTGTGAGCTCCTGGAATGTACGGACTGCACCTTCTTTCCTCCATCTTCCTTGGACTCCTCGTGTGCAGAGCTCTTGTCTTCCCTATAGGATTGGACTGGGACTCGCTAAGGGACTGCACTTTCCCCACTGAATGGAAACTTGCCACAGGCAGAAACAACCTTTTCCTTTCCCCACTCCCTTCCCTGTCTTTTGGTCCCCATCCATTGGCTCTGTGAAGTGGCTGACACCCTTCCCTGGTTCCTGCTAGGACTCCTGGGGCCCCAGGTGGGAAGAATAGAGAACCCATTTCTTCAAGGACCCAGTGCCCCCTTGAACAAAGCCTGCCCATTGCATAAGGTCCATGGGCAGTCATTACCGGGGCAGGACCCAGGGTGGTCGCTGTGCATCCTCTCTTAGGGGGACTTGCCTCCCTGCCTCTCTTGCCATATGTCAAGGAAAGGCCTTTGTTCCCTGCTCCCAGGCTTTTGGCTTCAGCAAAAGTAGTGGGTTCAGGGGAAGCTTCCCAATGCTCTCACCACCGAGCCACCTAGTCTACCCAAGGATGTGGTTGCAAGCGCCCACTCTGGGTGCTGCCAGCCTGTTTCCTTCTCTGTAACATGGAGATAACCTTGGGCAGCTCACTAGGTTACAGCCTACAGCGATGAAGACATGAAGATGATGCCTGAATGCTCCTCACGTTGGCATTTAGAAGCAGTTATGTTTTCCTTCCTTCTCTCCTTCCTTACTTCCTTCTTTACCTCCTTCCTCTCTCTGCTCCCTCTAGGAGCCTTTTTCCCAGATGTGAAATTGATCCTAAGCCCCCCTCCCCTGCCCGCTCCAGAAGTCTGAAAACCCCCACATGAGACACAGACATAGACACAGTTCTTCCTGGTAAGAAGCCCCCAGGTCCCCAGAAGGCAGCTGACTATTCAGAGAACTCATCCAGCGGGCCGGGATGTAAATAAGCCACAAGAAGCTGCGCCATTCTGGGTTGCACCTGTGAGCATCCCCCAGCTGAAGCCCCGTCAGCACCAGCGTTTCCATGACAAACTCGTATTTTCGGATGCCTTTCTTCCAGCTTGAAGAGCATGCCTCGTGGTGAGACTTGACACTAAAAATGCTTTCAGATTTTTTCCCCTAGAAAAGGTTGCATGCTCTAAAAATCCACATGCTCATTCTATGTGTTTGCTCTTCATTCTGAGAGTCTGTGGATGTTGTATTTGTACAGCACACACGCAAGCAGGTGATAGACACGTAGGAAGTTCTGTAGTGGAGCCCCATCGTGGCAAATACACAACCACTGCACACCGTGATGTCTTCCCTTCCCAGAACATCTCCTGCATCCATTTGCCAGTCTCAAAGCCTGAAATTCAACCATTAGAGACTTGCTGCTTTTGGACGTAAAAGATTACCTGTCTTTCAAAGTGCACTGTGAACAATGCACCAACCCCTAAAAGGGGGCGATGCTGTGACTCCAATTCCAAAAAGCTAAATGGTCTTCGGATTCACCTGGGGTGCTTCCAAAAATGCAGACACCCAGGCCCTGCCCCAGACATTGCGAATCAGAATTTCCAGAACTGGAGATGAGCCCAGAACTCTGCATTTTAAAGAAGGATCCATGTGATGCTAATAACCAACCAGGTTTACAAACCACTGATACAGGGCATAGAGCATCAGGGGAGGAAACAGCATCACCATTATGGAGAAACTCTGGGCACTTCACTCTCTGAAGCTGGGGGAAATGTGAGTCCAGCTCCCGTGGCCTGTATGAGGACCAAACGCGGCAATGTTATGGAAATACCTGTTGAAAACCATCTGACAATGCAAACGTTAATTGTTATTCCATATCCATATGTGGCATGCAGCATACATAGGTACATGTTCATGTACATTTGTGTACCTGGATTTCCTACAGAGAGGGTAGGGCAGGTCTGACTTTTTTTTTTTTTTTTTTAGAGATAGTGTCTCACTCTGTCACCCAGGCTGTAGTGCAGTGGTGCAATCATAGTTCACTGTAACCTTGAACTCCTAG
Source organism: Propithecus coquereli (assembly GCF_000956105.1). Lineage (NCBI taxonomy): Eukaryota > Metazoa > Chordata > Mammalia > Primates > Indriidae > Propithecus > Propithecus coquereli. The sequence continues at coordinate 3,140,065 of NW_012148452.1, forward strand.
GCTCAAGCAATCCTCCTGCCTCAGCCTCCCCAGTAGCTAAGACTACAGGTGCATGCCACCATGCCCGGCTAATTGTTTTAATTTTTTTGTAGAGACAGAATCTCGCTATATTGCCCAGGCTGGCCTCCAACCCCTTGCCTCAAGCAATCCTCCTGTCTTGGCCTCCCAAACTGTTGAGATTACAGGCATGAGTCACCACACCTGGCCTTTGACTTTTGTCATTCTTTTTCATCTATGCTCCTGGCTGTCTTCACTTTCAGATGGACTCTCCCACTTCAGGATGTGTCCCCTGAAGTCCTCTCCCAATAGCTTGGCACAGTCCCTGATAATATAAAAAAAGATGTTTCAATCTAATGGGTTCATCTACCATCTATGATCTTTTAGATGTTCATCTCTTCTGGGGAGTAATAATAAGAAAGAAGAGAGTCACTCCTATTTTATGACAAGGGGAATCCAAGGCAGGTGGTCTTAGAGGGCTTTATACTATTTAAACACAGGGCCCTGATTCTTTCATTTTGAGAACTGGTGAACATGAACACACACAAAATTCTTCATGCAGTTTCGGGGTTTCATGGACTTCCTGGTGCCCTCCCATGGATTCCCTGGGAGTGCAGGAACCCCAGGCCACGAACACCTGCCTCACATGGATCTGGTAGCCCAAGCCCCCCGAGGATCATATCCAAGCACATGAGGGATCCTGTCAGCCATGCCTTTGCCAAGTGACCTGACTCATCGCCCCCCAGCCCCAGGCTGTGAACTGAACTTGCCTGACCTTTTCCCCCTCTCCCAGAAAGACTGACACATTACCTGCATCACGACAGAACCTTCTCAGACCAGACTGTGCCTCCCTGTTCCTGAGCCTGCAGCATGGGGAATCTGAGCTGCCATAAGGTACCAGGAGGACAGATGGTTTGTATTCCCACAACAGAAAGCACAACCTGTCTACGGCCACACCACCCTGAATGTGCCCAGTCTCGTCTGACATTGGAAGCCAAGCAGGGTTGGGCCCGGTTAGCACTTGGATAGGAGGAAGCACAACTCAAAACTGGCTTAATCAATAAAAGGAATCTATTGGTCCAGAACAATAAAACAGTTTGAGCTGGGGTTGGGCTTTATGTAAGGTCTGATCCATCTGCTCTCTGTTGTTTCTTTTTGTCTTGCCACTCTGTCTTCGGTGGTGTCAACTTCATCCCGAACCTCTCAGTCCTCAAGGTTGCAACATGGTTGCCAGCAGCAACCAAAGCTGTCTGCACCTTTGTTCACTCTCAGGAGAGAGAGAAGGCTGCTTTTTAAATAGTTCCCTTTGAAGAAAGTAGAAGCTTCTTTCCGAACCCCTCAGACAATTATCTCCCCACATCTCCTCAGCCAAGATGGGGAAACATCCTGTCCCGATCACAGCCCCCCTCAGACCCAGGGTGCTGCGTGGCTGGGAAACGCGGGTCGTGGTCTCGTCGTGCTGCCTTGCTCAGAACCCCCAAGCTCTAGCACTCGGGCTCAGCCGTCCGCCCCTGAGCAGTTTAAAACTGCTTTCAGGAAAGGAATGATTTCATGAATGCTCGGGATCTGATCTCATTCCACACGGGCCCTTGGTGAAAACCTAAGCCAAGCAGGCCTGCGCCTTCTCAGGAAGGAAAGGGGAGCATTTTCTCTTCCTAGAAAGGGAAGGAAACAGAATCCACAGCCAGTCAGCTCGGCAGGATGCAGGCCACACAGGGAGTCCAGAGACCTGGGTTATGTCTTTGTTTTCCCTTAGATGACCTGTCGAGTGACTATGAACAACCTGTTTCTCCTCTCTGGCCTCTGTACCAAAAAGGTAAAATGATCAGCCCTATTTCCCAGCCTTCCTTGGGTGAGGTTACCACCCACTGGAAGGAAGCGAATTCCTCAGACTATTCCAGGCTTGTGTGCTACTGTGCAGAGGATAGAGCATGAGGTGTGTGGAGTGGTTTCTGGCCAATCCTTGATTTCCAGAACCATCCAGAAGTCTTTTAGTGCAATTCCAAGAAAAGTGGGGGCCCCATATGGCCCAGACTCTGCTTGGAGGCTCATATGAAGAAATGTGGTTCAGTAACTGAGAGTAATTTTAAAATAAATTCCAGTTATTTATTTATATCTTTTGAAGAGATAGAAACATTTGGCAATATTTTCCTCAAGCTCTTTTTTCTCCTTCCTAATTCTCTCATCCAGAACTACTCCAGGGCATTTTACGTGCCAAAAGCTCCCACATTCTGTCCAGCACCCAAACGTCTCTCCTCTTTCTGAGCTTTTTATGATGTAGGGCGATTTGGCCTCTTGTGTCAGGTCCTTCCCTTTTCCTCCCGTCTCTCTCCCCACTCATTACCCCCAATTCTGCAGCCCCAAAGATCTAGATGTCGGATTATCAGGCTAGAACTTTCCTTAGACTACTCATACTTCAATAAAGCCTGTCCCTGTCACATAAGCATCATCGGGGAGCAGCCTTCAGCCAGAGGTGCTGGCGGGTCCCTGTTGCTGCTGGTCCCCCGGCGCTTCCCCACCCATTGTCACGTCCCTCCATCCTGCAATCGGCCCCTTCCTCCAACTCTCCTCACTTCCTGGGTGACAGGGCCTAGACTGACTCAGTGTCCCAGGACTTCCACAGCTTTGTCATTGTAAAGTGGAGAGGGTTACACTCTTACTTACGAAATCCGGGCATGTGAAACTTTTAAAAATGATTCAGTCAAACGTCAAGATCTAACTTGGATCTTTAGACTAGAATAGCCACTGTTTTGGGCCAAGTTAAGGGTTCAATCAGTGGCTGAAGAACAGGGTCATTATGTGAAAAGCTAAGTGGAAAATGAATCCACAGCGTGCCACGATCTAACCACTGCACTACGACGACCAGGCAGGAACCGCTAAAATTCAGGGTGGAGCTTCGCTGAGCTACTCAGCCATTCTATCATACTTCATCCCTACCACAACAAGAGCAAAAAGAGGAAACAACAGGCACATCCTACAGAAAGGCTGAGTCAGTGATCAGCATGATTTGAGCAATTCCGGAAAAGCCTCTGAGTCCTCAAAAATCCACCCACCCCCTTTTCCATCCCAGGCCTGATTAGGATTAAACCATATCTGCCCATAGCTGAAATTCCACCAGTAGAGAGGCCCCGACTTTGCCTTTAGGACAAATGTAAATATTGTTCCCGAAAGGGGTAATTTGGTTATATTTGATTAACATTTCCATGACGTGCAAGGCACTGTACTAAGCACTAGGCAATGTCTTAATCCTGTCAGTTACCTTTGAGTGTGAATAAAATGCGCATCAGGAGAAGAAAGAGAAACCACTGAGAGGTGAGGAGAGACACGGCAAAAAGAGAGGAAAATGAAGACAAATTTTGTCTTTATTCATCCTGGGCTCAGGGGAGAGGCTCCGGATTGGAGATATAAATAGGGGACCTGCAGCATATGGATGGTGTTTAAAGCCATGAGACCAGATAAGGTCACCCAGCAGGAAGGGGAGAGGGGAGAGGGGGGAGAGGGGAGGGAAGGGTGTAGGAGGGTAAGGAGGGAAAGAGAGGAGAGCTGAGGATAGTCAAGAACTAAGCCCCAGGGCATTCCAATTTTAGAGGTTGTGAAAAGGTGAAAAGCCAATCTAGAAAAGATAAATGAAAAAGGAAGAGCTAGTGAAGTAGGATGAAGATTGGAAGAGCCTGGTGCCTGGAAGCAACTGAAGAAAGGAGTGATCCAATCACTCAAAACGCTGCTGGTGGGTCAAACAAGAATGGAGAATGGACCATGGACTCTGTCAACATAGAAGTCATTGGTGACCTTGATAACGGTGGTTTTGCTGCCACGGTAGGGACAAAAGCCTGATTGGAGTGTGTGTGACAGAGAATAGGAGGTGAGGAAATAGAAACAGTAGAGATAATTCTACTGTTTTGAGTTTTGCTATGAATGGTTAGCAGACAAATGGTGAAATAATTGGAGGGGAATGTAGGGTCAAGGATTTTTTTTCCAAGATGAGAGTTATTATATCCCATTATTGCGCAGATGGGAATGGTCCATTTGAAAGGGAAAATTTGTTGCTGCTGATGAGAGAGCAGATCATTGCTGGAGTGATGCTTTTGAAAAAGCAAGAAGGGAAGGGTTCCACTGTGCAAGGGGAGGGGCTGGCCTCAGACAGACACGTGGATGGTCCATTCATCGCGAGTGGAGCGAAGGCAGCACACATGGGCCTGACTGCTGCAGGTTGGTATTTTTGGTGGTGGGAGGATGTGACTTTTTTTTTTTTTCCTGATTTCTTCTTTTTCTCAGTGGGGGAAAAATGATGTCATCAGCTGAAAGTGAGAAGTAGGGAGAGCTGCGTGGAGTCCCGAGCAGAGAGGAGGCACGATGCAGGCATCTGTCACAGGAAGCAGGACAGCGACTTGCCTCGGGAGAGACTATAGGACTGTTGGGCAGCAGTGTGGTCCTCCTGCAGTTGGTGGCTGTGAATCTGGAGGGAAATCTTTCAGCACGGTACTGTGTTTTTCTCCAGCCATGTTCCACAGCTGAAGTGCAGGCGTGAAACAGCTGTAAGCTGGATTTGGCCAGTGTTGGGGTTTTGCTAAGCCTAGAAGTTGGGAGGGAAGGTCAAGATGGTTTTAATAGTTATCTATTGCTGGGAAACAAATTGCCCAAAACACAATTACCCTCCAAACAATAAACATTCATTGCCTCATAATTTTTGTGAGTCAGAATTTGGAATTTGGAAGCAGCTTGGCTCAGCAGTTTGGCTTGGGGTCTTTCATGAGGCTGCAGTCAAGATGTTAGCTGGGCCCACAGTCATCTGAAAGCCCGACTGGGGCTGGAGGGTCTGCTTCCAAGATGGCGCACTCACGCGCCTGGAATGTCCTTACAACATGACAACTGGCTTCTCCCAGGGCTAGCAACCCAAGAGGGGGACCTAAGCAGAAGCTATCCTTTGTTGTCCTAGACTCAGAACTCACATTGTATTACTTTTGCCATGTGCTATTCATTAGAAACAGGTGACTAAGTCCAGTCCATATTCAAGGGGAGGGAAATTAGACTCCAACTTTTAAAGGGAGGAGTGTTGTTATGGAATGAATGTTTATGTCCTCCCAAAATTCATTTGTTGAAGCCCTAACTCCCAGTGTGGCTGTATTTGGAGATGGGGCCTTTAAGGAAGTAATTAGGTTAAATGAGGTCATAAGAGTGGGGTTCTTACCCATAGGATTAACATTCTTCTTATAAGAGGAGACACCAGAGAGCTCACTAGCTCCCTTTCCATGCACATGCACCAATGAAAGGCCATGTGAGGACACAACAGGAAGGCAGCCATCTACAATTCAGGAAGAGTCCTCACCAGAAACCAAATTGGCCGGGACCTTGATCTTGTACTGCTAGCCTCCAGAACTATGAGAAAATAAATTGTTTAAGCCACCCAGTCTATGGTATTTTGTTATGGTAGCCAAGCAGACTAGCACAGGTGTCAAAGAACCTGCAGACATATTCTAATATCACTACAAGGGCCAAGGATATATGTGAGTGTGTTTATTACGATGGACCATGGGCTCTAAAATGAGGGAGGTGCTGCCATGGAGGAATGAATGAATGAATGAATGAATGGACTGGAGGATCAGTGAGTGGAAGTGGAGTGTAGGAGTGGTGGTATGAGAGGAGGCGAGTTGAACAGATGAGGCAGAAATGGAGATTTTGGACGTGGCTCAGTTGATGCTAGGGAAGACATCTAGGACTCGATGATGGGAGTAGGTGATGAGGCAGGAGGGGAGGGAAAGATCACGGTGGGTGAGAAGGTTAATGAACCAAGAGGCAGCATGTAGGAGGGGGCACCTAATAGACACTGAAGGGACCAGGAATAATGCTGAGTGTAGTGATGGACAGAAAGACAGAGGGCCAGGGGCTAAGGTCTATCGTGAATTGGGGAGTGATGGGGAGAAAGTAGATGATTGCAGGGAGGAGTAGCAGGGCAGAGCCTGACAGCCAGGGGGACACAAAGGGACAGCTCAGGTTCTAACATGTGGGTCTGGGGGGCAGGGGTTACCGCTGGAGTGGCCGTTAAGGAGCCACAGGCACAACCAAGCTGGAAGGGAACAAAGGCTCTAAGAAAGCCTATTAGAAGACGACAGAGGATGAGCAGAAGCAGGGGATCTGAGCGTCCTGCTCCCAGCAGATGATAATAGCACGTGTCTCACAGGATTAAAAGAAGTAACTGGGCTATGACTTAGTGCTGACACAGTGCCTGTGTAGGGTGTTTTCTGACGCTAACCAATTCTCCAACACCAACTGGGTGTCCAACAATTCGATTCAATTCAATTTAATTCTGATGCTATCGACTGGGAGTTAGCATCAGATCCCACAAGTTAAAGGGCTCAGCCCCATAAGACTGTCTCTACTTCTGATGCCAGCTGCAAATGGGATGCCCAGGCTACTCCAGATGACTACAAATTTAGGGGTTCCCATGACCCCTCCTCAGGTTCAGTAATTTGCTAGAACAACTTCAGTTTATTGGTTTATTATAAGGGATAGAAATGGACAGTCAGATGAAGAGCTACCTAGGGCAAGATCCAAATGGGTCCCCAGTATAGAAGCCTCTGTCCTCATGGAGTTGGACATACCACCCTCCCAGCAAGTGGTTGCATTCACCAATCCTGGAGCTTTTCAAACCCCCTGTTCAAAAGATTTAATGTGCCCATCTCCTCCCTCCCCAGAAGTGGTGGAGGGCATTGAGAGGGAGGTTGAAAGTTCCCACCCTCTTTGTGTAATTGTGGTCTTTCTGATGGCCAGCCTCCACCCTGAGTCATCTCAGTAGCATACTCTCAGGTGTGGTTAAAAGGGGTTCCTGATCAATAACAAAAGGTTGCTCTAGAAATTCCCTGAGTTCTATCTAGGAGGCCTGCATCAGGAACTGGGGACAAAAACCAAATACCATATATTTTTTTAGCATGTCACAGCCTGCCACATAGTGAGTGCTCTATGATTGATAAAAGCTATTAATATTCCCTTGTTCCTGATGAAGTCACTGAAGTACAGAGAGGTTAAGTAACTTGCTTACAGGCACACAGCTTGTCAGGGCCAGAGTTAGGGACTGAAACTCCAGATTGGGTTATATGAGAGAGAAAGAAGTCAGTCTATTGAGGAGCAGCCAATCCAGAGGTATGTTAGGTGATCTCACTCTGAGGCTTAACTCGGCTCCCTCACATCCATCAATATCTGCTGTCATTCTTTTCTCCTTCTTCTTGAGATAGCCTGAGTCAGTGGTTCTGTTATTTATAACCAAAAGTGCTCTGACCAGAGTAACTACACCAAGGGGCGGGATAGCCTATGCACCATGTGAATTGTGCAAGCTAAGAATGACTGGAAAAATATTTCAAGAGCCAGTGGCAAAATTCCTCTGGTTGAGAGAATTATGAGAATCTGAAATATAGGCTGTAGGGCATAAACTGGAAGTTGAGGGCAAATCAAAAAGAGAGTTGAATTGCCTTGCTTAAAAATGGAGAGAAATTAGTTTTGTTCACTTTGCCTCCTAAGAGGAACCTTTGGGTTGCCTCCAATTTGACTTTATTAGGAAGTTGTAATAAACAAATAAGCATCCTCTACCCCAAACTTTGATCATATCTCTGATTATTTCCTTAAGGCCAAATTCTAAGAAATGGAATTATTTAGTCATTTAGATATCTTAAAAATTTTATTTTTAACCTGAAATGAAACTTCCTCCCAGAAAGATTGAAACAGCTTTGCTGGGCGTGGTGGCCCACACCTATAGTCCCAGTCACTTGGGAGGCTGAGGCAGGAGGATCACTTGAGCCCAGGAGTTTGAGACCAGCCTGGGTAACATAGTGAGACCCTGTCTCTAGAAGAAAAGAAAAAAGAAAGAAAGAAAACCAGAAAGTCCCACATCCTAGAAACACCCTCAGTCTCTGGCAAATTGGTACAGTTGGTCCTCCTACCAATGATGGACCTTAGATTTTTATTTTTTTCTCCAAAAAAATGAGGCCCAGATGTTCTCTTGTGTTGCTCCTAGCTCTTCACCCATGTACTCTGCACATATGTATCATGCTCTACTGCTCTGCGCAGGCATTCTGCTAGGGTGGTATCAGGGATTCCTCAGTGAACAGGGCACAACTATCCCTAACATCCAGGATGGTTCCCTGGAGGAATAATATCTTGACAAATTTTTAAGTAAAACCTTAATGTGGGCTGGGCTCAGTGGCTTACACCTATAAACCCAACACTTTGGGAGGCTGAGGACGGAGGATTACTTGAGGCCAGGAGTTTGAGACCAGCCTGGGCAACATAGCAAGATCCCGTCTCAACAAAAAATAAGAAAAAAAAAAATTACCCAGTGTGGTGGCACATACCTGCAGTCCTAGCAACTCAGGAGGCTGAGATGGGAGGATCACTTGAGCCCAGGAGTTTGAGGTTGCAGTGAGCTGTGATCATGCCACTGCACTCCAGCCTGGGTGACAGAGTGAGACCCCTGTCTCTAAAAGAAAAAATTTAAAAATGAAAAATTTAAAAATTTTTAAAAAACCTTAATATGATTGGTTGACAGCAGATAAGACACTGTAATAGAGAGCAGGAAGAATGGTCCCCTGGCACACCAGAAGGTATTTAGGTGGCAGGAAGGGTGAGAGAGGAGTGAAGGGGCCAAAAGATAAACCTGATTCCTTTGAAGTTTGCTGAAGGACCAGCCTGTTGGGGGATCAGCTGGGAATGGCTATCTGTGGCCATTTCCCCAGAACCACAGGCAGATGCCCCACCATCTGAGGCTGTCTTTCCCCTCGCCTCCTCCCAGGTTCCTGGGCCCGCAAAACAGGCATTTGAGAAACTCCTTCTCTGGGTTCCAAGGTCTGTAATGACTTCATGCATCTCTTTGATGGGCCCAGTTTTACATTCCTCAAGATTTTGAAAGAGTTCCTCTCCTTGAGACATCCTGTAGAAGTGAGCATCATGACCTCTCAGAAGTGAGAGGTCATTTATACAGAACAAGCACTCTCGTGCCCCACATTATTGAACGGCAGAAAATAAATTTCGCAATGCCCAAGAAAGGGCCTCAGAGAGAAGCAGCCAAGGACACCAAGCTGTGCAAAACCTCTCTCCTCAATGCCATGCTCAGCTGGGCCTGGCTTTTTTGATTCTAGTCAAGAGAGGGCTAGGAAGAACCTGAACTCACTGAAGGCAAGGGCAAAGGTCTGGCTCCAATTCCCCCTGCGGCACTGAACCCAGAGCCTGCTCACCCTAGGAGCTAAGTAAGTACTGACTGAATTGGGAGGGCCACAGCAAGGAGGGGAGGAGGGGAGGGAGTGGGAAGTGAGGAGGGAGGTGGAGCCTGGAGCTCCTGCCACTGCCACTGCCACCGCCACCGCCTTCAAGCTGCGGGAAGTTCTAATGAAAAGCCTGCCAGACCTCTAACGAGAGCTGCACCGCCAGCGAGCTGTGATTGCTCATCATGTTTGGTTATAATTAGCAGCATATTCTGCGATGGCAAAGCAGGCAGTGAGCAGAAGCAGGGCTGGGAAAGGGCTGCCACCCTCGCAGCCACCAGTCCCTGGCCCCTGGGCTGCGGAACCTGGGTTCCTCCACTTCCTGGCCCTGCCTGTCCTGAGACCACAGGCAGGGCCTGTGGCTGGCAGACCTTGATCATTGATGCTAGACCAACATCAAACCCCACTTGTAGGTCAAAGAGGAGCTGTTTACTGTGACTGCATAAAAGCACAGGCTGAAAAATGGGGCACACCTGCTTTAAAGACCAAGTTTTGTCTGCAACGTACAATGTGACAAGTGAGCCTCAGTTTCCTCATCTATAAAATGGGACAGTAATAGCAGTACTCCTCTTCTGTATGGGGTGTGGTAAGGCTTGACAGGATAACTCAGTTAAGGCCTTTGGCAGAGTGCCTGGTGTGCTCTTGGCACTCAGTGCCTTGTGGCTGCTATCGTGGAGGTGATAGGAAGTGGGCTTCTACTCGCAGCTTTCTGCACTGTTTGTCTCACCCCGGTGGTCAGTTTCCTGCCCCCTAGATGCCGCAGCGCGTTACTCCTTTCTCCTTCCCTGTGGAACCAGCTCTCAGGGAAGGGTCTGCCTTAGCAGTTTCAGCCTCAGTGTGAGCATTGGGGGGGTCACTGAGTGACCCCTCCTAGAGCAGTGGTCTCAGATTTTTTAAACTGTGATGCAGAGGACAAAATACATTTTACATAGTGACCGAGGACACACATACATATCAGTAGATAAAACAGAAACGTAAGTTTCATGAAACAATACTTATCCAAAGCAAGTGCAATGCATTCTGATATGTTCTGTTCCCTTCTCTCTTCTACTGTGTTCTGTTTATATACTTTGAATTTATTTTATATATAATAGTTTATATAATATATATTCTTCTAGTTACATTATATTTAATAGTTTTAACGTTTTGCCAAAGGTCCAGATACACTAAGTTGATTTCATGACCCAACAGTGGGTTAAGACTTGCAGTGTGAAAAATAGTGCCCCAGGAGGAAGAGGCCAGTTAACTCTCATCACTGTCATGGACTAAAAGGTTCTGTTCCCTGTCAAAGGGATTTTCTTTCTTTAAAGATGGGGTCTTGCTCTATTGCCCAGGCTGGAGTGCAGTGGCATGATCATAGCTCACTCCAGCCCCAAATTCCTGGGCTCAAGGAATCCTCCTGCGTCAGCCTCTTGAGTAGCTGGGACTACAGGCATGTGCCACTATGCCCAGGTAATATTTTTGTTTGTTTTTTAGAGATGGGGTCTTGCTATATTGCCCAGGCTGGTCTCAAACTCCTGGCCTCAAGGGATCCTCCCACCTCACCTCCTCCCCAGTAGCTGCAATTACGGGTGCCAGCCACTGTGCCCAGCTGGTTTTTTTTAAATCAGGGAGCTAGTGGGATGGAGAATTCTGAAAAGCTGGAATATTTAGCCACAAAACCACCTCTGAGATTTAAAGGTGGAAACAATCTGAGTGTCCATGATAAGGATGGGTTTTTGCATAAGTTTTGGGGGGGTTCAAAATTAAGCTGTTCCCCACAAAAACTGGGAGGTCACCCATCCTTTGCTCCCAACCTACACCAACTGACAAGCTAAGTTTTCCTTAGCTGGGATTCCAGCAAATCTTCCAAATGCCACTATGCTTAGGTGCCAAGGAAGGACAAGATTTATGTGGACTCAGCTGGACAGGAAATGCTTTGAGCTAGGATTGTATTTATGGGTTTTTTCCATAACAAAAGCAGGGCATGTGGCCTCACAAGTACTTATGAGGACAATAGGATAAAATATTTTAAAACTGGAAGTGTCCTGCAAAGTCCCCAACTCAAGATCGCGTGGTCACCATGAGAAGTGGAGAACTCGATGCCAAGAGAGGGGAGGGAGAAGTCTTCACTCCCATGCACCTAGGTCTTGCCTTTTGATTTGGGGGAAGGAGTCTTGGGTTTCCAGAACCTCTAGAATATCAGAACTTTCTCCTAATACCCTTGAGCATGTTCAGTTATTAAATACTATAGTGGATTTTTAGGAGGCCTGGATCCCGATTGGTAGGAGAAGTAGAGAGAGTAAAGGGAAATGTGAGGCCTCTAAAGTTTTTCCTGATTTTGCTTACAGCTGTTTGGCCTCTCAATTTCTTGCTCCCTCTCCCCTGCTCCAAACTCTCTACCACATCCTCACAGTGCTCTCAGCTGACAACCTGACAAAGGCCATGGCCCAGCGCAGTGGCTCATGCCTATAATCCCACCACTTTGGGAGGCTAACGGGGGAGGATCGCTTGGGGCCAGGAGTTTGAGACCATCCTGGGCAACACAGTGAGAAGCCATCTCTCCAAAAACATTAGCCAGGTTTGGTGGCACGCTCCTATAGTCCCAGCTACTTGAGAGGCTGAGGCAGGAGGATCGCTTGAGCCCAGGAGTTTGAGGTTGCAGAGAGCTGTGATCATGCCACTGCATTCCATCCTGGGCAACACAGTGAGACTGTGTCTCTAAAAAAACAAAACAAAACAACCTAACAGAGGCCAAAGGTGGCCGTTGTCACTGAAGAATGAGGAGGGACTGGGCTGGGCTGAACTTTCCCAATTGGCTCTTTTCTTCAAGGATCAGTTTCACGTAGGAGAGTGATGTAATAGTTTCCTTGTCATTTGAGGTTCAAATGCCAGGGTTCCTAACTTCTACACTGGGACCCAGGTTTCCGAAGCTTGAATGGGAAAATAGTCCTGTGAAGAGTCTGAGGACAGCCTTCTCCAAACTTCCCTACCTCATGATTGCTGCTTCCAGCCCCAGATACGCACACTGCTTATCTACACTTCCCCGTAGGCTACAGAGCCAATGGGCTCAGTCATCTCCAGGCCTGAGTCTTCTGTGGCCCCTCAGAGTGGTCAGAGCAGGGCCACAGGAAGGATGTTAATTCCAACATTTACTCAAGAGCCTGCTTTGGATTCCAGGGAAGGAAACCAGATAAGTCAAAGAAGAACCTCCTCCAAGAGCCCTCTCTGAGACCTTCCTCTCCACGATTCCAAGGAGAAGCGAAGGGGAGAGGGAATCGTGTCCCAAGACCTCCTTCAATCCCTGTTGCTATCAAACAAGCCCCGCCCCACCCATGAGACCAATGTGTGGTAGACCCCAGCCTCAGTGCCAGAAGATAAAACTCTGGCATCTGGATAAAACACTTGAATCATTTGCCCAATCACCTTGTTCCACGCTCTGGCCTCACTCTTGCTTGGCCCTGAACCTTCCGAAACAGGGCCTTGAATTAAAATCCCCAACTGCTATTGCTTTCTGCCATCTGCCTCCTTTGCTCACTTGTTTCCTATGTCTCTGTTTCTGGGAGTCTAATTGTGATTAAATTACAGGGTAATACTAATAGGGGGGTGAGAACCCAGCTAATGGCTCCCTGTTCCGCTAGGCAACAATTGCAGTAATCACCAAGCTAAGGGCTCCCGCGCATTAGCTGGAGGTTGCTGGGGTTTCCTGGCCTACGCTTCCTCCACACCCTGTCTGAGCAACTGGAAGCAGTGCACAGGGCAAACCGAAAACCCAGAGGCAAGGGAAGATGAAAATGACATAATTGAAAGGATAACAGGGAAAGCAAGAAAGTTCTTTCAGGAATAAGAATTAGAGTCACAGGAAAAGTAGAAGCAAGGTAAAGTGGGTTTAGTGTTTCAAAAATAGCTGGGAAAATGAAACTAAGTAATCACATACATTATTGAAGGAGCTTTGGCTTGGATTTTGGGGGAGGCAGTGAGGCTGGGGTCGTACTGGTGTTTCACTTACTTTTTCCAGATTTGGCCTGATGGCGGGGTGTCGGGGGGCATGTGTGAGACAAACACGCAGCTCTGCAAAGCAAGTCCACATCCACTAACATCCCAAACAGACACATGCCGGCAGCACCGTAAGCCCGTCTGAGGAAGTGTGCTCCCATTGGGATAGAAGAAAAGCAACATAGCGTGGTGCCTGACTTCAAGGTCCTCGCCGTCTGAGACGGGAGACCAAATAGCCTCTAACTATGAGCACCTGTTTCTGACACTCGGGACCCCCTTCCCAATTTGGGCAGCACTTCACGGGATCTCAGCTGTGAAGAACATAGGGACTATTATTCTTATTCTACAGATGTGGAAACTGAGGCTTAGAGGGGTTAAGTGACTTGTTCAAGGTCATCTATGGCCTTGTTTCTGAATTCCTTTGGCTCTTGCCTCCTCTTGCAGGGCGTCCTCAGCGGTGTCTCAAGCTTGAAGAAGTCTGCCGGGCCACTGCTCCACTATCCAACACCCACCCCCTGAGATGCTACGAAACAGGAAGGAACGGTTCTCTCCCCTCCGGGATTAGAGTGCCATACAGGATGTCACAAGACCTTACAGAGTTTAGGTGAAACAATGGCGCTCTCTCGCTCTCTTTTTATAATAATTAAAGTCCCCCCCCCAATAGAACCCAGATTTGGATCCATAAAGGCCTAGCTGAGGAAATAAATCCAAATGGTAGACAATATCTTATGCTTGAAAAATAGCAGTAAATGTCATATTAATGCTCAGGATTCAGAAAATAGGAGCATTTTAGTTGAGGATGTGTCATAAATCAAATAGAATCATATGTTAAAATAGAAATTTTAGCTGAATCACAAATAGATACCAAATTCCAAAGTGAAGTGCTAGACCAAGATTTACAAAGTCAGTCGCCAAGAATATGTACAGTACAGAAGAGGGGAAGATTTTAGATGAGAATTTCTTTGGAGAGGGCTGTGCTGTGAGTCCCACCCAAGCCCTACCTCAATCCGAGGAATCAATCAAAATGGCAAGAAGTACAGCAGAGGGGAGGCTTACACAGGGGAGGAGCTGTACTCACAGAGCTGTTGGGGAAAGGGGTGAGCCGTAAGTGAGAGAGGTTGGCCTAGTACGGTCAGAGATCCTATCCAAGAGCGCAGACTGCAGGGACAAAGAGATCTCAGCCAAGAAGAGGAATGGCCAGATTCCTGGGGATGAGGAAGGAGGAAGCAATGAGCCTGAGGAAAGGGTATCGCCTGAACTGAGAGGTCCCCAGCAATGAGGGGACATAAGGCACCCACAGAAGTGCCAGCATTAAACGCTTGCCCAGTCCACGGAACATAAAGCAGATCCCCACAGCAGCACCAATCAAGTGGACACTTTCTTGCCTCTTCCCACTGCAAGGATTAGAAATCACAGTTAAAAAGAAGGGAGAGAAGGGACAAAATTGTCCCCTCCTCTAAGTGTCCAGCCTGAGCTGAAGGAGAGAGGAGAAGCCTCAGTTTCATGTCATGCTTGGAGTTGAGACTTTTAATCACATAGTTGAGACTGTATTCAGACTTAAGGTGACTAAGAAAGATCTAGAAAGTCTGGGGTCTGCCTGAATTTTTATCCAGGCGCAGGTGACATGCCAGCCCCACCAAATTTAAAGGATTAATGGAAGAGAAAACTTAATTTTCATCATAAGCCATCCCATGGATTGTGCTTGTTTAATGTAATAGTTGTTCAAAGAATGTACTGATTTGTTAAGTTGCTTTATTAAGAAAGCTAGGAACAGTTATGCTGTTCATAAAGAGACATCCTCGGATGGCGCAAGGCTACTGCGTGGCGATAAGTAACAAGAGACAGGCCTCCGCTCTCTACTCACTGACTTGAAGGAAGCGTCCTGTCGGGTGCAGACCTGATTCTATAGGCCTGGGGGATCACTACCCGAGGCCAGGCCTTTGTCACAGTCTGCAGCTGGTGGAACACCACCCGCCTGTTCTAAGGATACCCTGAGACCCGAGACCCTGCCAGCTTCCCCTGGACAGGAGAGATGGAGAAGCGTGCGGCCGAGTAGCCGTGAGCAGGGAATCTGCTCCGTTTGTCCAGATGGGAGGGGTTCTACCCTGGGCCGCGTGGGGGGAGGTGTTGAGCAGCTGGTGCCACTTGCTTCTTTGTTCACCATGTGCCATCAATAGGCCTCTTTGTACATATGACTGCCTGGGGTAAGCGGACTCGCTTCAGCTGAAGCACGCAGGTGGGCAAGAGAGGATGGAAATAGACCATGTGGAAATGACTCAAGGTGGTTCAGAGGTCACGCCTCTGGACGGCAGCCCGAAGTGTTCATCAGACACATCCCAGCAAGTCTGAATTCAACCTACCCCCCACCCCACTCTCTCTGTCTCTCTCTTTCTCTTTCACACACGCACACACTCATCCATGCAGCATTAGCAAGTAAATTATTAAAAAGCCAAAAGCCAAGAGTGGAACCCAGGACTTCTGGCACATTCCCTCCCACTGCAATAGGGTCCCTACCAGCTTCCCTTGTCACATGCAGCCTGTACAACACCGCCAGATTACTATCCTTGAATCCCTGTTTTGTCCTCCCCACCTCCCTCCTCAAATACGGATCTTCCCGGGTTCCCCATTACCTTAAGCTCTAGCCCAAGCCCTGGGATGGCTGCAAGTCACCACCTTTTTTACCTTCTCTGGGGCTTTTCTCCCACATGACCCTCCTCCTTCTGTAGCTCTGCGGCTCTATTTACTGGCCCCGAACGTGCTTTGCACTTTCCCCCTTACCTGTCCACCCGCCTCCCCCGGCACACAGAATTCCACGAGCCTGGCCCTGTGGGGCAGAGGAGCCGGCAGTGGACTGAAACAGGGAGACCTGGCCTCCGCCTCTGACTCTGCCACTCTTTAGACCTGTGACCTTCAGGAAGCAGCTTCCATCCTGGGTCTCCTTTCTTCTATCATAACATTATTAGACTAGATAATTTTCGAAGGTTTTTTCCAGCTCGAAAATTCTGTGATTCGCCCAGTAACCCTGCTTTTAAGCAAGCCTTTGCCGTTCATTTAATTTCAGGCCCAAGTAAACCTAACACCTACGACATCGCGCTTTATCTTCTGCGTCACCCCTTAAGCACGATTTCTCTCCTTTGGTCCTCAGCAGAGATGAGCTGGCTTTGCTTTTCTGAGCATCTCTACCAGCAAAGGAAACTTTGTCTTATTTTTTTTTCCTTAGTATGTTCTGGGTCTCAGGATTTGTGTTTTTATGGCAACATCCTGATTTGACCTGCTTCAAATGGTGGGAGGATTTTAAAAATTCTGCCATCCAAGCTTTAATTAGACACAAAAGGCTCTGGGCTTGTTTGGTGATCACAAGAACAGGATTCGAAAAGAGAGGTTAGTTGTAATGATATTTTCAAAACCCAAACTAGACTAACTTTTCATCACTCAGGAAAGGCTGGAGACTCCCATATTCCAAGAACCCTGCCAGGAGATGTGAAGATTGCCTGCTTATCCGCTATCGGGTGACGGTCCTAGCCCCACTCTGGGTATCAAGGATCACGTGCCTAATCTCCTTTTTAATCATAAGCCCATTTGAGAATTCCGTTCAGATGGACGCAGGATCATCAAAGTGGATATTAATCCTCAGAAATGCAAACACTTGCATTATGCACTGGGCGACCCTGGGCACCAATCTGAGACAGCTGTTTTCCTAGCTGGATGACCTTGTGCTAGAGTCTTAACTTCTCTGTACCTCGGTTTATTACCTATAAAGTGGAAAATAACAATAGGGTTACCCTGAAGATTAAATAAAGTACTGCATGCGAAGTCCTTAGCACAATGCTTGGCCCTGGGGGCTCGTACTACAAGGTATGAACAACCATACCAAATGCTCACGGTCACCTGGCTTTGTGCCGTTGAGAGTGAGGTTGGCTAATGCGAGGACACAGACGGAGAATGCAGGGGCCCAGGGTCTAGTCCTTGTTCTCCTGATCTCCTTGCCTTCAGCGTGAGTTCCGAAGCATACCCACCCTCCGGCAACGACGCTATAAAAATCGGAAGTAACACACGGACAGCAGTATGATCAGTCATTATGAGTGGGCCTTAGACAAGGCTTAAGAGTAGGTGAAGGTAAAATGTTGAGAGCTAGAGGGGCTCAGAGCACCTGGACTCTAGTCGCTTGTGAATTCTCATTTTATAGATAAGCAAAGAGAAGCCCAAAGAGTAGTATCAAATCAATAGTATAACAGGACTAATTCAGGGAGATCTAGGTGAATGGCAGACCCAGGGAAATAGTGCTCAATCAAATTTTAGGGAGTTGTGAAGAAACTAATACGTACTGTGTTATTTAGCTAAGTTTTTACTAAACGGTAAACCTGACACTGAGACAGAAAGAGCCTTTTGTCATTTGATTAAGGGAACTGGGGGAGAAATGGTCTGGCTTGGATCAGAGAAAGGAAGAGGAGGGTAGGTGAGGCAGGCAGGAGTCACTGATGGCTTCAGCTTAAGCTGTGACGTGACCACCAAGGAGGAGGGCCCAGAGAAACAGCGCCCCACAGAGCTCCAGAGCTGGGTTAAAGCTGTTTCAAGCTAGTCTATGTGGCTATCCCTGTAGCAATATTATTATTAGTGTTAGCTAAGGCTGTCCTCTCCTAAGAAGTTACTTTGAAGGGGACCAGCAGACGGCAAAGGGGAAGGGGAAGGTCTAAAGCGTGTGGTAGGCTGGGCGAGGTGGCTCACACCTGTAATCCTAGCACTCTGGGTGGCCGAGGTGGGCGGATTGTTTGAGCTCAGGAGTTCAAGACCAGCCTGAGCAAGAGCAAGACCCCGTCTCTACTAAAAATAGAAAGAAATTAGCCAAACAACTAAAAATATATAGAAAAAATTAGCCGAGCATGGTGGCGCGTGCCTGTAGTCCCAGCTACCTGGGAGGCTGAGGAAGGAGGATCGCTTGAGCCCAGGAGTTTGAGGTTGCTGTGAGCTACACTAATGCCACGGCACTCTAGCCCAGGCAAGAGAGTGAGACTCTGTCTCAAAAAATAAAAAATAAATAAATAAAATAAAGCGTATGGTATTTGTGGGGAGAGAGAAAACCTTGATCCCTAAGGTGGTAGAAGGTAAAATCCCACCAGAGGTAAAAAATCTAGGAAGTCCTTCAAGGTGTCCTGGGTAGGGAAGATTGAGAAAGAGGGAAGAGAGAAAACTTCTATTTCATCCTCTACCATAGGCTGGGCATAACGCTAGATGGTGTACTTTTAAATAGTTCTATTGAAATATAATTCACATATCATACAATTCACCCATTAAAAATGTACAATTGAGTGGTTTTTATTACAGTCACAGAGTTGTGCAACCATCACCACTGTATAAATCCAGAACATTTTCATTACCACTCCCCCCCAAAAATTCCATACCCATTGGCAGTTACCCCCCACTTTTCTCCCAACTCACAAAATGGGCAACCACTAATGTACTTTGAGGATTTGTCTATTCAGGACATTTCATGTAAACAGAATCATGCAATAGGTGGTCTTTTGTAACTGACGCATTTCACTTAGCCATGGAAACGAAAATTTAACCTCCACTTTTCAATGTTCATCCACATTATAGCATGTACCAGTACTTCATTTCTTTTTTTATCGCAAGATAATATTCCATTGCATGATTATATACATTTTGTTTATCTATTTATCAGTTGATGAACATTTGTGTTACTTTCACCTGTTGGCTATTATAAGCAATGCTGCTATAAACATTCATGTACAGGTTTTCGTGTGGACATATGTTTTCATTTCTGCTTTGGGTATACGCCTGGGAGTGGGATTGCTGCATTATATGGTAACTCTATGTTTAGCCATGTGATGAACTGCCAGACTGTTTTCCGAAGTAGCTGCACCTTTTACATTCTATCAGCAGTGCATGAGAGTTCCAATTTCTCCACATCCTTGCCAACACGTGCTATTATCTAACGTTTTTATTATAGCCATCCTAGTGGTTGTGAAGTGGTATCTCATTGTGGTTTTCATTTTCACTTCCCTGATGGTTACTACTGTTTAGTAGCATCTTTTCATGTGCTTATTGGCCATTTGTATATCCTCTTTGGAGAAATGTCTATTCAGATCCTTTGCCCATTTTTTAATTGGGTTATTTGTCTTTTTATTATTGAGTTGTAAGTAGATCCTATGCCCTTACCAGAGATACGGTTTCCAAACATTTTCTCCCATTCTTTGAGTTGTATTTTCACTTTCTCGATGGTGTCCTTTGAAGTATGTGATATTTTTACTTTCGATGAAGTCCAATTTGTCTATTTTTTTCTTTTGTCACTTCTGCTTTTGTTGTCATATCTAAAAAACCATTGCCTAATCAGAGGTCTCATATGAAAATAATTATTTGCTTCTCTGGACATTCTGTTGATGTGCAGCAATTTTGGATGAATTATAAAATAAAGACATTTAATTAATAAATCTTATCTTTATTCCATAAAATTTATTTTCCATACCTTTATTTCAGCAAAATCACTAATTTTGGTGTTACAATTTATATTTTTCACATAATTTGCATTCTATTGATCTAAAGCAAGGGTCAGCGAACTATGGCACACTAGATAAATTCAGTCCACCATGTGTTTTTGTAAATAAAGATTTATTGGCACATAGTCACATTCATTCATTTACTTATTATTTATGGCAGCTATCACACTACTATAGCAGAATTGAATAGCTGTGAGAGAGATCACATGTCTACTAAACCTAAGGTATTTACTACCTGGTTACAGAAAAGGTTTGCCAAACCCTGATGTAAAGGATTAAAAAATAAAATGTAATTTTATTCAAAATATATATAATTTAAGTACATTTCATTAAAGATGTAAATTAAAGTAAATCTCAAATATTGAACATTTAAAATTATATTCATATTTTCAAATGTTTCTGCTCAAAATTAAAAATAATCTATTAAAATTAAGATAAAATTCAAGTTATAATTAGCAAATAAATGTCAACACTTAAATAAAATAACTTAAGTAAAATAAAAAATTTTATTTATTGGAAATTTTAATTAAATCTAACATTTTTATAAAAATAAAACTATTCTCAATTTGTCTGAGTCTGAGAGCTGCTAGTAACAAAACACCTTCAACTGGATAACTTGTAAATTACAGAAAATTTTCATCTACAGTTCTGGAGGCTGGAAAGTTGAAGATCAAGGCACCAGCAGATTTCATGTCTGGTGAGGGGCCTCTTCCTCATAGATGGCACCTTCTAACTATGTCCTCACATGGTAGGTGGAAGGAGTGAATGAGCTCCTTTGGGCCTCTTTTAGAAGGGAGGTAGCCCCATTCATGAGAACTCTACCCTCATGACCTAATCAATTCCTAAAGGCCCCTAACTCTTAATACTATCACATGGGGCATTAGGTTTCAACATATGAATTTTGGGGAGTACTATGGTTTGGATGTTTGTCCCCTCCAAACCTCATGTTGAAATTTGATCCCCAATGTTGGAGGTGGGGGCCTAATGGGAGGTGTTTGGATTCATGGGGGTGGATCCCTCATGAATAGATTAATGCCCTCCCTCTATTCTCACTGGGTTCTCACTCTATTAGTTTCTTGAAGAGGGGCTGTTAAAAAGAGTCTGGCATCTCCCCACCAACTGGCTTCCTCTTTTGCCATGTGATCCCTGCACCTGCTGGATCCCCTTCTGCCATGAGTGGAAGCAGCCCGAGACCCTTGGGGGAAGCCAAGCAGATGCCAGTGCCGTGCTTCTTATACAGCCTGCATAGCCATAAGCTATATAAACCTCTTCTTTATATTACCCAGCCTCAGGTATTCCTTTATAGCAGCACAAAACAGAGTAATATAGGGGCCACGAACATTCATGCCATAGCATAATCCTGGTAATCAGTGTTCATCTGGTGACCAATGTGAAGAGTCTTTATCATGCATCATACATCATGTTATCTATATATATATATGGGCATTTCAGAGTACTATGAATTGCTTGATATTGCAAAATAATTCTCAGTCACTATGTGCAACTTTTGCAAATACCACACTAATTAGCGTGAAGCGTGAATGGAACATAAAGAGAAGCAAGAAAATGGATGCGTGGCACTCCTGGGAAACAATACTTCATTGTGCAAGAATCTATTGCATTCGTATTATCTGAGAAGAAGGATTTGACAAGTTAATTTATCTTTTCTCTTACCTAAGCCCCCTGACATTCAAATTCAAAGCATTCTGTCTCCAGCACAGGTGGAAGCACAACCCATTTTATTTCATAGATGCTGGGCAGGAGCTGTGGAGAAGCGTTGCCTTGGGGTTTGAAGAGCATTGATTCTAAGAACGGATGTTTAGGATGAAAAGTCTTGCTGGTTCTGTGCTGAGCATAGAATCCAGACTGACAAAGCAGTCAGATAATCTGTCAGTTCACCCTGACCCCCAGAGACACCACACCTGCAGTTTTCCATTGTCCTGCTCTAATCTAAACTAGCTATTGTCTAAAGAAACTGCAAAATTGTTCTCCTGGATCTGCCCTTTGACATCATACTGGAAATTTCTTTTGTCTCTCTCTATATACACCTCCTGTTCCCTCCATCCAGTGTCTTCCTTTTCCATGGTTGACTTCTTCATTTTAGTAGAACATATCCTCCAGCAGCTTCCTGAGAAATAGTGAATAGTAAATTTTCAGTGAATATATCACTGAAAATTTTGGCTTCATTCATGATTGAGAGTTTGGCTAGATACAAAACTGAACATGAAAAATAATTTTCACTCAGAAATGTGAAGAAATTGGCTCATCATTGTTGTTTTAGTTTCTGGTATTGTTATCAGGAAATCTAATGACATCTGATTTCTGTTTTTTATATGTAACCTATTTTTTTTTCTTTCAAGGCTTTTAGAATTTTAGAATATTTTATTTATCCATGGTATTCTACCATTTTACAATAATGTCACCTAGTGAAGGTCTTCTTTTTGTTCACAGTATTGGGCCTTACCATGTCCTTTAGTTCTAGGAAACATTTTTAGTACTATCTCTTTAATACTTTCCCTACAATTCTACCTTTTTTTTTTTTTTGAGACAGAGTCTCACTCTGTTGCCTGGGCTAGAGAGCCTGTCTGGGCTAGAGAGCTGTGGCTTCAGCCTAGCTCACAGCAACCTCAAACTCCTGGGCTCAAGCGATACTCCTGCCTCAGCCTCCCAAGTAGCTGGGACTACAGGCATGCGCCACCATGCCCGGCTAATTTTTTCTATATATTTTTAGTTGTCCAGCTAATTTCTTTCTATTTTTTCAGTAGAGACGGGGTCTCGCTCTTGCTCAGGCTGGTCTCGAATCTTGAGCTCAAGTGATCCACCCGCCTCGGCCTCCCAGAGTGCTGGGATCACAGGCGTGAGCCACCGCGCCTGGCCTCATAGCAGACTTCTTGACTGCGAGAGTGTTGAGATTCCCAGTGAATACATGGCGGTTCATGGATCAAGGATCTATCTTGCTGGTAACATTGCCAGCCATTGTGTTTGATGATAAGGTTCCTCATGAAGCCAAAAAATGTAGCTGATGATAAAAAAAAAAATCTCACAGGAGAGGAGAGGGAGAAGAGATTCGATTCTGCATCTCCTATTCCTGGTTTCCACAGGTTCTACGTGGAGAAGCTGAGTGCTGCTCAAGGTTGGCAACTTGGCTGCAACCCCTCAGTCTTCTGCTCTTAACAAAATGGGCTGCTCTAGTTTCTGACAGATGTCCTTTATTTTATCTTCTGACTCTTCTGTTTAGTTTTTCTTAATTTTTGCTACCATATTTTAAATTTTCAAGTATTTCTTTGTTTTTCTGATTATTTTACATTTATACACATACGTATGCATGAGTACATGTGTGTATATATACATATATGTATAAAATATAGATAGATAGACATGTTATTAGTTTGTGAAGATATATCTTTTATCTCTTTGGGGACATTAATTGTAGTTTCTTTGCAATTTCCTCCTGTACCTCACATTGTGTCTGCTTCCTTTGGATCTCCTTATTTCCTATGTTTGTTTCAGTGTTCTTGTTGGACATTTTCCTTAAATGTCTGGCCATTCATATTTATGAGTAAGGCAAGAAAAAGTTGATTTAAAATACCATATATATGGGTGGGATTTCCCCGGAAGGAGATCTGGCCACAGTCTTTTTGCTTTTGGTCAAACAGAACTTTTCCAGAGATTTTATATCCTGTGCTAGCTCCACCTACTCAGGCATCTGGAATCCCTGTTCCTGAGCCTTTCATGGGTTTTGTAAGGGAATCAGCTCGTTGTTCAGGGTGCCCAGATTTGCCCTTCTGTGACTCTGCCAGCTGCCAAGTCACCCAGCTCCCTAGCTCCACCGCGCCCGGCCTGTGCTTTTCTTTGTATTTGTGATTTTAGTCGAAAAGTTGAAGAGTCTGGGTGTGGTGTCTCATGCCTGTAGTCCCAGTACTTTGGGAGGCTGAGGCTGGGGTCGGGGAGGGAAGAATCATTTGAGGCCAGAAGTTTGAGACCAGCCTCAGCAACATAGCGAGACTCTGTCTCTACAAAAAATAAAAAATAAACTAGCTAAGCATGGTGGCACATGCCTGTAGTCCCAGCTACTCAGGAGACTGAGGTGGAAGGATCACTTGAGCCCAGGAGTTCGAGGCTGCAATGAGCTATGATCACACCACTGCACTCCAGTCTGGTGACAACAGTGAGACCTTGTCTCTTAAATAAAAATTTTAAAAATTGGCTGAGCGTGGTGGCTCACGCCTGTAATCCTAGCACTCTGGGAGGCCGAGGCGACTGGATCATTTGAGCTCAGGAGTTCGAGACCAGCCTGAGCAAGAGT
>NW_012148452.1:3165635-3254152 GCF_000956105.1 Propithecus coquereli
TATTTATTTATTTGAGATAGTCTCACTCTGTTGCCCGGGCTAGAGTGCCATGGCGGCAGCCTAGCTCACAGCAACCTCAAACCCCTGGGCTGAAGGGATCCTCCTGCCACAGCCTCCCAAGTAGCTGGGACCACAGGCATGTACCACCACACCCAGCTAATTTTTCTATTTTTTGTAGAGATGAAGATCCTCCCACCTCGGCCTCCCAAAGAGCTAGGATTACAACAGGCATGAGCCACCACACCCAGCCCCTATCATCACAATTTTAATGATGACTAAAGTATACTTGAAAAAAGCTTACTGCTAGATTAGTAGTCTCTAAAATTGGGTGTATGCAATACTATATATACATATTTTTTGAGACAGAGTGTCACTCTGTTGCCCCAGCTAGAGTGCCATGGCGTCAGCTCACAGCAACCTCAAACTCCTGGGCTCAAGTGATCCTACTGCCTCATCCTCCCAAGTAGCTGGGACTACAGGCATGCGCCACCATGCCCGGCTAATTTTTTCTGTATAGTTTTAGTTGTCCGATTAATTTCTTTCTATTTTTGGTAGAGACAGGGTCTCGCTCTTGCTCAGGGTGGTCTCGAACTCCTGAGCTCTAACAATCCACCCGCCTCGGCCTCCCAGAGTGCTAGGATTACAGGCGTGAGCCACTGTGCCCGGCCTGCAATACTATATTTTTAAATCAAATGTCTTATTATGTACATAATAGTATAGAAGTCCATATATATAATGTACAAAAATGTACATATTTGAGGGGTTTGTGCTAAAAAATGTTTTATTGATGTTATGAGTAGTCAGGAAAGTTTGTAGGCTATTGTGGTAGACCAAGGGCAAGTTGTCCTGGGCAGGTGTCCTGATTTCTTTAACTTTGAACTCTTAAGTCTAGCCTAGGACTTGGCATAGAGAAAGTACTTGATAAATGTTCTGAATGAGAACAAATATATGAATAGAGAGGTCAACGAATAAAGGGACATTAATTTAGATGTCCAGGATAATACAATTAGGAGGTGTCAGAATTCAAATTCAGATCTGCTTAACTCCAAAGACTCTACTTTTTCAAGACTAGGTGCTGTTCAGCACACAAAACAGACTAGAAAGGAGGAACCTGAGATGTTTTTCCAAGTAGCCTGTTGTTAAAAACACACAGATAAGCCCCAAGCAACAGAGAAAAACATTACATTAATCAGGACGTTTTACCATTCTGTCAGCTTTTCCACTAGGGAGATATTCTTCAGAAACTTAGAAAAGTGAAACAGCTACACCTCATTTCCTCCAGTCATTTATTCGGGCAGCATTAGAAGCCGTGTCCTTTGTGGCCAGAGACACTTCTCTTTCGTATGTGATACATGGAGGGAATTTCTCAACTTTGTTTTTTCAGCATAGTCCATATCTCCCCCCTCAAAAAACAAAACAAAACAAATACCTTAATTCAGGCAAGAATTACAAGCTTCTTTTCCACTAAGCTATTTATCTACAATATCTAATTAGTCACAAGACAGAATGACTTGAGTTTCACTTCTTATTCCTTCCTCTGAAGAAGAGTAAAGTGAACCAGTTTAATCCACGAATGTTAAAAAACCAAAGGCATAGGTTTTCAGAGCCTGAAAAAGAACCACTGTCAATTATTAAGAACCTCTATGTGCAGGGCACTCTACGACTAGTTAATTTCCTCACGTTATTTTATTTAATTTTCACAACAGCCCTAGAAGATGAAGAAACAGGCTTAAGCAGGTCAAAGAAGCTGTACAAAATCCCACAGCTAGGAAATGCTATAGGGGATTTAAATCCAAATCCATTTTGTTCAAAACCCATCTTCCCACTGCACCATTATGCCTTTTAGTGATAAGATACACAGAGCTGTGCCTCTGCCCACCCATGGCTGCCAGTATGTAACATAAGGAAAGAAGTAAACCTTATTTTGGTAAGCCACTGAGATTTTGGGGGTTGTTTATTATTGCAGCCTTACCTAACAGAAGCTGGCTGATAACAGGTAGCTTTAACTATTAATATTTACTATTCATGGTGGTATAAACTTTGGAAACTGTCTTAATAACTTAGTATAATGCAAACCATGCTTGGTAAGAGCCTCTACTAATTTATACTATCCCCAAACAAGTACTTACTTTATTTAGACAAAGGCTCAAAGATGACTGCTACTCTCCAGGGAAGATAGTGGGTCTGTTGGGGCAAGGCTTTGGCATTCAAACAGTTGAATATGAATTCCTGTATAAATAGCTAGAGAAATGTATTTTCTTAAGGGCAACTAGAGAATTTTAAGACTACATTGTCAGATGAAAAATATAACTACAGCCCCAGATTTTTATATGTATACTTGCAAAGTAATTAAGAATTTATAAGAAACTTTCTAGAATTGTGACATGGCAAAACATTATTAACGTGGTGCCCAAATAGAAATGCTTATATCATTTTTTAACCTGGATTAATTTAGTTAAAGCTATTAAAAAAAACACATATTAAGGTCATAAACAGTTTTTGTATCTATAGACGTGGAAGACCTGAATAATCCTTTAGAGCAGACTGTTCCTTTGTGTTAGGAAGTCTACTCAAAGGAGCTCCTTAGTTGTACAAATTTAAAGCAACACTCACTCATCTTGGGGAAAGCTTTTTTTTTTTCTTCCTGAATGCAGATACCTTAGACTGAAAAGCTAAGTATGTTACTTGGGCATATAAATTATTGTTTTGGGTGAAGACATGCTTTGCCACTGTAGAGTTATTGTGGGGGATAATAGATGTATAGATAGAATTTTTTTTTTTATCTTTGTATAGATACAGATACGTCTTTGTGGAGACGTGTGTGTTCTTGTTTAAGCTGTTGCTTGTACTATATTGGAAACAGATCCAACAGACCACATAACGGATATTAAGACTTGTTTTTTGCCACTAACCAGAGGGACTGGAACTAGAAAAGGAAAAATGGTACTGGCCCAAGTTTGGCAAAGTTAAACTTCACTGCGTATTAATAATGTCCTACATGTGTTAATTGAGAACAATGCAGACTTCAGAAAATATATCAATGTTGGCCCATTATGACCTGATGAAATTTTTTTGTTGGGAGTAGAGGGACAGGTTATATCCGTGAAGAGAGTAAATTCTTATAAAGGCGAACAGTCTCACTCTCAATCATCCTATGTACAGGTAGATCCCAAGCCAGGAAATGGAGATGCAGGACCAAGGGAAAGAATTTTTTCTCCTCTGGAGTCTGCACTCTATAGCGTAGAAATGAACTCGGAAGGAATTGCAGCTCCTGAGGCAGAGTGGCTCCTGGCCACATGGAGGCAGAGAGGAGGCAAACAAGGAAGCATCCCCATGGACTCCGGCCTGGACTGTGAACTGTATCCACATCTACTAGCCCCCTGGGCTAGCATCAGCCTAAAAGTGAGTGATTCCAGAACTACAGAAAAACAGTCTGCAAATTTTGGAAATTTCATCTGCAACTTCCATAGTGAGTAGACATTACTATTAATATTTACTTAGAACAAAAACTATTATGGACTCATTCTTTACAACATTACTTCAATGCAAGAATAGTTACAGAAACCTGCACTCTTGCAATCACTGAGCAATTTTGTATCAACTAGACTGCAAAAAAACGAAACCAACTGGAGGAGAGCAACACCTCCTCTTCTGTCTGGGCAGATGGGCAGGGGAGTTTATTTCCACTAGTTCTTAGTAGCTTATCACTGAACTGTAATAGTGGCTGATAAAGCACATGTAAGCAACATATTACTTGAAAAAGATTATTATTTATGTTTACAATAATATATTATCCATGACAAAAACATCTCCAAGATGAAGAAAACGTGACAAAAGTGAATACTTGAATTAGGTTAAGCACAAATGACAAAAGCAGGTTATTCTTTTCTTCTTGGTCACAGGTTGGCAAACTTTTTCTGTAAAGGGCCAGATATTTTAGGCTCATGGGCCATGCAGTCTATGTTGTAAATATGCAATTCTGCCTTTGTTGCATAGACAATATGTAAATAAGTGGGCATGACTGTGTTCCTATAAAACTTATATATGGACACTGAAATTTGATTTTCATATAATTTTCAGATGTCACAAAACTCTTTTTTTTTTTTTTTTAACATTCTTAACTCACAGGTATTCCAAAAACAGGCCGTGGGCTGAATTTGGCCAGACGTCTGTAATTTGCTGACCCCATCCTCTGGGTCTTATAAGCTCTGGAGTCATCTCGGCAAGTAAATTTAGAAAAGTAATTCTGAGAGTTTTTAGCTCACCTATTCTAGGATACCTTTTAAAACAATAAAGAGGAAAAAGGCACAGTGGCTCACATCTGTAATCTTAGTACAGTGGGAGGCTGAGGCAGGAGGACTTGAGGCCAGGAGTTCAAGACAGGCCTGAGCAACTTAACGAGACCCCATCTCTGTAAACAATACAAAACCTAGCCAGCTGTGGTGACCCATGCCTGTAGTCAGCTCCTTGGGAGCCTGAGATTGGAAGATCGCTTGAGCCCAGGAGTTTGAAGTCTCAGTAAGCTACGATAACACCACCGCACTCTAGCTCCATCAAAAAAAAAAGAAAGAAAAAGAGGCCTGGCGCGGTGGCTCACGCCTGTAATCCTAGCCTCTCTGGGAGGCCGAGGCGGGCGGATTGTTTGAGCTCAGGAGTTCGAGACCAGCCTGAGCAAGAGCGAGACCCCGTCTCTACTAAAAATACAAAGAAATTAATCGGACAACTAAAAATAAATAGAAAAAATTAGCCGGGCATGGTGGCACATGCCTGTAATCCCAGCTACTCGGAAGGCTGAGGCAGAAGGATCGCTTGAGCCCAGGAGTTTGAGGTTGCTGTGAGCTAGGATGACGCCACGGCACTCTAGCCCGGGCAACACAGTGAGACTCTGTCTCAAAAAAAAAAAAAAAAAAAGAAATCATACCCTAAAAACTTCAAATAAAAAAATTTTACTGAAATTAATTTTCTTACTTTCTTTTCTTTTTTTTCTTGAGACAAGTCTCACTCTGTTGCCCAGGCTAGAGTACAGCAGTATTAACATAAAATGCCACTATTACTATTAACAAAGATAACTAATATTTATATAGGACTCATACTCTAAGAATAAATCGAAAAAATGAAGGTAGCATTTTTAACAAATGAAGCATATCTGCCATATTTTAAATATAACACCTTAAAGAGCCACTTACTACAATTAGAAACATACACTGTGAATTGGAGTTTGATTTTTTACGAGAAACAACTAAGCAGAAAGAGGGGGAGAGGAGTTACAATAGTAATAGGAAAAGGAAAACATGGTGAGAATACATCTTTTAATAATAGATCATTTTAAGAGCTGTTTTCTGGCAAAATCATATCCTATTATTATCTATAATGGGACAATAAAGATGGGAAGAATTAGCCAAAAACAAAACAAAAAGAATCAAAGAATGAGGAAGGTCAGTCCTAAAATAAGATTACCAAGACTATATTATTAGATGATTTATCTGGGTTTGAAGAGTGGCCATCTTTATTGTACTGTGAAATGAAAAACAATCCTTGTACCCATTGTCTATTCACTGACAGCAAATGACGAAGTTTCCATAGAAACAATATTCTGCTCATCTAACTTCCCACCTTTTTCAAAGAGCAGTCAGTAAACAGTCAATAATATTCATGTTAACAGAGAATGTACTGGTAATAAAGAGAGTTATAGCAGAAATCTGTCCTCAACATAATTTACTAGGAAAGATAAGATTAATATAAATGAAATTTTAAAAAATACTATTTCCTTCCTTTTCAGAGAATATTTATCATTGAAACAAGTGGAGCCAAAGAACAGAGAATCCTGCAAATGAACTATTCCTGAAAGTAACTCCTTTACACAGTGGAATCAAGTAGTATTCCCAATTTTTGTGCCTCTTTGCTTAGTAGTAAAAATAATGGAGTTATCCCCAGGAAAGAGAGTAGAGATTGGCACAACAAATGCTGAAAACAGAATTTCCAGACTAGGAAAGCCATATTTCAGTGCAAATTACTCTCAGACTCTCCCCACCCCCAATAATGCCTTCAGAGGAAGGGTACTGGAAAGTGATTTTGCTGATTGTGGAGGTATAGAGAGTTTTTTCCCCTCCGGTCATTTTTCAAAGTTTTATTGAGTTACAATTTACATACTCTACAATTCATCTGCTTTAAGTATGCAATTCCATGATTTTGAGTATATTCAAAGTTGTGTATCTATCTCCACAGGTATAGAGTTCTAACTGGTAAGCAAATTACTGAAAAATTGGGTCTTGTGATTTCAACTCCTGCAGCAATTAACTCTGAATTTCTTTCTTTCTTCCCCTCCCCGCCCCAACTAATCATTTCCAGGGCAAAGTATGGTGATGACACTGATATATACTGAATTGAAGCAAAAATATTTTAAAAGTTTCTCTTGAGAGAAAAAACACTTGTCATAAACAGCAATAGTGTTGAAAATAAGGTAGCTTCTGAGAGTAAAGTTGGTAAAGTCCACACTTACTAAATTAGCTGGTTGTGGGAGCAATCCATAAAACTGCCAGTGAGGCCGGGCGCGGTGGCTCACGCCTGTAATCCTAGCACTCTGGGAGGCCGAGGCGGCTGGATCGTTTGAGCTCAGGAGTTCCAGACCAGCCTGAGCAAGAGCGAGACCCCGTCTCTACTAAAAATAGAAAACTGCCAGTGAATGTGGTGTAACTCGGAGTTTAGAACCCTCCCAAACTCTAGTTAAGATAAGGATGTAGGCCGGGCGCGGTGGCTCACGCATGTAATCCTAGCACTCTGGGAGGCCTAGGCCGGTGGATCTTTTGAGCTCAGGAGTTCAAGACCAGCCTGAGCGAGAGCGAGACCCCGTCTCTACTAAAAATAGAAAGAAATTAATCGGACAACTAAAAATATTTAGAAAAAATTAGCTGGGCATGGTGGCGCATGCCTGTAGTCCCAGCTGCTCGGGAGGCTGAGGCAGAAGGATCGCTTGAGCCCAGAAGTTTAAGGTTGCTGTGAGCTAGGCTGACGCCACGGCACTCTAGCCCGGGCAACACAGTGAGACTCTGTCTCAAAAAAATAAATAAATAAATAAAAAATAAAATAAAATAATATATAAGGATGTAATCTCGGGAGGCAAAACTGCAAACGGTTGTAAATCAATCAGCCAAAACCTAATCAATCGTCTAGTATGCTATTTAGAGAAAATCTGTGGAAAGATCAGCCTATGGAAGGAGACCGGCCAATCTTTACCCAGCACTGTCCAGGAAACAGAGTCCCAAAATCCAGGGGATAAGAATTTTCCTGTCTCGGAGAGGTATACTCTGTTGTGGGGCAGGGATCATTTATCAGGTCTCGCCTTCATCTGAATAAAATATTCCTCAAAACGATTCACCTCATCTTGCTCTGATTCCAAAATAGTTTGTTTTATTTGCTTTTTTTTTTTTACTCTTGTGGACTGAAATATGTTCATTAGCTCTGGAGCACTGGTAACATTAAGGTTACATCCTTAATTCATAAATCACCAAGCTAATGCCATCCTGAGAGACCCTGATAAATGGCCATTTAGACTTTTCCTGCCGCATACTGACCTCATTATCAACCCCAGAACCTATGATTTGGTTAAATTCAAATACAAAAAAAGAGGCCAACAGAGAAATAAGAATGTCCCATTCACACTATACTAAGTTCTACCTTGTATTTCACTGAACTGAGCAAAATTAGAGATGATTGCATTAAATTAGACACAAGAATAAATCAAAGCAAATTTGTAGTTTCCTTATTTTTCTGGAATGAAAATGTCTTGAAAAGCACTTCAGTTATCACCGACATCATTAATCAACAGAAGATGAGCCTGAATAAATCTAAATTGATGGATAAAAGTTAGAACAGAAAGAAAATGTGTTCATTAAATAACTTGAATAAATGAATCAATAGGATGCAAGTTTTTATTATTTTTTTTTTATTTCTTTTGAGACAGTCTCACTCTGTCACCTGGGCTAGAGTGCCGTGGAGTCAGCCTAGCTCACAGCAACCTCAAACTCCTGGGCTCAAGTTGTAGTAGTGGGCCTCAAAAATATAAAAAGTTATTATAAAAATGTTGTTTCAAGACTCATTCCTGCCTATAGAGTAAAAAGCTTGTACTTTGTAAACCTCGCCCTAATAGAAAAATCTGTACTCTGTAAGCAATGACCTTGTAACTAATTGTGCAAATCCCCCAGCTGTCTGCAGTCAAATTTACTGTACTTGCCTCCCCAAGAAAGAATGCTCCCTGCCTTAACTGATGCTATCTGCTTCTGTAACCTTGCTTGCTCAAAGACTATAATCAGTCACGTGGCCGGGCAGGTGGTCTGAGGCAGGTCCCAGACCCCGTGGCTATGAAATGTATGATGTAATTATTTTTGTTCCACTATGTCGTGTTTAATGTCACGTAGCCCCTCCCAATTAGTATAAAGCCTTCTCACCTTTTCGGCTTGGGGCTGCTCTCTGCACTGTTGCCTCTCAGCGGTGCAGAGGGTAGTCGCTGGCCAGCTAATAAAGACTCACAATTCAGCTCAATTTGGTCTCTCAGTGGTCACTTCTCTCACTCCCTACCATAACAAAGTGATTCTCCTGCCTCAGCCACCTGAGTAGCTGGAACTACAGGCACACACCACCATGCCCAGCTAATTTTTCTATTTTTAGTAGAGACGGGGTCTCACTCTTGCTTAGAGCTGATTTTGAACTCCTGACCTCAAGGGATCTTCATGCCTCGGCCTCCCAGAGTGCTAGGATTACAGGCGTGAGCCACTGTGCTGGGCCTGGATGAAAGTTTTTAAAAACTTTCATCTTTCTTGCCACTAACTGAATGGGACAGTGCTAGAAACTGAATAAATTTGTTGAAATAGTGTCTTTTTTGGTTAACTGCTTCTCATTTTAAGAAATATCAGGTTCTTCTTTTTTATTAAAAAATATCATTGGGCCGAGCGTGGTGGCTCACACCTGTAATCCTAGCACTCTGGGGGGCCAAGGCGGGAGGATCACTTGAGGTCACGAGTTTGAGACTAGCCTGAGCAAGAGCGAGACCTGTCTCTACTAAAAATAGAGAACATTAGCCAGACAACTAAAAATAGAACCAAAAAAGTAGTTGGGCGTGGTGACCAGTGCCTGTAGTCCCAGCTACTGGGAGGCTGAGGCAGGAGGATTGCTTGAGCCCAGGAGTTTGAGGTTGCTGTGAGCTAGGCTGACGCCACGGCACTCACTCTAGCCCAGGCAACAGAGCAAGACTCTGTCTCAAAAAAAAACAAACAAAAAAAGAGAATACACAGACACAAAATCAAGCATCCCTGCTCATTTCAAATTGAATTTGTATTTTGGAGTCACTGAAAGACATTTGAAAAACACATTCAATCAGCTTTTAGAATTAAGAAAACATGTCCTTCTCCTGAACAACCTATTTCTTTTTATTCCAAAGACTTTGGATTTTGAATATACAGTACTTGTGTTCCCTTTCTTTTTTTTTTTTTTGACACAGAGTCTGGCTCTGTTGCCCCAGGTAGAGTGCTGTGGCATCAGCCTAGCTCACAGCAACCTCAAACTCCTGGGCTCAAGCGATCCTCCTGCCTCAGTCTCCCAAGTAAAGTAGCTGGGACTACAGGCATGCGCCACCATGCCCAGCTAATTTTTTTTATATATTTAGTTGTCCAGATCATTTCTTTCTATTTTTAGTAGAGACAGGGTCTCACTCTTGTTCAGGTTGGTCTCGAACTCCTGACCTTGAGCGATCCACCCGCTTCGGCCTCCCAGAGTGCTAGGATTACAGGGGTGAGCCACCGCGCCAGGCCAACGGGAAACTTTTGAAAGAGGGATTAACTTCAGGACTCTGCACAAACACACACACCCTTTTTCTTTCTGGTTCTTTGAAAGGAGAAACAGGCACAATTTATTATGCAAGCATTCACTGAGCCTCTCTGTGCTTGGCCCAGCGATAGGCGATTAACAAGAGAAACAGAGGTCTGGGTCCTGGAGGCGGTACGGTGTCGTCACCCCTCTTGGTTGGCAAGTACCACCAGTTACTGATCAGGCCCACCGCGGCTAGCACAAGGAATGTTGGATTGAGCCATGCAAGACTAAATTCTGAACTGAAGGTGGAACAGTACTTAATGAAGAGCATTTATTAAGGAATCTAAATTGAGTTCCTCTAAATTAGACACTTGTCTAAGCAGCCACGGCCTGTTCGCGTAAGGGGCAGGAAGACAAATCTACGCCCCGGCTATCAGTTGAATGACCTGCAGCTCAGCTCCCGGACTAGACGCATTCTGCGAAGACGCCCGGGTTTCCGGAGCAACCTTCCCGTTCCGCCCCTTTTGGCCCCGCCCCCCAGCCTTTCCCGCCAAAGGCCGTTAGGGCCGCAGAGCATAGTGGGACAAGGCTCTAAGCTAGGTTTCACCAAGTCCTTTGATGGCGCCAAGTTGCTTTCAAAAAGGTTCTTTCCTGGGGAAATTGACTGTCCTTCAAGAACTGAAAGGGGTTAATAACTCCTTTAGCGTGGATTCTGTTTTTAATTTTTACCAAACGGCTAGTGACTCCATTAGCAAACCACGCCACATCAGGATGGTAGTGGACTTTTTTTTCCTTCGTGCGGAGGGTGACGTCGTGCGTACGTGCGTGCGCATGCGTGAGCGTACTAATCGCAGCACTCCTTGCGCTCTCCCGCATGCGTATTGAAATCGAATCGCTGTTTCCTACCGCTTCTCTTCCTCTCTCCCCTCATATCCGTGCGCCGAGCAGATAAAGGCGCCATTTTGGAGAGGCCGCGGGAGACGTGGTGCCGCTGCGGGCTCGCTCTGCTGTGCGCTAGGCTTGGTGGGAAGGCCCGTTCTCGAGTCCGCGCTTTTCGTCTCCGCCATGTCGGGAGGTGGTGTGATTCGTGGCCCGGCAGGGAACAACGATTGCCGCATCTACGTGGGTAACTTACCTCCAGACATCCGAACCAAGGACATTGAGGACGTGTTCTACAAATACGGCGCTATCCGAGACATCGATCTCAAGAATCGCCGCGGAGGACCGCCCTTCGCCTTCGTTGAGTTCGAGGACCCGCGGTGAGGCGGCATGGGGCTTACGGCCTTGATGAAATCGGTTGGAGTAGTTGGGGAGGGCTCCAAGGGCCTTAAGGTAGAGAGTGGGGAAGGGGGCGCTTTTAGAGAGGTTGGAGAGACGACATCGCCCATGCACTAGTCGAGTAAGGAGCCGAGTTGATGTGGCTCCTTTGCTGGCTGGGCGCCTTGGACGTCCCCAGAGCTCTTTAGCATACACAGAGCGGAACACTGAGGCGCTGAGGTCTGGTGTAGAGCCTGGGATCCTGGCGTGTTTCTGGGTGGGGGAGGGGCCATTCCTATTATGCAGCGCATGTGGGCTCTTCCACTTTGGGTGCGCATGTGCGGGGGGGGGGCGGTCGCCGGTTCCAGACTGAGTTAGCTTCTGCCGGTTTCTTTTCTCATCCCTTTTGCTTCTGTGATCGCGCAGAGATGCGGAAGACGCGGTGTATGGTCGCGACGGCTATGATTACGATGGATACCGTCTGCGGGTGGAGTTTCCTCGAAGCGGCCGTGGTACAGGCCGAGGCGGCGGCGGGGGTGGAGGTGGCGGAGCTCCCCGAGGCCGCTATGGCCCCCCATCCAGGCGTTCTGAAAACAGAGTGGTTGTCTCTGGTGAGTTTACTGTTTGTGTGGGTTGATGAGAAGGGACAGAAACCACTTAAAATTTTTCCTTGTGTGATCGGTTTAACAATTGCAAGTTTTTCGTGTTAGGCCTTTTTTGGTTTTTTGTGGTGTTTTTTTTTTGTTGTTTTTTTGTTTTGAGACAGAGTCTAACTCTGTTGCCCAGGCTAGAGTGCCTTGGCGTCAGTCTAGCTTACAGCACCCTCAGACTCCTGGGCTCAAAGCTTTCCTCCTTCCTCAGCCTCCTGAGTAGCTGGGACTATAGGCGTGCGCCACCATGCTCGGCTACATTTTTCTATATATTTTTAGTTGTCCAGCAAATTTCTTTCTCTATTTTTAGTAGAGACGGAGTCTCGCTCTTGCTCAGGCTTGGTCTTGAACTCCTGACCTTGTGCATCCTCCCGCCTCGGCCTCCCAGAGTGCTAGGATTACAGACGTGAGCCACCACGCCCAGCCTCATGTTAGGTCTTAAATTATTAGTTTTTGGGTGAGTTTGGTAAACAAGGATTACTGTGGTGCGGATTTACCAAATTAGGTTGCGGTACTAGAATGTGCTTTAGAAATGATTTTGGACTCTCGGATTACAGAATCTTAATACCTCTTTACCTGCGTACAATCATTAAGTATTTTAGTTTTTGTTCTAATGTATGTATTAAGTTCAATGGGAAATTTGGGATAATTAGTATTAAGAAAAGAAATCACTTTTTCAGGACTGCCTCCAAGTGGAAGCTGGCAGGATTTGAAGGATCACATGCGTGAAGCAGGTGATGTATGTTATGCTGATGTTTACCGAGATGGCACTGGTGTCGTGGAGTTTGTACGGAAAGAAGATATGACCTATGCAGTTCGAAAACTGGATAACACTAAGTTTAGATCTCATGAGGTAGGTTATCCACTTATTCTTTTCTTTGGCCAGAATTGGATACAGTGGTGTTAACAGTGGAATTTGAAGGTAAGGATTCAGGCAAGGGTGTCCAAGTAAATAGCCAGGTTTCTGGTTTTGGTTACATTGTATTCATTCAGCATGCCTGAAGACAGGTGAAAGCTTAGATCTTTCAATGGAAAGTTCTGTCTATCCAATAGGGAGAAACTGCCTACATCCGGGTTAAAGTTGATGGGCCCAGAAGTCCAAGTTATGGAAGATCTCGATCTCGAAGCCGTAGTCGTAGCAGAAGCCGTAGCAGAAGCAACAGCAGGAGTCGCAGTTACTCCCCAAGGAGAAGCAGAGGATCACCACGCTATTCTCCCCGCCATAGCAGATCTCGCTCTCGTACATAAGATGATTGGTGACACTTTTTGTAGAACCCATGTTGTATACAGTTTTCCTTTACTCAGTACAATCTTTTCATTTTTTAATTCAAACTGTTTTGTTCAGAATGGGCTAAAGTGTTGAATTGCATTCTTGTGTAATATCCCCTTGCTCCTAACATCTACATTCCCCTTATGTCTTTGATAAATTGTATTTTAAGTGATGTCATAGACAGGATTGTTTAAATTTAGTTAACTCTCCATGCTCTTCAGACTGTGATTGTGTAAATGTCTCCTGCTCTGGTTTGTGTGAACTGGGATGTTGGGGGTGTTTGTGGTTATCTTACCTGGGGAAGTTCTTATGTTTATCTTGCTTTTCATGTGTCTTTCTGTAGACATATCTGAAGAGATGGATTAAGAATGCTTTGGATTAAGGATTGTGGAGCACATTTCAATCATTTTAGGATTGTCAAAAGGAGGATTGAGGAGGATCAGATCAATAATGGAGGCAATGGTATGACTCCAAGTGCTATTGTCACAGATGAAATTGGCAGTATTGACCTTATACTAAAAGGCAAGGGTTAAAAATGATTATATTCATGTACCTTAAAATACTTGAACATTTTATGCAGTTACCTTTAGCTACAATTGCTTTGCTCTTTAAACCTGGCAATTGTGGCAAAATTGCCCATTTTGTAACAATTTATTTTGCCCCCCTTCCCCCCATTTTTGTTTTAATAGGGACTAATGTGGGAAGAACTGGCTAATTTGTCACAGTACTTAGTTACAACTGTTAATGTGTGACTTGCTGTTGGTGTACATGTGGGTACAGGGTGTCTTTAATTCCAACAAGATAGAGTATAATATCAATACTGCTAAATCTGCATGTCCTCTGTGTGACTGATAGAGCGTTGCTATTTCATTTTTTTAAGACAAAATGAAAGCAAAATATAGAATTCCAATGTATTGGTGTAGATAATCTAGTTGGGAATACTTTTAAGTCTCGCCTTCCCCTTTAAACTAATATTCATAATTGACTCATATGTTTAAAACACTTTAATTTACAAATTAAATTGCAAGATGGGAGTATTAGATTTAGTTTAGACTTAGGTGGGTAGCAATACCAGTAAACTTTTCAACTACATAACTTTTTGCAACCACAAAACCTGTAATACGCTGTACAGTAACAAGTGTTGGCATTATCAGTTGAACTGTAAATATAAAATGCTTCTTCCAATTAGTCTCTATGATTTAAGTTTCTAGAAATTTATCTGAACACCATTCAGAAACTTGTTTTGGGGAATTTGATAGTTATTGATGTACATCTGTTAAACTGATGACAGACATAACTCATCATTCCCCAGAAACCTTTTTTGATTACAGTATCTAACATTTTGCCTCCTCTTTTTTGGTTTTGCTGGTTATAAAGGTTTGGATTGGAGAGGGCTCACTGGATCCCAATCCTTGGAGCTGGATCATTGGATTCAAATCATAATGTGGATAGGATAGGGAGGATGAATTACAAGGATTCATGGAGCGGGATCAGATTACCAGGAACATAGGAGTGGATTCCTGCCCCAACCAAACCGCATTCGTGTGGATTTTTTTTATTCAACTTAATTGGCTATTCCAAAGATTTTTTTTTTTCCTATTTTTGACGATTGGAGCCCTTAAGATGCACGATGGAATTGTGTTTTGCATTTTTTGGTAAAAGGAGCAAAGCGAGGACCTGGAGATGTACGCTGGAGCAATCTCCTTGGAAGGATTCAGCACGAGTAGATGGTAAACATTTAAAGGGGAAAGGGGGGGTTTGTTTAAAATAGTAAATCAGTAAGTCACTTCTAAATTTAAAGAAAACAAAATTGGAGTTGAAGAATAAGTAGGTTTCCAATTGGCTATTGCCGTTTTTCTTTGAAAAAAATAAACATTTTTTAAAAAACTATGCATGGTTGTCCTTTTTCCTCTTCATGTAAGATTTTAACTGGATCTATCAGTTAATACTTTAAATTGATAAGCTTCTGACTCTTGTATTTATGTGTTAGTAAATTAAAAGTATTTAAAAGGCAATATGTAATAAATGGTGTTAGCCATCTCTTATTGTTAATTGTGAAAGTCTTCAGGGAAAGATAAAAGGTGAGACTAAGGCATTTGTGTATGTAATGGTAAATGAGGGGTGACCTAATCTGAAATACAAGCTGCTCCAGCTTTGCTAAAAAGTGATTAAAAACTTAGATACTGCTTATTTTTGGTGGTTATTTGGACAATACAAGTTTTTGTGCAAAACTGATTGATATCCAGTAAATTAATGTTAATTTTGAGTTAGCTTTTGAGGTTCTCAATGAAACTCATCTGAAAAATTGGTAAGTATTAAATGTTAACTTCAGCATAGATGTATTAGAACTCAACACAAATCACTTTTTTTTTGAAATGTGAATAATGCACAAGAAGGTTAGCTGCTTATTTGGGTGAAATCATTGCTAGTAAGAACCTGGGCATTCTTCAGAATGTTGCCTTGTAAATCCTTTTCGACTATAAGGTAATTTTATACCCAAAACTTTGGTATTCTGTACCAAAGCATATCTTGTCATATGCTGCTTTTGTATTTTTCTACTGATAGCCCCTGGTTGCTAAATCTTCAGCTTGATTGAGGAGATTTTTAAAATCCCAATGTTTTCTTTTTTTTTTCATAGCTAGGCACAATCCTCAAACCATTCTTTTCTGCACCCAAAAGAAATAACTAGAACCTAACATTTCCCTTGGGTGCTAATCAGAGTTGGAAGCTGAATTTAAGGTAGTTACTAAGGTGACAGGATTTAAAACCTAGGGGAAACAAGAAATAATTGGTAGCGGAAGAACTGGGCTCTGAGAGAGATTTATATAAGGTCACCCAACCAGTACATCTTAACGAACTTTGTGGAATATCAGGAGAAAGATGTTAAATTCAAAAGTACGATTTCACTGAAAAGTACTTGGGTATAAATTCATTAAAGTAGTTCTAGTTTTTTCATAAGAATTAAGTATAATCGCCAAGAAGTGAAAAGATTTACTGTTTAAAAAAATTCTGAACGATTATAGTTTTATATGACATGCTTGATATTTTAAACTGTTAAATGAATAGAATTCATTTTAAACATCAGATTATTAAAGGGAAGATAAAAAGTGACTAAAAAGATGATTTTGGAAGGTTAATGTGAGGTAGATTTAGGTTCATTTGTGTTTATTGAATGTTTTGGAAACAAAAGGCCAAAAAATGTAAATGGCCTTCGCTCAAGGTAGAGTGTATTGAAGTTGAAAGATGTGCTTTACTGACCCCAGATTGAAATGACATAGAAGATATACCTTGTCTACTGTATAGGCTGAATTTGGAGATATAGAGATTTTGGTGCATATATATGAAAGGTAAAGGGCCATAGGTTTTGTAGTTAAGGTGACCAGACAACTAAAAGCTGTTGACAGGAAATACTTCTATTTGTAGTCTTAGGAAATGGACCTTAAACCTCTCTCTACCCATATTGTCAGAAGAAAGACCCTTTTGAAACTACAAAAGCTCTCTTGAATTTTTTGCCTTATCGACCTATGTATTTCCCTTTAGAATATTGTAGGGAGCCCATAATTATTTTCTAACCAAGGAAACACTTAAGTCTCTTTAAGAAGCAATTATTTTTCATAACATCAGATTGAATAACCCACATTGCTGTTCAGCCTACATCTATCTGACTGGAATCAAAAGGTAAGAAACTGATTTTCTGATTGCTAGTTGTTTGGGATCTGAATTTTTATTTTTTAAAACAAAGCTAAGTTTAATATTTTTAAAAATACTGTTTGGATTGTGAATAGATTCTCTTCGTTTAAAATGGCTTCTTGTTTTATACTTTAAATAAATTTTGAGTGCTTATATATCCACCCATTGTAGTGCTCGAATTTGATCTAGACTCTCTACTTTCCTCAGTTTTGTCTTTAAAACATTGTCTTGGTCATTAGGGCTGGTATTTTCAGGTTTCTGTGGTCACGGGGAATTCCTTATGCTTGCCTTTTTGCTTACTTTGTATATGAAGTTTGTAATTAAATTACAAATGAAACTATGTATTTACCATAAAAAATTTAAAAATGAGAAGCTGTTAGACTGAAGTTCTGTTGTAACATAACCACCCTTCGTGTTTACTTATTTCCATCACCATAAGAAGAGTGCCCAGAGGCAGAAAACAGATTCACAATCTCTTATCCATTTTCTGAAATCCAAAAAACTGAAAGATTTTTTGTTGTTAAGGTAATGGAATATGAAACCTGACCAGAATTGATGTCTTCATTTTGCACTTAGTGTGACTAAAGTTTACCTGCAGAAATATAGATGTGCTTGATTATTCATTACACACAGTTGCCACAGACTTTGCTGAGGGCATTACATAATATAGGGTATATATACCACAGTATCATAAAGTGCAAATAGGTCTGAATCCCGTACATCTGGCCATGAGAGTTACGGATAAGGGATTGTAGAACTGTACTAGAATACACAAGTCTAATGCTTCTGTGTGTAATTTGGGTATATGAGTGGAAAACCTGTTACTGTGGATCCTTTATTGGGATAAGTTCCCCGTCTTTTTAGGCTGAAGCAGCCACAAGAAAAAAAAGGTATGAACGACATTTCTTTATTCTTTTACGGTAGTGGACTCAACAATTAATTATACTCTATTGAAGGAAATATGGAAATATTCAGCCATACTAGAGTATACAGTACAGTACTCTATATTCTATTGAGGTAATTGTTTCTGTTTCGCTTCTTAACAGGAACATTGTCCAGTCTGATCCTATAGGAAAAGCTGGGATTGGCATGAAGTAAAGAGATTATAAGGAAACGTTCATTGTGTCGTATTGTGATTGTCTGCAGAGTAAATAGTAATGCTGGCAAACTAACATTGGCTTTAAATATAGACCCAAGAAGTTACAACATATTTTAAGAAACCAGCACTTACTCCTGTGATTGAGAACTTTGGAGTGCTGCATTGCTAGCTTTGAAAGCTATGCCTGACAACCCTGAAAATGGTTGTGAGATAGTAGATTTCAAGGGGAGAATTTTTTCTCTTATAAATATCGCTCAGTGCTTTAGTAGTACACAGAAAATAAATTAGTTTTTGACATTTAGATTTAGGCAGAAGTAACCTCATAATTTACAACATTTTAATAAGTGCCAGGCTGGGTTTTCAGGGAGAGAAAAGTCATACATGCCTTTTCATAAGAAGGTTACCATTTAGGCAGTTAGAACACTTCAGAGAGTTCAGCTGGGTGCTTTGTCATCAGCTGTTAAGAGTACAAAGGAGATAATACCCAAGCATCAGGTTAAAAGGTGTCTTAACTCCTGTCACCATATAACACCATACAATGTGAAAACAGTAGAAATTGAAACTTTCAATTTTCCTAGGATACAATACTCGTCCCCACCAAATACACTTTGAACAAAAACATGAATTTGGAGGGATGCCAAAACGTCTAGTAATTTTTTGCAGTGTTCTGTTAGTCATTGGCGTAAATGCTAGGGAAAAATCATTTAGCCACTAGAGGGAGCTATGACACAATCAACCAGGAAATTATCCCTATTGTAAATGTGTACAGCAAGGTGGAGACCAACCACGTTTATCTTCTGTATGAGTTCTAAAGTTAGATTGTTTAGGTAAGTTTCTTCCTGTAACTTTACTTCTGCCTTCCTATCCGTTGGGCAAAGTTTGTGTTTTTTTTTCATTTTCATCTTCTGGATCCATTTAGGGTTTGTTTTTTGAAATACAGTCTCTGTTTCCTGGATAGAGTGCAGTCATCATAGCTCACTGCAACTTCACTACTCTTGGGCTTGAGAAATCCTCCTCCCTCAGCTTCCCAAGTAGCTGGGACTACAGGCGAATTTTTCTGTTTTTTGTAGAGACAGGATCTCGCTCTGGCTGGTCTCGAACTCCATAACTCAAGCAACCCTCCTGCCTCAACTTTAGTGCTAGGATTACAGGCATAAGCCACCACACCCGGCCCATTTAGGTTTTAAACAGAGTTTAAACAGTACCTTACAGGTACTCAAATCCTGTAACTCAGGAAAAATGTTTAGGTTCTGAGACTTAGAAGAAAATGCTAAAGACATGAGTCTGCTTATTTTCTGCCTACCTTGTACATCTCCAGGTGTGGAATAGTAAGGCTAGGAATGTGAGAATTGGGTACAGGAGTCGGCGTGCTGTAGAAAGAAAAATACAGGCATAAAATTGGTCATGTACTACAAAAGAATGTGCTTTCAGAGACCCTTGTTTTTTTTCATGGTATGAAACAGTTTTAGGAATGATATTATTCTCAGTGTTACTAAGAGGCTTTTAATGATAATTTGTCTAAAATTCTATTTATTTGCCAAGTTAGCTGTTTTCTATTTTCTAGGCCTTTAGTAGATGCAGAGTATCTTGTGATCAAAAAGTACACAACAATTTTCTTAACATGCTTACTTAGTGCCCTTTTAACAGAGCTGAAAACCATTGGGAATTAAGCACTTGAGAATTTGTCATTTCTATCCCTCCCTTCCCCCAGGTTTACATTATAAAAATGGAAAGGACACAAACTTCTCTCCTGTGTAAAGTATAAATTGTCACTAAGAATACTGTATTAACAAAGTTTTTTAGGCCCACA
This sequence comes from Propithecus coquereli, assembly GCF_000956105.1. Lineage (NCBI taxonomy): Eukaryota > Metazoa > Chordata > Mammalia > Primates > Indriidae > Propithecus > Propithecus coquereli. The sequence continues at coordinate 3,185,213 of NW_012148452.1, forward strand.
TGATGAGATTTAGTCATCAAGAAGATGGATATGGGAAAACTGGCCTTAAGACGTTAATGTCAGAAACTTGTCTGTTTTGAAGAATATGATACTAAAAATGGACACATTTTGCAGGAGAGAAAAGGAATCAAATTTACACAGTAGGGACTTCTCTGCCTGCTAAGTTAACACTTTATGTTGCAGGGGAGACTACAGGAGGGAGTTGTTGACTAGTAGCCTTGCTGCAAATTGGATTGAGAGCACTGAAAGGGCACTAGATTGATTAAGCCTGTCCTTAATCCTATAAATGTTAGTTCTGGTGTCCTTTTGGTAATTTAACTTGTGAAGAGGCACTCTGAATCCATAAATTGTACAAATGAAAATCCAGAATTCCCGTTGTAAAAAGAGAAGAGCTCACTAAACTTGGAAATAGTTAAAGTTCTAGAAGTCATGATAGAATTGTTCCCTCAGATGCTGGGTATTAAAGGAGTCTTTGTGTGTTATTTTGGGATAAGCTTTCAAGTTGCTGCAATCATTAAGGCTTAATACATAGGACCAGACTGTAGCATCAAAGGGAACTACAGTCTTTAAGTAGGACTGGGAAGTCCTGGGCTGAATCTCTTCTACACTTAACAGTGGCATGCCTAGAACTTTGGGCCATAAAATACTAAACCAAGAGTGACATCCATGTCTTAGACTAGAAATGTAAAACGGTTGGCTGTACTGCAAGCACACTACAGAGAAAGCCAAAATGGCTCCTTTGTCCTCTAAAAATAGTAAATAGTTAAGTTCTATGTCTTAGCCACAGTGCCACTGTGTCTATGATTTGGGCTAAACTAAAGATTTGTTTATTTGTCAAATAAGACTTCTTTAAAAGGCTGTTTGGGTTTGTCTCCCATCTTCAATTGCCTTATCAGCATTCTCGTGTGCACCCAAATTCATTACTGAACTGTTCTAACTGGTTTCAGTGACACCAGTCTCTCCATCCTGGGTATCAAGTCAGCTTCCTAAAACATGTCACTCCCTTTCAACAGTGTTATATTCCATCTTTCAAGTTTATTGCTGTTGTTAGTCATATCTTCCCCTGCTCTGGTTGATACTAACCATGTTTGGTTTCGCTTCTGTGTATCTGCTTATATTTTCAGACACACTCCCCCCTTGGCAGTCTCCCTGCTTCCTCGAAGCCTCAAAGGTTTGGCTCAAGTCACACTTCATTCCTGAAACTAAGCAAGCTACTAAAGCCCTTTAATAGCTCTCTTCAAGATGCATTTAGTTGCCTTATAATTCATCTCATTACTGTTGAATGTTTTGTGTGTGTTGATTTTTCCTATCTGATGGAATTTCTGTAATGTGTTTCCCAGTGAGCCAGATAACAATGCTGACAGCTTATATGGATTGACAAGACACGGAAAGAACTTAGTACCCCCAAAAAGAAGCTCTGTAGAAGTCCATATTTTACAAATCATTGGTTAACTGTGGGTGGATTATTAGGGAAAGTATTTTAATCCTAACATTGGATCAAATAATCCCTCCTCAGATGTGAAGCCAGGAAATTTCAATGAATTTAAATGCTAGCCTAAGTCCAAGTATAATTTCAAAAGTAAATGTTGCCCCCCAAATTGGTCTTGCAAAATCAAAAAGAAAGTTGTTTTGTAAGCTGTGCACACTTCTTTCAGTATAAATCATCAAGAATTGATGGCATTGTGTCCTAAAAGACTAAGCAGTTCCCTCTCTTGCCGCTTCCTCCTGGGTATCCTTTTTCTATCATTTATTCTTAAGCTTGATCTTACAGAGGAAAGCTTAAGTCGCCTCAGAATTTAGTGATCCTGCCTCAGAATCTCTGCAGATCTCTCATTGAGACTGAATCATTTTGGTTCCTTTTTTTGGGGGGGGGGGTTAGTAGTTATTCATAAAGGGATTAATACATAGATTTATAGTAGGCTTGTTTATAGTGAAGAGACTGGATATTATGTGTATTATTCCTTGGGTTGGGAAAGAATCTTAGGCTTTACTTCAGGACCCTGACCCTGACCTTTAGGCTGATAAGAGAGGATCAGCTAGCTGAAGCAATTCTCTCAAGGCCAAGAGACCCAGTGGATACTTATATTTAATACTCCACTTCCCAAATCCTGCAAAATCTAGCCTCATTCCTTTTTCTGTTAAAAATTCTTCCACCCCTTGATCAGCTATAATGATTGAAGCATTCTTGAACTAATTGCACTCTATTTCTGCTTTGCTTTTCTTCAGCATGCTTATATAGTATGTTACATATGCATGTTCCCTTTAACCTGTTCTCTAGTTGCACATTTGTGTTTCGTTTCCCTGAGCTACATAGTAAACTCAGTGAACAAGGGCTGTTTTTAACATTTTGACATTTCTACCAAGATGCCCAGTATGCTGGTACATGTACATTAATACATGTGAATAATAAATACATTAATGAAATCCTAGGCAAGTGTGCCACATAGCTTAAATCTTAGGCACAGCGTGCTGCTCCAATCAGATTGGGCTTATTTCTAAAATAGTAATAACCCCCAGCTTTCATGCCCTTGCTATCTTTTTTAATGGAAAATTTTGAGGGGAAAATGCAAGGCCATGGGACAAAAATACCTGATCTTAATGAAAGTAATAGCTAACTGTTTTACAAAGTACTTTGACTCATTTTAATCCTCAAGTAGTATTTAGCCTCATTTTGCACTTTGAGGAAATAGACTCAAAGATGTTAAAGTGGCAGGCCCAGAACTTGAATCCAGGTCTTCTGATGACAAATTCGTGTTTATTTTACTACCACACTGCTTTTTTAAGCCAGCCTACCTTTTGCAGTTGGGAGGTTCTTAGGGGGTGAATAAGTCTTCGACTCAAGTAAACACCACCTGTAATATCTACCTAATGCCACCAGGGTGTCCCATGGTGCTGTCTTTGATCCATGTGCTTACCCTGGGACCTGGGTGATACTCCCAATCAGCAGTATCTAGTCATACGGGCCATGGCCCAGAGCCTGGCAGCAAGAAAGTAAGATGCTTAGCTCCCTGCCTTCCCAGTGTGCAGTGCACAGCCAGCTCTCAGAGAATCCCTTGCCTTCTTTTGACCCTTACTATTCAGGCTGGTCCCACAGAAGGACAGCAGGTCACATGGTGGCCAGGGCCTGGCTAGCTATTCAGTAACTAGGCAGCAGCCCCACAAGAGCATAGAAAAGAACCTGTGGATGGGTAAATGTCTACAAATGTCTGCGTTTGTTTTGATAGCTGAGTATACACTTAAATTTATATTAGTAAAACAGGTCCACAAGTTACTACTCTAGGTACCTGAGTTTTGAAAGCCAATGTGTGGTGACCTCCTACTTTCCAATTTGCAGTAAAAATGTTTGCATTACACTTAGCCTGAGTATACAGCCTCTTAGGTTATCAGTTTTTGTATTCAGCAACCCTAGATGGAACAATGTCAAAGCTTTGCTTATATGAGAACAATAAGGCAGATAGCCCCTTTAAAAATTTCCTTCCCAGTGCTCCTTAAGCACTTTGTACAAATGTCTATAACTGGTTTATAATTTCTTTACAAGTCTTGTTTTCTTCACTGGAGGAGATTCTTAGAAGTATCTCCAGTGGCTAGTGCAGCTCCTGGCATTTAATAGGTGCTCAGTATTTTTTGGTTTACTGAAATAGTAGTGCTTCCAAAATAGTTCTGAGATAATGCTATACATGAGCCATTTTTCTAAGGAGAGGGTCTATGTTAGAAACAGCTTTGTATTCAAGCTGATTAAAATTAACTATGAACTGGTAAGTTAGTCCTTGCTGGCCTTTCAAAATCTTCACTACAACTTTCTAGGTTGGAATTCTCAGCATGGCCTGAATTTGGGGCTATATCTGAGCTGTTTCTCTTTAGTTGTCATCCATATGATACCTCTAGGACTGGGTGTTTACCAGGGCTCTTCAAGTCACTGGGAGAGACTCCTAAATTAAGAGTGGACTACTGACTTGGGATATGGAATTTGTGGTGCTCCTTCCCTTTCTCCTCCTCGTCTTCCCAGGTGAGTTTCCATCTCAAAACTCCTAAGCCATAGTGTTGATATCACTGTGGAACAAATCCTAAATCTACCCTCTAATAGTCAAGTTTACCTGAATTTTCTCAGTTCAACTCTGGTGAAAGGTCTAATCACAGATTGTTGTACCAACTTGGACCCTTTCATGTGCTTAAGTGATCAGAATAACTGCCTCGGCTAAATAAATGTGTATAGAATATATACGGGGCTTCCTCAGGCTTCAGCATATTTCCCTAGATGTGCTATGGAAGAGACCATGAACAAATTACTGTAGCAGTAAAAGTGACCAGTTGTGATGCAAGCAATCTTCTTGTCCCTAAGAAGTATCACTAAGGGATTTTTTTTTTGGTCCCATATTATATGACTATTAAGAAATGGGTCTGAAAATATTCTTTGATATGTGAGGGAAGAGTATGCCTTTGCCACTTAAAAGTACAAACTACTAAAAGGCAGAAATAATATGTATGCTCTATTCCAGTCCCCACAGTGTCTGTTTCTAGGTTTGCTTTATACCTGATGCTCAGGAAGTATTTTCACTGGCTTGGGTTGACTACTTGCCATCTGCTTTCTGAGGATTCATTGCTGAATGAAAGGGGAAAGAAAGTGAAAGGAGAGGTGGGGGGAAAGAGGAAGCTGGAGAAATAAGAGGAAACAGCTGGAAACTGAGGGGGTAGGACTTACCTAAGGTCAGTAAAACAAAAAGCTAGCAGAGGACAGGGTCAGGCCCTGGGGATAGAGGGATAATTAACTTCTGTTAGCTGGTTGAGTAGAGCCTTGTGTGCTTTGTTAGACCAAAGGTACTTCAAAGGAAAACTCTAGATTTGTTGTTCATCAGGTCAAAATCTATCCTGCACTCTAGGAATTCTGGTCTTCCTTCAGGCCTAGCAGAGAATTTGCTGCCACTGCTCGGGCAACCAAGGGTGAAGTTCTTCAGGTAGTATTTGCAGACAGCAGCGGGTAAGCTTGATGTATTATTCACAGCTTAAAGAGTAAATGCTGAGTATAGCTGTTGTTTCTGTATAGAGCTTTTAACAACCAGTTCACTAGGTCCCTTTACCTGCATTTATGCCTGGAGCAGATGACTAAATGTAGAACTTGTGGCAGTTTCTAGTTCAGAGACTTCTCAGAGTCAAGAAACAGTATCCTTTGAGGAGTTAATTCTCTCACTTGGAGCCTTAGCAGGATCTTATGTTGTCCAGGCCTTGTGTTGCCATCTGTTGGCATTGCTTGCTAGAATGGAGCGGCCTTCCCAAAGCTTAGTCCAGCTAGTCTTGTAACGTCATATTGGTATCACAGGCCCCTGCTGCTCACTTACCTCACCCAGGGAACATCCTACATAGGTTCTTCAACACCTGTTTCGTTATTCCCCATTCCCTTTACTGCCAAGAATGGAGGGACCCTCAGATGAAGATCAAATTGACCCAGTGAAGAAAAAGCTGAAGGGAGATGTTTCTCTTGGTAGAGTGTTCACTTGATACATATGTTTATGCCCTGCCCCTACTCTTCAGGAGAACATTTGGACAGGCATAAACAGTTAGTAAATTTTTTTGCACATGACTAGCATTTTTGTTTTTTCTGGTAATACAGATGGTAGCATATCTGTTTAGTGTCATTACATCCCTCTTTTAATGTGTTTGGGTGGAGGCTATAGCCACTGAGAAGTTCACCTCCATACCAGAGAAATTTTGTGTGTAAGGATTTAATTTATGTTTTTGACCATTAGCACAATGATGGAACTGAGCTGATCTTTGTAGTTTGGTTCAGGCCCACCAAGTTTGTGTGACCTGTTAAGTATCAACTTTTTTTCAAGCTCAGCCATTACCCTGGTCCTGGGGCATCTGAGGGCAGTGAAGAACAAGTGTCCAAAGGAGAAATGTCGGTGCCTGAGAGTATGTTTTCCAGTTGTATTGAATTTCTTACTTGGTGTATTTTTGACCTGTCTTAGTTTCTTTCCTTCTTGTGGCCTTTGCTATTTGTGTGATATTCTCTGTCAGTCATTCAAGAGTTGTAACATGGAAGATGGTATTTCTGTGCAAATGCTTTATGGGTGAAGCTGATAGGTTTAGCATTGATTTTGCCAGTGTCTTTCAAGAAGAGTTAAGGTGGTAAGTATGATTCCATGGCTTTGGACTCATTTTTGAAGTCTTGGGTGTGTGACCTTTCTTAGAAGCAAGAGTGTGGTTTTCTTTTTTTTTTTTGAGACAGGGTCTGGCCCTGCTGCCCAGGCTGGAGTGCAGGGGCATGATGATAGCTCACTATAACCTCAAACTCCTGGGCTTGAGCCATCCTCCTGCCTCAGCCTCCCGAATAGCTGGGACTACAGGCATGCACCACCACACTGGGCTAATTTAATTAAGAGCCCTCAACTACCAGTTGAACTCAATGTCTACTAGGAAGATGGGTAGATTTTTTCCCTGTCTCTTTGTTCTCTTTGAGTATCTTCCAGCTGTCAAAGAACTTAAAAAGGTATTCAGGAAGAAAAAAATTGTTTCCTCTTCCTCACCTTGTCAGTTAAAACAGAGATAACTAGTGGTGACACTTTAGGGGGTAGAATAGAAACACACACCCCACTTCTGACCACATGGGCCACAGGCAAGTGGCTTTAAGCCCTTAGTGTGGTTATCCAGCTTGGGGGTGGGGGAAGGAGCTAGCTTCTGCTTTCCTCCTGAGAAGCTTGGGGTTTTGTCGGGGGTGGGGGAAAGCAGTTCACTTGATCTGGTCCCCAATTGCATTGAGGCTGATATTGAAAGATGACACTTCTTTTTGCCCAGAGCTTTTTGGTATTTCTAAATATTGCAGTCTTGGTTTTTAGAATTGGATTTGTTAATTGTCAGTTCTAGCTTTCTTGCATGAAGAGTTCATTAGCTTGCCAATTTGAAGTTTCTAACTGATTCTAACTTTCTACTAGAAGTTTTGGATTTGATTTGTTTTTGGTTTGTTGAGCAGTCTTACTTGCGTACAGGTACCTGACAACAACAGAGATAGATACTTTCTGTTTCTAGGATTCTAAATCTATAATCTAAATCCTTAATGTATTTATTCACAGAACTTTAAAATCCTCTCCACACTAGGAAGGAAATTTCCTGTTGCTTTCTAATATCTGCTAAAAGTTATCTTTAGAAAAACAGATCTTAATAGGCATCTTCCTTTGTCATGTGTCATTAGTCCTTTGGCCATTTACTTTAGGGCTCTTTGAGGGAGAGAGAGATAGAAGAAAACCTGTCACTTTAAGAGAAAGTGAAAGGAATAATTAACTGGCTCGAAGGTGGTAATGCAGAGTTCTCAGCCCCAGAGTTAATCTAGAACCACTTAATAGCACCAATAAAAATATTTACTTAGCATCTGTTGTATTTCAGGAAGTGTTCTAAGCATTTTATATACATTTCTTGTTTAATCCATAGGTGGCCCCTGTGAGATAGATATTTTCTTCTCGTTTTCCAGATGAAGAAACTGAGGCCCTGAAAGGTTAGGTGACAGGTCATACAACTTGGGGTGGGGGGGTGGAAGAGAAATCTGAACAGGGCAGTTGGGAATCTGACTTTTTTGTGGGTGAATGTAGGCATTTCTTATTTTTTGCTTAGACACCAACCATTTCAGATATTCATGTTTGAAGGTAACACCATTGATTTACTAACTGAAAGCTGTTTATAATAAAGATTAATTTACTGGCTTTAGACATCAGTAGTCTTTTCACTGGATCCCAGGATATGGTCTGTGGAAGCTGGCTTGAGGAGGGGCTTGTTTTGTTGGTGATTAAAGATACTGTCTGTCCTAAAAGTAGAAATGCCCCTTCTAGAGATATAGTATTTGATTATAGTGGTTTCATTATATTCCTCTAACAGTTGGAACTGATTGTTTTTGAGTACTTGTCTAAACGTTTGTATATTTTCCTTCTGGAAAATATCTCAGTGTTTAAAATTTCATCTGAATTTAAAAGGTTGTTAATTCTTCTTTTTAAGGGGAAGTTTGGGAAACAATCAGGATTTCTGGTTTTGTCTTATGGATAGAGATAAAATTATCCATTTTCCTCAAGAAAAGTGATACTTAAGAATCTCAGCTTTTTAGTAATGAGAACTGGACTGTTTTCACTTGACCTCTACTTCCTTTTAATGGGGAAACCCCTCCCCAGAGGTGCTGTGTGAAAGATTGTTGGGGAAAGGGTTTCTAGATCCCAGGCTAAGAAGTTCAACAATATTGTCATTAGAATAATGGTCTTCATGAAGTACTGGTTTTTATAATCCTGAAGCTTCATTTTTACCACAATTTGAAAGGCAGCAGCTGAGGAGGAGAGGCTATGCAGAGAAGGAAAACTGAGGGAGCTGCATTACAGAGACCTGGAAGTGAATGTATTAAGACAGGGAAGAAGCATAGATCTGCTGTGCACCGAATAAAAATAAAAGGACATACAGTGTCCAAGGTCAGAGCAAGAACATAAAGGTTTTAATTTACCTAGTTAATTCCTTAGGTTTACATCTTAGTTCTCTCCTTATTTTGCATGTATATAAACTTAGGCTTCCTGAACCATATTATTTTTCTTTCCAAGAGAGACTTATGGACATTATAGGAGACGTGGGGGCCACTGTAGCAGTTTGGCTGAGGAGTGTATAAGAAACTCTTCATCGTTTTCTGTCCCCTCCTGTCTTAGGCTGACCAGTTCTCTGCTACTGATCCAAACCCCAGAGCTTCTCATTCATCCCCAAGGCCTCCAGGCAGTATCCAATGGGGAATCAGCTCTAAAAGGAACCAGACCAACATTTTCCAGCCCCTTCATTCTGGTGACTGAGAATGAGGAAAGAGTGGAAGAGGGTATACTTTTGTAGTGGATGGAAAGGAAACCGACTGTCATATTACGGTACCTCGTCAGTTTCTATTGCCATAGAATTCTGCAGCCATAATATTTTTATTGTGTATGTTTAGGGGAAGTTGGAGATGGTAACCTTGATTAGAAGTGTATGGAGGGGAATAAATGGGATGAGATACGAGTAAGTTGGTTTTGAAAGATTTGAAATCTGGAAATAATGTGTCCATCTGAAGTTTTTTTTTTTTAAACTAGAGTTTATAAAAATATCAGTGATATAGCCTGCCCTCTCATTTCCCTACCACAGGAGACTTCTTGGACTGGAGACACTTGTTTAATAATAGCTTGTCTCTGATATTCCCAGTAGCTACCTCTATGTGAGGAAAGGATAGAAAACGTTAAAGACATCATCATACAGGCTCCTCTCTACAAAGTTCCAGCAGCAGTGACGCCTACATGGAAGACTTGGAACTGCAAACAGAGGCTGGGGTCACCTCCATGACATCTCCTGACGCTGTCCAACCAGAAGTTCGATTTTTGTTCTGGGGGAGTGAAGAAGGAAACAGATTGTACTAAAGGACTAAAATAATTTGTCTATACTTTCTCACTTGTTATTTTTATTATTTTTGGCGGGAGAGGAGGGGTATTAGGGTAGAATTTCACATCCTATCGGGAGTGAAGGGGAGGATGGGGAAGCTCAGCCCTTTACCCAAGAATAACCCAGTAATGACATCTCTACGCGTGGGAAGTGTTTCCCTCGACACTGGGAGGATCTGAGGCTGCACCCCAGTGGGATTCCCTGCTTGAGTTAGAAGGCTACTCAGAGGGAGATGCATATCATAGAGTTTGTAGGACTTAGCCAGCCCGGAATGAAATGCCAAAAGGGACAGACACTCGAAGTCAAAGGGGCTTCCCCTAATTTGGAGGTAGAGGCCAGGTGTCCGCCGTGGTCTGTGCCCTCCGCTGAGAGTTTAATAGGGACGCGATGCTGCTGGGCACCGTGTCTGAGTCACGGGAGATGGCCCAGCTGTGCCCAGCGGGCCAGCGCCAGACCCTGGCGTCCTCCATCTTCTCTCCTGAGCTCCCCCTGCTCCAGCTGCCTGAGCCACGGACCGCAGCACCACACACCCCCGCGGGGGGGGACGCCGCGCCCCATCCCCGCCCCCGGCCCCACCCCAGCCCCCCCGCGGGGGCTCTGACCCCACCGCCGGCAGGCACTGGCTGAGCTCCCAGGCGGCGAGCCGGCAGCGGGGACGCCCAGAAGGGGTCGGGGCAACTGGGGGCGGCGGCGGCCGGGCCGGGGCTCCCCCCCCGCCCGCGCTCGCCGCCGCGGTGGTGCGTCCCGGAGGTTACCGGAAGTGGCCGCGCTCGGCGCTGCCATGTTGAGGAGCCGCCGCTGCCGCTGCCGCCGCCGCCGCCGCCGCTTTGTTGTCGCCTCCTCCGGCTGAGGAGGCTCCCCGAGCGGGGGGAGTGGGGAGGAGGGGGGTCGGCCGCCGCAGCCATGGAGGCCAACTGGACCGCGTTCCTGTTCCAGGTACTGGGGGCCCCCCCGGGGGGGCACGGGGGGGACAGGGGGGCCGGGCCCCGGGCTGGCGGGCGGGCGGGCGCTCCTCCTCCCCTCCCTCCCGGCTCCGCTCTCCGGCCCGGCCTTAATCCCCCTTTGTTTTTCCGCCCGCCCGCCCCGGCGGAGCCGGGCTGCTGAGGTGAAAGGAGGCGGCCTCACGGGGTGCGGGGGAGAGAGCAGGCCTCGGGGTGAACCCAGAGCCCCCCCAGCACACACACGCGCACACACACACATACACACACACACCCTTCTCTCCTGCCCTGAAGGGGAAGGGAGGAGGCCGATCGCTGTCACCACCCCGAGGCCCAGAGAAAGGAGGGCGCCGGGCCGCTGGATAGCGCGGGCTGCCCAGCCACTGCGCGCCAGCCGGGTCCCGCACCGTGGGGTGAGGGGGGTCCCCAGGTCCTGCTCTGAGTCTCGTTCTCCCCCCCCACTTCATCCATCTTTCGCTCGCTCTTTCTTTTCACCTCCCTTTCCTTTCTTTTTGTGTATATGCGTGTGTATGTTGACTTTCTGACCCCCCCTCCCGCATCCCCGCGAATAGCGGGTATGTCTAGGTTCCCCGCCACTCCCCCTTCCCGCCGCCCCCCCTTGTGTTTACCCAGTGGAGGGGGTGTTGTGTGTTTCCCCTCCCTAAACTTTTTCACTGGATTTACATTTTTTCTTTCCCAAGCCTCAGCCGAGCCTTGGCAGCTGACACCTTCTCCCTCCGTCCAGCTCTCCCGCCGTCCCATTCAGCCCGGGGAATCCCCCAGCCGGGCCGGGCCGGGGAGGGGGGAGCGCTGGGGGCCGGGACTCCTGGAGGCGCGACCTTCTCCCGGAGCGCTTTTCTCTCTCGGCCCACCTCGATCGTTTGCTCCAACCTAGTGGGGAGACGGAAAGCGGAGAGCGCAAACAAAGTCCGCTTACAAAGCCCCCAGATGAGTCACTCATTGGGGTGTTGGTCTTTGCTTTTTGCAAGAAACTTAAAAGTGACTGTAGCCGGTACGTTGGCAATTCTCTTGCCCGCCCACTTTAGGTGGGGGACCCCTCTTTGGAAGATCTAGGCTGCAACTTATTTTTTTCCTGCTTCGTTTCTGTTTGCACACGAAGCATTTAGTGGGCAGTAGCGATGAGCTCACGGGGAAACTTCGGAACCGGAGGAGGTTAGGAAGCTAGCTCGTCACTTTTAAGTGCGTTCTTCCCGCCTCTCTGAGTTATTTTCCTTCTTTGAATACTTCGTGAAATCCCAAACGCGTAGCTTGGGCGCTTGAGACCTTTCGGAACTAACCAGGAACGGATGCAGAATTTTCGAAAAATTATCCTTCCAGTTACTGGATTCATCTCAGTGAATTTAATATAGGGAATTGGAGAATTCAGACATTACCTATTGTGTAGACCTGGTTTATTGTTTTAAGACATATATTTTTTCAAATATGGAAATTTGTTTTTAAGTAGTTACTGAAATATATTCGGGCTTCTTAAAATTGAAAATACTCAAAATTATGAAACTCAGGAACTTCCTCCTTTTCTCATTATGGTGTAGTATTGTTTTATTGTGCTTTGATAAGCTTGATAATAATGTGATAAACCAACTTAAAATGCACTGGAAAAGAAATGATACATGACTAGCTGTCATCCAGGTTGGTGTAAAGGTGGCAAATGCTTTATTTTTCTCGAGAAAAAGAAAAGATATGGGATCGATGGGCCACTGAAGTGATTTTCACATGATTAAAAAAACTGTGTTAAACCTGGTGTCTACAAACTTAATAGAGATTGAAAAAAAAACAGAAAAAACTTATAACTCATCTTTAGAAAGCTCACTGAAAAATTTTTGGAATACTTCTTAAAAAATTATTATTCCGTCCCTGGGTAAAGCAAATGCCAAGCATTTTGATCAACTTTTTAGTTAGATTTTATACTACTTAATAGTTTCCAGCTATTAAAATCTTTTTTTTCCACCTGATGGAGAAGTGTGAAAGCTAATATTTGATCCTGGGCTTGGCAATGTGTGCAGTGAAAATTGTTGGAAAACTTAAAATGTAGAGCCAAGGGCAGTTGAATGGATGAGGAGAATATTTCAGCCTTTTCTATGGAAAGATATGAATAGACTTAATCAGTTCTGGTATTAAGTAATTTTCACTGGGGGAATGGAGTTAAATTTTCTTGTTTGTTTCCTGGAACATCCTACTGAATTTATATTTTAAAACAATTTAATACCTGCTTGCTTTCCAGATAACCTGGTGGAAAGTGAAAGCTATAGCTGCTAAAATGTTTGATGGATTATTCTTCTAACAGGACATTCAAGATATGACTCACCGATGCTAATTTGTTCAGTACAAAATCTTTTACCCTCTGGCACTGGAGATTTCATGGTGCCATATCCTACTACCCTGGGTGATGAAATAACATTTCTGTTTAGTTTTTTGCCAGCCTCAGAAAAAGGAAAGTTTGAGCAGGATTAAAAATCCTTACAGTCAAAAGAGATGGGAGATAAAATTAAAACTTTGATTTGATGATGATAGTCAAATAAAAGCCCAGAAGTTATATTTTAAAAATAAATTTAAAAGTAAATCACTTAACTAAAGGCCAGCTGTGGTTGTTATTTTACTCTGTCTCTCCCCCAGAGAACAAGTTGGGAAAACCCAGTTCCCCCTTAGAAGGCTTCATGTAGAAGTGTGGGGATCCTAGGAATCCTCAGAGAGTGATTCCTGTAGTGGTTCTACAGCATTTCACCCAAGAAGCAGGGACCTGGTGTGACCCTCGTATGAAAGTGAGCTTCAGCAATGCTGTAAAAATACTTTATGTTGCCACAGACATCTGAATTGGTAAAATGGCAGTAAGTGCTTTTAGTACTCCATCGTACTAATGGTTGTTTAGAATTGAAAAATGCCTCTATAAGTCTGAACTTTGTCCAGAAGATTTGCATTCCCTATTATCTGATCTGTTAGCCTTTGAAATTGTATATCTTGAGCTATCTCCAACTATTAACCATTTGTATACTGTATGGAAACTTGAATGTCTTACAGCAAAGTTGGAAGAGGGGTGAGATTAGAGTCCAGTCCAAATTCTGCAAAATTTCTGCTGATGTCACGTGGGTAGATAGACCCTCACTGTTACAGGAGCTTTACAAATTAGATTAAAAGTGGACTGTACTTCGGTTATGCGCACTAAGTCTAGAAAGATACTCATAAGCAACTGCACAATTTCTGAGAGCACTTCCAGGACTCAAAGAGTGATAAAATCAAAATTATTAAATTGAAGGTGATAACTCTGGATACCACACCTCCTAATCATTTGGGAGAAACTAGTTCCAGGCTGTTGTGCTGCCATCAAGTAAACATGGAACAACGTGTGGTAGATATTCTTATCCATCAAAGGAGGAGCTATGTGTGAGTGAGTGTGTGTGTGTCCTTCTTCTTTTCTTCCTTAATCAAGTTACCTGTAGCACTTGTGGTTATAGAATGAGAGGGTAAATAACTGTCTAAAATGTCTAGATGGGATAGGTCCCTCCTAGGACTTTGTATGCTTAAATATTTGGAACTCTTAGCTCTGAGTGCCTGTATCCTTTTAGGATTACAAAACTCAAGACTCTGTCAAGAGTTTCAAAAATAACGTTGGTAAAGAACAACATATTAGGAAGAACTATTTCAGGAATTTTTTCCATCATTTCCTAAATGTTTATCAGTATGGAGGTATGGAGAATTTTGAAAGAATCAGAACCAAGAGAGCAACTACTCATAAATACCAAGAACCTGATCCACGATGAAATTTTGGTTTCAGTGCAGCTAATGAAAATTTCCAGACAGTATCTAGCCCCCACTTTTGAAGTGGTGAAGCACTTTATACCAGCAAATGTCTAATACTTTATCGAAACCTACAACTGCTGGAACTGGTGGAAGAAGATGAACATAAAAGGAATTTAAGTGTTTGTTGTTTGTTTTTCTCAATCTGTCTTTGAGAGTTTAGAGTTTGAACAGCTAGTGTTGCTAAAGGATGTAGACTCTAGTATAAGATTAAATGACCTGAGAACAACCGACAGGTGTTTTGCTGTGGGTTACCTTCACAGATGCCTTCCACGTTGATTAATAGCAAGTTTTGTTTCGACCAGATCTTTTAGTAGAGTCAGTGAAAACTTAAGCTTAACAGCTAGCATATGTATTCAGAGAACTACTTTTCTTTCATCACTTAGCAACAGTCCCCTTCCTCAATCACTAAGAGTTTTCTGATAGAAAGGGAAAAACTTGATGCTTTTCCTTTAGTGGGTAATAGACAAGTAGATGATTATGTCATTGTGTGTGTGTGTGTGTGTGTGTGTGTGTGTGTGTTTGTGTGTTGCTGCAGTAAAGTACTGTTAAATACTTCAGCCTGGAGTGTAATTTTTTTGACAACTTATTTAAACTTGGTTTCAGCACTGACAGACTACTGCAAACTGATTTCATCAGCTGGTATGTCCCTTATGAACCAGAGTAGTCTGTAGTTTAGTCAGCTGTTCAAAAGCAAGATCACTGTCAGCAACTTAGTCGCAAAAGTTTTATGTCTGCACAGTGATTTTTCAATGCTTTATATTGGGAGCTCTGAGAGTGACTAGGTGGTTGCTGGATCTCTGTTGCAGAGAATAGCTTACAGACTCTTTGACTGTTTCTTCTGGTCTCTATTGTCTGGAGCATGTTGAATTTTGAAGGTCATTGTGAGAGGCTGAGTTTCTGAAGTGTAAATGTTTGGTTTTAGGCCCATGAAGCCTCCCATCACCAACAGCAGGCAGCACAGAACAGCTTGCTGCCCCTCCTGAGCTCTGCTGTGGAGCCCCCTGATCAGAAACCATTGCTTCCAATACCAATAACTCAGAAACCTCAGGCTGCACCAGAAACATTAAAGGATGCCATTGGGATTAAAAAAGAAAAACCCAAAACTTCATTTGTGTGCACTTACTGCAGTAAAGCTTTCAGGGACAGCTATCACCTGAGGCGCCATGAATCCTGCCACACAGGGATCAAATTGGTGTCCCGGGCAAAGAAAACCCCCACCACGGTGGTTCCCCTTATCTCTACCATCGCTGGGGACAGCAGCCGAACTTCGTTGGTCTCGACCATTGCAGGCATCTTGTCAACAGTCACTACATCTTCCTCGGGCACCAACCCCAGTAGCAGTGCCAGCACCACAGCTATGCCCGTGACCCAGTCTGTCAAGAAACCCAGTAAGCCTGTCAAGAAGAACCATGCTTGTGAGATGTGTGGGAAGGCCTTCCGAGATGTGTACCACCTCAATCGGCACAAGCTCTCCCATTCAGATGAGAAGCCCTTCGAGTGTCCTATTTGTAATCAGCGCTTCAAGAGAAAGGACCGGATGACTTACCATGTGAGGTCTCATGAAGGAGGCATCACCAAACCCTATACTTGCAGTGTTTGTGGGAAAGGCTTCTCGAGGTACTGCATTTTGCTTTGCTTTTCTTCATTATGGTATCAGTGAACTTCAGTTTTGTCTGTGTGATCTGGAAGGTTTATGTGAGAATAGATGTGGGCAGGCCTGTGTTATTAGAGATTGGTGATAGATAAGCATTATGCTTCCAGTTTGGTGTGGCTGACAAGTGGTACATAGTGATTAACCTATTATTTCATTTAAGAAGTGTCTTGGTGGACTCAGGCCTTCATTTGGCACATGGATACTTCTTATCACTGCAAAACCACCAGTTTCGAATTCAGTCGGGAGACTACACATAAGGTTCACTGCGTAAATCAAAGAAACTCATTTCCTGGAAGTCCTTGGATACTTTTAATAAAACTTTTAGAAGAATGTTTTTCCATTTTTGTGTGGCTACTAACATTTCACTAATTTTCATTTTTAAAAGCTTTTAGAGTTAATATAATAGTAGCTGTTTTTGGCAGGTGTTAGGACTAAAACTTCAGGTGTTTTGTAATTGTAAAGAATCAAGACCTAATATGATTTGATGTTGACTAGGAGAGAAAATTAACAGGTAAACGACTAAGACTTTTGTTTATGGTAAGAGAGGTAAGGAGGCTTGCACTGGGGGAGAGGGGTTGGTGATTTTGCTAGCTTTTTTTAAAATGCCCCCTCCCCATCTGCCAAGCATGTAAGCATCACATAAGTAGCATTTCTTTGTGTGTTATATTACATCTTATGTTGAAACTCTCCCTTTCACAGGCCTGACCACTTAAGCTGTCACGTAAAACATGTCCATTCAACAGAGAGACCCTTCAAATGCCAAGTAAGAGTTAAAATGACTTACCCTTAGTGTGGTACTAAATGCACATTATACAGAAGATCTGAGCCAGTCAAATCTCGCCATTCTTGAATAGTCTTAAAATCACTGGCTTGAGTAAATGTGGCCTATTTGAATTCTAGTTTCATAAAATATAAGTAACAGCTTCTATTTCTGTAAGACAAGATCATTTAAGAATTTCTGTGTTATTTTTGTTAAGCTATATTTCCCTTTTCCTGGGCAACAGCATTTCTTATTATAAGAAAAAAATTTATAGTCTTGGGAAGATTGTTGTGTATTTGGAATGAATAAAAGAATAAAGGGCTTTGAATTAATTTCTGGATTGATGATTGAGGTTGTTTTAATTGAAGTAGGAGAAAATATGAATTTTTCTCCCAAATGTTAATCACATACTGGACTTTTGCTGTTACCAAATTGGAGCATTTTCTAGTTGTTTGAAAATCTGTTCAGGTTAGTGATTTTATTTGACATCAGTTGTGATAACAAAAAGCTTAAGAACTTTGCTAAATCAAATGACTTAGGCATCAGTAATTCTGGTTTGTTGCTGGAGTACTGGTGCTGCTTTGAGTTAAATTTGTTAATGACTGATTTTATTAAGTAAATGGTTGAATTCTAAGAAAAATCTAATTGGAGGGAGGAAGCTAGTGTCATTGAGTAAGTGCCTGCTATGTGCACCGGGCTGTTAATCCACCAGTAATTTTGTCAGTTGGGAATTATTATCCCAATTTTGCAGATGAAGAAACAAATTCAGATGGGTTAACTAACTTGTTCAACTTTACACTGTTTAGTAAATTGTAGAGCTCATTTTAAATCCAGGATTAACTGACTCTAAAGCTTATATCTTTTCACTACTCTGTGTTGATATATTTTCTTCCTCCAAAATGGAAGGGTTCAAAATTCATCAAGTGTTTTATTATAATTATGATTCTGAATTAAAATTCAGCTAGCTAAGTCAGCTTGCTGACATGGGTAGGGCAATGCATAGAATATAACGTACTTTAAAATGAGTAGAACAGGATAGTCTATATTTAAAAAAAGTTTTCCTCCCTCATGCAGACGTGCACTGCTGCCTTTGCCACCAAAGACAGACTGCGGACACACATGGTGCGCCACGAAGGCAAGGTATCATGTAACATCTGTGGGAAGCTCCTGAGTGCAGCGTACATCACCAGCCACTTAAAGACTCACGGGCAGAGCCAAAGTATCAACTGTAATACATGTAAACAAGGCATCAGTAAAAGTAGGTGATGCTTCAGATGTTATTTCTTTTGCCTTTCAGATTATGAAATCTGCGTGTTTTTATAATGTTTCAAATGTATTTTCACGTGTGTGCTCCCAGGACTATGTTAATGTTCATCTTACATGTTTCCTCCTATTACTAAAGTGTGCAAACAGGCAGTAATGGAGAGAGCATATTCGAGTCAGAACCGTGCTTTACCTGCATATTTCCAACAGCATTGATAAACTCTCCACTAATTTTGCTTTCAATCCTGTGCTACTAATTAACACCCATATTAGAAGAGCAGAATTTCCCCGTAGGTATTTTTCAGTGTGTCCGCTCTTTTATGGGGTTTGAATGAAAAGCTCTAGTGTGTTAGGATTGAGGCAGCAGAAACCACACTAGGAAGCTACATCTCTTTTTTTGAGACAGTCTCATTCTGTTTTCCCTGGCTAGACTGCAGTGGCATTAGCCTAGCTCACAACAACCTCAAACTCCTGGGCACAAGAGATCCTCCTCCCTCAGCCTCCCGAGTAGCTGGGACTACAGGCACACTCCACAACGCCCAGCTAAGAGACAGGGTCTCACTCTTGGTCAGTCTGGTCTTGAACTCCTGACCTCAAGTGATCCTCTTGCCTCAGCATCCCAGAATGCTAGGATTACAGGCATGAGCCATGGAGCCCTGCTGGAAGCTACATCTCATACTAGGCAATTTTAATTGTTTTTATTTAAAGTTAGGAAGATTCTCAAGTGGCAGTATTTCCTAACTCCTAATTGTATTAATAACATATCCTTAATAATAACCCTAAAGGTGAAAGCAATGTTAACAAGTTTGCTTTTCAAACCCAAATCTGTAGAGAAATGGGGTATCACATCCACTTGAAGGTTTAAATGCTTTGTTTACCTTAAATTCAGAGTTAAAAATGGAATATTCTAGAGACTCGTGGATAAAATTCACATTTTATCCTGTGCATTTATCCAGGCTTTTACTGTTAAGATTGCCCTAACCAATAGAAGAAGGCATTTTCTTAATCCTGTATTCTATTATATACGTACTTTATATGCAGCAGAAACATTAAATGTTCAAAAAATGGGTGGCCACAAGTGAATGGGAAAGAAAACTTAATGTGATTTAATCTCATCCATTTTTGCTTCTTTGTAAGTACACTGGGTTTATTATCTAGTGTGTTGTACTTTAACTTTACAAAAATTTGCTTTTGATGTACATCATTGTCAAATTTTAAAACATTTGATATTTTGATGAACATTGATTAATCCATACTAATATTACCCAACTTCCATTTTTAAAGATGCTTGCTTTTTAATATGCCAGAGAATTCTTTTCCATATTGTTTTTCCCTGCTTCTCCAGAATTTTTTAATCAATTTGTTTATTTTGACCAATATAGACACAATCCCAAAAAACATACAATTATTAAGAGCTATCAGGTTAAAAGGTCACAGAGGTATGAGGAGTCAATTTTGAAAAAATGGCCATACTTTCTCAAGGTAAATACAGCCAGCGTTTCTGGTTTATCTTTGGAACAGCATGCATGAATGAAGAGACCAGCAACCAGAAGCAGCAGCAGCAGCAGCAACAGCAGCAGCAACAACAGCAACAACAACAACATGTGACAAGCTGGCCAGGGAAGCAGGTAGAAACACTGAGACTGTGGGAAGAAGCTGTCAAAGCAAGGAAGAAAGGTGAGATGAGGCTTCCAGCATTCAAAGTATGGCCAGAGAAGTATTTTCATTTGGTCTGCCAAGTGATCAAAGTAGAGAAGCCACAATTTAGGGCGACTAGCTTAATGGAAACATGTAAATATTGTGAATCCTAGGAAATATATGATAAAGTTTAGTTACTGGCAGCAAAGCATCCAGGTAAGTTTTTCTTGCTAGGAAATAAAAATTCTCAGTATTTCTTATCATTTTCTTTCCTTCAATTTACTTTTTGTTACAAATTTGGAACTAAATTTGGTCCTTTGTTATGCTCATAGTTCCATTTTGATGTCAACGTCTATGCATTATGGGCTCCTTTTTTTTTCTTTCTGAAATATTACCACTTTTAGAGGTAGATGAAATGTCCTTATGTGTACGTAAGTTCCATTTTCTTATAACTCCACTATTTTTTGCTCTTTAGTGTTCTTTCTGCATTGTATTATTTATTACATGTTTCAGATTTTATAGTGCTGATGTTTTTTCTCTTGGTCTCACCCTTAATCTCTTTCAGTCTATCACTGTGACTGGCCTTAGCTTAACATGTCTGCACTTGTGCTAATGGGGACTTAACTGTAATTGTTAGAAAAATTAAGTGAGAATGGTTAGCTTTTTCTCTCGTGTATCTTATAAAGAACCAGTTGGAATATCAGTTTTCAACATACTTTTTAACTTACTGGTTACAGCTTTGGCTTCTGGATTGTTGTGCAGCCACTTCAAATAAATCATTTTGTCAATGTATCATCAGCCATAGGACAAATTTATAAATTCCTTCTTTCCTCCCCGACCTCTGCCATGTTTTGCTGTTTTATTTTAAATGCTAAGGAATCCTCTGCATATAGACTCCTGTGCATGTAACTCCTTTGCTATGTAGTTTCTTCCATCTTTTGCTTTCATGTAGTGTGGCTGTTGCCTTCCTCCGAGCCTTTCTAAACATCCTGTACTAGGATAAAGATAAAAGGAATAGCATCCTTTTTCATACATCTACTGGCATTGGAGGAAAAGACTGCAGCAGTCCAGACAGGCTTTCCACCCTTGCTCAGCTGCTTCTTGTTCCTTTCTTCCAAATGAAGATTTGTCATTATTTTAATAAAATGTTTTGTGGGTAGAAGAGTGGAGTGGAGGGAGAGCTGGCAGTGGGGAGCAAAAAAATGTAGTGCTGTGATAATTGCATAGCGGGTTGAAAGTATATGAAGGATCTTTTACGTAGAGAAGGAGTGAAGTGTTTAAGTCATAATAAAAGGACACCGTTAGGTTAAAAGAAAACACAGGAGAGGAGGTGAGGGGGATAGCACATCAGAGAGAGAAAACTCCTTTGGGGAAAGCAGGAGGAGAATATCCTTAGCACTGATACCGGCACCTCAAAAGTGAGTTAGTTGGTTTTCTCTCTCATTCTCTCTCTTGCTGCACTCCTCTATTTGGTATTGTATTTCAGTTTGATTGCACAATAAGACTTGATTGTTTAGCTCATCTTCTGACCTCCATGAAACAAAATGCTATTGTATTCCCATTCATAGTATGAATCTCTCTGGAAATGACCACTGATATTAGAGACCTCTGTATTCATGTTAGTAAATGTTATCTTTTTGGGGGAGAGGAGACTCCTGACCTGAAAACCTAAACTTGAATCTGCAATGTCCCTTTAAATAATTAGGCCTAAAAAAGGTAATATAAGTTTCCAAACCTGGTTGAAATCTTAACATCATCTTGGGAGCTTTTTAAACATACAAATTCCTAGATTCCACCTAAATTTCACCGTTGGGAATACTTTTTTTTTTTTTTGAAACAGGGTCTCACTCTGTCACCTAGGCTAGAGTGCAGTGGCATCATCATAGCTCACTGCAGCCTCAGACTCCTGAGCTGGGCTCAAGCAATCTTCCTGCCTTAGCCTCCAGAGTAGCCACCATGTCCAGCTAATTATTCTATTTTTTGTAGAGACAGCCTGTTGCTCAGGCTGGTCTCAAACTTGTGGCCTCAAGCGATCCTCCCACCTCAGCCTCCCAAAGTGCTGGGATTACAGGTGGGAGCCACCACGCCTGGCCCAATTCTGGAATCCATTTTTTTAAAGAAGTTCCCTAGACAGATGATTTTGAACATCAGCCAGGTTCAGGAATCTCTGATATGAAGTATGGAGTATGCCAAAGTTACATTGTATTGATCAAGGAATGGCTGCTTGACTCAAGGATCCACCTGAGGTGATCTGACCTATGTGTAGATCATGTGCAGACCTCCGTCTTTAGTTTCTAATGCATTTCTCCATTTTGACAGCCAAGTCACAGCCAGCCCACCTATCCATCTCCTTACTGCCATTTTCTGGCACACCAGCAGGTGGTGCTGAATTTTGTTGAGGGATGGGTTGGGGGTGTCACTTTGGAGGGGAGTACCCAGGTTTTGCTAGATAACAAGGACCAGGGTCCCCCAACTCACTGCACGGTCTCCTTGCCTGGTTAGTTCTTGATATGTTCAGTGGTGTGTGTATTATGTGCAGTTAAATGATACTAGACAAAGTAAGTGACTGTCAACATCAGAAAGAGAAGAAGAAATAGGAGTGAGGAGGAGAATATCAATCTACTGAGGAGTATTTTTTCTTTCTTAACATAGTTAAGAGTTATAACCAGAAACAAGATTTAACTAGAATGATTTTCCTAAAACTGAAATAAACAGGTGATACTAGAATAACTTGTTTATCATTCTCTAATTATGCATTTTTAAAACCTTGACAGAATGTGGCTTCGTGTCTAAGAAGGCTTTAACGTACATGTCATTGAGTATGCACACTTCTCTCTGCTAGTTCCTGTGTGCCTTATGAGAAGATTTTTCTGACTGTCTGTTATTGTGTAACTATTGGCCCAGCTCTGTGTAAACAAGCCCTTTCTCCTGGCCTGCTTCTGGTTGGCTCTTCCCAGGAAAGTCTTTAGAACTCAGAGGAACTGCATGAAGTGGTAGTGAGAACACTTAGCCCTTCTTGGTATCTCTGCCCTGCAGAGTGCCTTGCAGAAGTTAACTGATCCTCCCAGCATCACTATGAGGTAGGTAAGTAAATCTGAACTTGAAACCAAAAGTGCAAGGCTAAACAAATTGCCTAAGTCCTTGCGGGAGGTATAGCATCAGAAAGGTGACTCCCACACTGAGATCCCTGGCCCCCAGGCTTGAGCTCCGGAGGATCCTCCCTTCCTGTTGATGACTTGGTAGAAAACTGTAATTTGATTTATTAAATGTTTGACTTTTTTAATGAAAAGAAATTGATTCAGAAACTGAATTTTTTTCACTGTTTTGAAAGTCTAAAGGCCCTTTTGTCTTTTATTTTAGAAGCTGCTAACCTGTGCCAAACCTCCACGGCTGCTACGACACCTGTGACTCTTACTACTCCATTCAATATAACATCCTCTGTGTCGTCTGGGACTATGTCAAACCCAGTCACAGTGGCAGCTGCAATGAGCATGAGAAGTCCAGTAAATGTTTCAAGTGCAGTTAACATAACCAGCCCAATGAACATAGGGCATCCTGTAACTATAACCAGTCCATTATCCATGACCTCTCCTTTAACACTCACTACCCCAGTCAACCTCCCCACCCCTGTCACTGCCCCAGTGAACATAGCACACCCTGTCACGATCACATCTCCGATGAATCTGCCCACACCTATGACATTAGCCGCCCCTCTCAATATAGCGATGAGGCCTGTAGAGAGCATGCCTTTCTTGCCCCAAGCTTTGCCTACATCACCGCCTTGGTAAACAGTATTATAAAATTAAAATATGGGTTAAAGTAAATATTTACCAGCAACTTAACTTTTAGTTGATTAAAACAAAAAGTAAACCATGAAATTGGGAGATTTTATTACATTAGTTAATAGTGTAGTAGCATTTTTCTCCAATTTGGCTGGGATTGTTCAAAGTAGGGTATGTATGTAACTTATCACTGGACCACTTTAGTTTAATCAGAAATTCCTTTTAGCTGACAGCATTGCTTAAACAGGATAGTAGTTGGCAAGATGAGATGCCAGAATTAAAACCAATCATTAAAAAAAAAACCCATTTCAAAATAAAAAAAAAAAACAGCATTACTGTTTCTAATCCCAAAAAATCATTTTATTCTAAACGCTAGCAAAACTCTTCTCCCTACACAAGGTGGATGGCTGATTTTAACCTGAAATTCTAAATCCACAGATTGAGAGCTAGTGTAGAATTGTCTGTGTTTATTGTTTTTATGAATAAATACATGCATTGTCATAATAAAATGCATTTCAGAGAATATGCATTTTACCTTTGGGAATATGTTAATTTCAGGCAGCATTCCCTATGGGAAAGGTGATACCAGCTCTGATATGCAAAGCATATGATAATTTATCATTCTAACTTCAACATATAATAGGGATTGTGACCTGATATTTGGAGATGTACATATTGCTCAGCATATTAATCCTGATGGAATATAGCATTGTAGTTGACTTTTTAAAAAAAAATCTTAAAAAAAAAAAAAATACCAAAATATACAAATTGTGTTTTGGTAAGAAAAGGCCGCAACTGACAGAGAAGTTGTCAAGTGTGCGGACAGGCAGGCTCCTAACTAAAGGAGGCCAGTGGGACTCCTGTTTGGGAGCCAAGGAGTACTTTGGAACAGTTCAAATATATTGCTTTAAATTGGAAGACGCTGGAGGCACTGGGATGTGTTATGCCCCTCTCTCTCCCAATCAGAGCCTGTTGATGTTACAACAGGGACAGATGTGTTAGTTGCTCACTAGAGTTTATGTCTTATATTAAATTGTATACAGTTTTTATTCTAACCACTAACTAGGTAGTATGCCCCTTCAGAACAAGCAGAGTGTATCTCTCTTTTTTTTAATTTCTCCTTCCGTTTCTTAATCAAGTATTGTGCAGATTTGTTCAACTTTGTAAATACGGACATCACTTTTTTTTTCTTTGAGAAAACACTTGTATCAGCTTTGTGGTGTTTTCAGGGAGATAGCTGTCTGCACTCCTGTGGAAACCCAGCAATGATTGTGCACGTTGCAACATGTGCTTTTTATTTCTTAGCAGGATGTTTTATCTCTGTACATAAAATAGAAACCAAAAGGTAGGGAAACAGATACTTTACACCATCATGCCACACATTAATGTTTTTAAAGCATCGTGTTTTTTTAAAAAGTTAACTAAAACCAAGACGCTGTGATTTTTTTTTAAGTTGCAATGTTTTTGGGTTTTTTTTTTTGTTTTTTTTTTTTCATTTTTTAATCTTTGCAGTTAACAGAAATGGAAACTAGTTGTGTTAATCTTGCAGAATGTTTGCAGGACTGACTATCAAACTGGATGACTTCTGTTTATACCCCACTGTGTCAGTTCAAACATCAAAATACCTTGCATCTGAGGCAGACTTCCTACATCAGGGACAGGTATCTGTGTGTCATTATACAAAACAGTTCTAGGGGGTTGAACTACATAGTAAAAAATAAAATAAATAGTACTTAGTGTAAAATAATTTTATAAATGATCTTTTGTACTTTAGGACATTAAATTGTACAACTTTTGTATATATAAAAGCTTAGGAACTTTCTGTTTAGCAGGAAGGCAACACATTCCTACACTTTTAATGTATATGTTTGTTATAATGTCCATGTAAACATGCCCTATGTTTGTGCCTTTTAATTAGTTTGTCTCAATAAACAAAATGTAGAGAAAAATACGTAGCTATGACTTTGTTACAACTGATCTTATCCACAGTACAAAAATGGTTCGTTTCTAATATGTAGAGCATTATGTGTGGACTACTGGAAGGACTCGTGTAGGGAAGGCCCAAGAATGGCCCTGCTGAGACCTGGATTGGGGGGCAGTGGCCACATTTGGAGGAAGCCCACATTTCCTGGCATGCAGACCCAAGACTGGGGTCTGGCTCTGCCTGCTGGGACCTTTCATCTCTCTGGTGGGCTGGCAGTCACTGTCCGCAATTCAGACAGCCCAGGCTTCCTCCACAGTGGTTCAAGGAGCAGTCCTCAGTGAGGGCAGTTGTGGGCCCTACCCCCCAGGCTAGAGTGTGGTTGTCAGAACCCTGAAAGTATTAGTTCTTTAAAAAAAGATATATACTAGAAATGATTGTTTTATCAATTCATTGTATAATAAACAGGAGTGAGACTTCATTGTATGACTTCAGTTAAAATGCTACTTTGTATTCGTTCTTTATTCACTTAAGAAGCTTGTCTGCAATAATAAAGCCACGTCGTGTCTTCTTTTGGGAGGGAGAGAGTCGATGGCAGGATGAGGGTGAGGGCGGGCCACTGAAAAGGGAGGCGGAATAGGTTGTGCGGTGAAATTCTCCTGTGTCTTGGAACTGGAATTGAGTTCTGATGCTGATGAACTGATTCAACCAGGTGTTGAAGGCACAACGGCCACCGCTCTACGAAAAGGCAGAGTATATTTTTCTCTTCTGGTTGTAACCTGGTTGAGAGCTTCCCCTCTATCAGATTGGCAGCTAAACAGTTGTATTAGATAATCCTCAAATCTGACATCCAGCCTGTTATGCTCTAGGGCTCGCTGCTTGGCCTGCATTTGCCTTTTATTGTGTATCCATTTCCCTCCTACGGTGTGCTCCTAAATGAAGGTTTCTGTGTAAGCAGATGATGATTTTACCTGTCAATACCAGCACTGTATTACTAACATGCAAAATACTGCAGATTTATTTTGACAAATTAAAGTTAACCGGTCACAAATGTTACAATGGATTGCTTAATAACTCAGAAGCTTCATCAATTCACTATGATGGTAAGAAATTTTTGAAGTACTGCTTCTTCAGGTGTACACATCTCAGTATTGGGCTGGAGAGAGGGAGGGATCAGTGTCGGGCTGGTTGGTATATTGATACCATGGAAAAGGGAGGGTGGAAAAGCACCAGACCTCAGGGGGGAAGTATCCCTGTCCAGAAGTTTGAGTAAAGCCCAGGAAGTCAGACCTTGGGACAACAGCACAGGTTTAGGCCCCTATTCTACCCAAAAGAGAAAATGGGTTTAGAACATTTTTTCTCATGCTCTAGGATTCAGTTTCTTTAATTGAAAGGTGTTTTAAACTGGGTCCCTTGCCCATTTGTGTTTAACTAGATTTATCAGATGTCCACTGAGTGCTACAATAATGTGCCAGGCACTGTCATACACTAAGGGGACATGTGAAGACGACTAAGACTTGGTTGCTGCCTCCAAGGAGGCTGTTAAGGGAGATAAGTACCCAAGCGATGGTATCACCAGACAGATGTCAAGATGAGTCTGACACTTAATGAAAAAGTTTTAGATACGTACATCTGTTGTATATAGAATGCTTTCCAAACTTCCTGTAATAATTACTTTCGTCTCTTTATTGACTCAGTGAACACAGCTGGAGGAAATGTATTTCTTATGCTGTTTTTGTCTTGGGAACAGGGGAAGTGTTATTTGACTGAGTTGCTAGATAATCTTTCCAATCCCGGCTGTCCAGGTGTCTGCTTTTCTCAAGGGGCCTTGCAGTTTGGTCCTCTTGGGAGAGACCTGGGTTCAGGATGTCGAGGGGATAGTGGACACCTTAGTGTCCTCATAGATTATTAGAGAAAAAGTCCAATCTGTTCATAGTATAGTAATTACTTTCCCCGTCCTGCCCTAATATTAATAAATCTGGCCCTGAGTCCTGCACCCTCTCCATTTCCTCCTTAAAGAATCTCAACCTGAAAGAATGTCATTTGTCCCCCAATTTGGGCCTATAAATCTCCCCCACAGCTGGCCTGACACTGGCAGATTACTGGATAATCCCCCCTGCCTTGTAAAAATAGGGGGCTGGCACGTCAGTGTGTAATGATCCAGTGCAGAATACTGACTGTGTCACTGCATTCGTCCACACTCCAGCTGCTCTTGGACGCCCACCCTTGGGCAATCTAAGGCCATTTACTTCCCAAGAAAGGAATGGAGGGTCAAGGACTTTATTTTGGATCTTTGTGTAATCTAGCCCTCTCCCTAGACCTGCCTATTAGGGGTTGGCCAGTTAGCCTTCTCCTTCCCAAGATAGGCACTTGACCCAGATCTTAGCTGGCCCTGGACCATGAGAGTCAAGTACACATCACTTTACAAAAACTGTCTTGTCATGGTAAGGGAATGAATTTTTATACTTCAAATTCTGTATCACCACTGACTTGCATCATAATTGCAGACATTTTCTTCATCCCTAATTATCTTAAATTGATTTCCCACCTCCTTCCCAATCCCTAAATATCTCTTTGAAGAGTGCATAAAATAAGAACTTAAAATCACTACTCTAATTGGAGTGAATCCTTTGTAATGAATGTAACTGCTAGCCATGCAGGAAGAATTCTCAATGTTTTTGTAAATTCTCATTGTTTATGGGGTTTCCTCAAAGTGAGGTCCACCTGCATTTGGCTGTATCAGAGGCTAAAGATGGACATTTAAGGAAAATGTTCTGCCAGTAAGCTATTCCTTTGGCATGACAGCTGGAAAGGACGAGGAGACCAAGGGGAATGGAAGGGACATGCCCTTCCAGTGACTGGTCCAACAACTCTGTCTGGCAGTCAGTGCTCCTGTCCAAGGCTGGGGCAGATGTGCCAATTCTAGAGGCTGCCCATGGAGAAGAAAGCCAGACTGGGATGGGAAGCTAAGTCTTTGTTAATCTTAGAGGCAGCTGGGGGCCACCAGCCTTACGATCCCTGCAGAGTCAGCCAGATTCAGAGATCTGACTCACAGGAGCCTGGATCCCCAAGGCTCTGGTCCATGAGCCAAGAAATTCCTACCTTTATTAGTGATGGGAAAAGAGCCAGAGAGAAATCAGTCTTGCATGTGTAGGGGGGAAGGGGAAAAGGGAGTCTTGGAGGTTAGGAAGAGGCTAAGGAAGGGGAAGGAGAGATTTTGGGGGACATTGTCCTTGTGCTACTCGTGTCTTCACCCCTACCCTGACCTCTGTCTCCATGTATCTGCCCTAAGCTGAAGATGATCACTCAGAGGAATTGGAGTTAGGCTGCTAGTCCAAGCCAGCTGTGATCATTTCAGCTTCAGTCAATAGGCAGAAAAGATGTGCTTTTCTTGGCCAGATAAAGGACAAGATTAGTAGCTAAAGAAACAGGCAAGATTCAAGTGATTAAGAGGGAATCCCCTTGCAGTGGGGACCTGTGAGCCACTTCTTGCTGGAAGAGGTTGGGGCCCACCATTTTCTGTAATCCCAGACCTCTGTCTCAAGAGAGTAGGCCCTGATAACAGGGTAGTCCTGTCAACCAACTTAAGGAAAGTTCCGTCACTTTGTCAACACCAGAGCCTCTGTGGCTATCGGGGATCTCTGAGGGAGAAGAATAGGGACTGGGGGTCTTTGGGAAGAGAAAGAGAAAGGAGACAGAACCTTTCCCTGTTCCACAGGCCTAGAATGCGCTCCCCACAACCAGCCCTCCAACACATTTTCTCTACTGTGAACCCTTAGACATCCAGCAAAGTCCAGTTGAAATACTGCTTCCTCTGAGACCACCTATAACTTCAGGCAGTTCGTTTGTTCCTCCTTGGTATAACAGGAGGAGTTAGGAGATATGAAAATAAAGGTGGAAGTAGTCCAGCACCCCGAGAAGAGAAGCTAGTTCCTAAATTGTGCTGTAGGTTCCTAAAATTTTGCCACATCCCTAAGTTCCTGGTTCCAAATTAGTGGGGCCACGGCAGCCTGTGATTTTTGCTGATTTTGCCCTGCACTGATGAGTCCCAATGGCCAGGAGGCCTGAAACAAAAAGGAACCAAGCACTGAGGCCAGAAACAGGAGCAAGCACCAAGGTAAGTGAGGAGGGCCCCCAGAGGACCCAGAGCAGAGGGCAATTTGGCATAAGGGATGGTCAAGAGGAGCTGTAATACAAGGTTGTGATCAAGAGCAGAGGCTTGGAATCTGACAGGCCTGGGTGTAAATCCAAGCTGTGCCACTTGGAGCTTTGTGACCTTGGGCAAGGTACATAAACTCTGGCCTCAGTTTCCTCAGCTGTAAAATAAGGACGATAATAGCTACAAACTAGTAAAGTTTTGACTTAATTCATACAAAGTGCTTAGTACAGAGTCTGATATAGAACATGGAGCCTTGAACTCAATAGACCCCATCTCCATCTGGTCCTGTTTCCGGTCTCAGTCATGGCAACATCAGTTTGCTCAAAGGCACCAACTGCAACCTCTGAACGCCCTGCGAAGGAGCTGAATGCCTTCCTGCAGTGCTACCTCACCTCAGACTCTGAGATTTGGGGGACTGGCCATCCAGCATGGGAACCAGAGCTTCATCTGAGAAGTGAGAAAATTAGATGAAACACTCATCTCCTGAAAAGCAGTTCATTGGAGGCAGACAGAGATATGGCAGGGAGGGTTCAGGTTAGACCCGGGGAAGGATCACCGGGCTGGAAGACCTGGTATGTGCCTATCTGAGGACGGTGCATTGGGCCTCACAGAGGTTATTCTATCTTGTTCCATCTCCCCGGGTTCTCTATATCCAGAGAAGGCGCCGGCACGGCTTCCCACTGCAATCTCACCATCCTGACAGGGAGTTCGTTCTTCTCTAGTCGCAAGCATGGCACAGAGCTGACCTCTTTCCTTCCCAAGATGAAAGGGAGCACCACCACCCACCCAGGGGAGAGAGAAGCCTGAATCCTAGACTGCTCCCTCCTGAGTCAGCCTTCGTAGCTCCGCCTGCTCTCCCCGAGGCGTCCTGGACTTGGACTCG
Organism: Propithecus coquereli; assembly: GCF_000956105.1. Taxonomy (NCBI): domain Eukaryota; kingdom Metazoa; phylum Chordata; class Mammalia; order Primates; family Indriidae; genus Propithecus; species Propithecus coquereli. Next base: position 3,215,441 of record NW_012148452.1, read on the forward strand.
CAGATCGGAGAGAGGAGCCCGCAGAGCGCAAGGCAAACGCGGGTGTTGCCAAGGCTGGAGCAGTCGCCTGGCTGTGCGCCCGCACTGCTCGGCCTAGCGTTTGACGCCCTTCACCGTCGGGCCCAACTTCCTCTGCCGGCCTCCCGGCCTCCTCCCCGCCTCTTGCCCGGGAGGGTAGACTAAGTTAGAGCCGGGTCCCGGGGCGCCGAGACAGACAAACAACTCCTGGGCGCGTCGGCCCCGCCCCGACCAGAGCATCGCCGCGCCGGGATTGGTTGGTGCCTCCTGTGTTGGGATTGGTCGGGGTCGGTTAGGCGCTCATTCCGCGAGAGCGTTGCTCTCCTGCCGAAGCGTCTGTCTCGAAGGCGGCTTCGCCTTCTGCACTCTGCACAGTGGCTGTGCTCATTTTATGTAAACAGATAAAATTCGGTTCCGTGGTTTCCGTGGATGACTTGCCCTCGAGTACAGTGTTGGCCCCTCAGGGATGGATGGCTTAATCTGTCGGTGTGTTGTATCCTATGTCCCAGTCGCACCTGTGAGAGCGAATGGGCGCGTATAGGAGCTGTAGGGGCTGCGCTGTGCACACCTGAGGGAGGCCACGGTTTGTCCTGCGAGGCCGTCTGCTGGGTTAGCCTTTCACCCACTTTCACCAGCGCCGGTCCTTTCTACCATCTACATGTGTATTTCACGTTTCCTTGTCTTGGATCATGCTGTTCCATACGGTAGGAACGCTTTTTCTTCTCATTTATCTCACTTTTTAAATGTGGGTAAATACTGCTGCTCATTAGGACCCCCCTGGAGAAAAAGCTGATTGCAGGGCTCGGACAGGAGAACATGAAGTGAGCCTGGAACATTAACAAATATTTATTTGGAAATAATTTCAAACTTACAGAAAGTTGCAAAAAGGAAAATAGTACAAGAAACACCTATATACCCTTTACCCAGATTTAGCTATTATTAACATTCTATCCCTTGCTTAATCACTTGTGGGCTCTAATTCTTTTCTGAACCATTCCAGGATTCCATACATCACAGCCCTTACCCCTAAATACCTCAGTGTGTGTTTCCTAAAATTAGGGATACACTCTTACACCACAGCACAGTTATTAACTTTGTACATTGAGATATTACTTTTATTTAGTTTACCATCCATATCCCAATTTTGTTAGTTGATCTAATTATGTCCTTTATACCGTTTTCTCTGCGCCAGTACAAGATCTACTTTAGGGTCAGGTATTGCATTTAGTTGTCATGTCTCTTTTTATTTTTAATTTCGTTTTTAAAATATGTTAATTCTTAGTTTTTTGTGTGTGGGTTTTTTTTTCCTTTTATTCTTTTTCCTTTTTTTTTTTTTAACCACCAAGTCCAAAAACGAAAGTTATGTCTCTTTAGCCTCCTTAAATCTGGAACATTTACATAGCTGGCATTTTTGAAAAATACAGAAATCCGCCTTATTTTTTTTTTAATAGAACGTCCCTTATTTTGTGTTTGTTAGGCGTTACACCATGATTAAGTTTAGGTTATACATTCTCAGCTGGAATACTGCATAGGCGATGTGTCGTCATCTGGAGGATATCACACCTGGAGACACACGATGCCCCCCTATCCCTCACAGATGATGCGAATTCGATCGAGGTGTTCCCCAGTTTCTCTACCATATAATTGCCTTTTCCCCTCTTGCAACTGATAAGCAGTCTGTGCAGAGACACTTTAAGACCATCAAATTATCCTACTCCTCGTCAACATTGCCCCCTAGATTTAACTTCCATTAATGGTCTGATTTTTTACCACTTTGGCCAAAACATCTCAAGCACAAGAAAGTAAGGAAGTGCTCAGGAAGATGGGAACGTATCAGAAGAATGTCAGAAGCCAGCAAATGGCCAAATCTGAAACAATCCGAGCAAAAATGAATGATGATAATAATAAATTATAAGCTGTTCAAGGAAAATAGTAAGCCATGAGTCCATAAATAAATGATTGACTAAGTCCTCTTAGTCCTTTAAATCTTGGTTCAGCCTTCCTATGCGGCAGTGGCGGGTGTGTCCCTCTGTGCTACTACTCCCAGCTGTGCTTCTCCTCTGACCTGCCGCAATAATGTGACACTCGCCGGACTGTGGAACAAGCTGAACTGAACCCAGGGCTCTGCCTCCCTCGGCCCCAAAGGCAGCAGGCCCTGTAGGCTCAATTGTGGGGCCTGAGGCTGAGGGTCTGGCTCCTAGGAACCTAGTCCTACTGTAGCTTCAGGGTCCTCTTGCCCCAGAGGCTCAGCCCTGCTTTGGGAAAGGCTTTCTGTTTTCTCTCTTAAAGAGACACCAGGTGAGCCAACTCTCCCTCAAAGGCATCAGTCAGCCCTCCGTAGGGTCCTGCACCTACCACTTTGGAACTGGCTGCTGTGCAACCCAAGTGAGGCTCTTCCTCTAAAGTATAAGACATTTTTGCCATTTCCACCAGTGCCCAGAGTCCTGCTCAGAGGCCAGTGCAGTAGTGCCAGCTTCCTTTCCCTGGCCATTTACGGGCCTAGCTGAGGGCTCCTCCCTGCAAGCAGGAAGGAGCCTTCCCCAGGACTCCAAAGCCATGAGGCTTCTCCACCTGTGGTGCCTGCTCCCCAAGTCTCACACGGGACTACATTTATCCTACCCTACCCCCCAGCCACTGCTGGGAAGGACCAGATCTGAACATCTGGACTAAATTGATCTCTGGTATTCCCTCCTTAGGATTACAAGGATGACAATAAGAAAAACAAGCTTTATTCATTGAGTATCAGTGATGAGGAACAGACTGCAGCCAGACCACCTGAGTTCCTATCCCAGCTCTGCAAACAAACAAACAAAAATGCATGTTCCTCAATCTCTCTGGGCTTCAGTTTCCTTGTCTGTAAAATGGGGCCAATGGCAGTACCTACCACAGGGTCCTTGACAATGAATGAATGAACACATGTAAATGTTAACTGGCACACCGTAAGCATTATGTGTTACTGTCATCATTATCTCCAGGGGTGTAGGGAAGAGCATGGGCTCTGCAGTCATGGGCTGGGTTTGTATCTTGGTTCCACTACTTATTGTGGGTCTTAGGTAACTTATGTGACCTTCGTGGGTCTCAGTTTCCACATCTGTAATGCCTGGCTGTTAGGGTTTTTTGGAAGATTAAATGAGATAAGATATGCAAACATACTTAAAATGGGCCAGAAATATTGTAAATTTTCAAAAAACTTTATCATTTACTATTTTCTTTTAAAGATGGGGTCTTGCTAGATTGTCCAGTCTGCACTTGAACTCCTGGGTTCAAGTGATCTTCCTGAGCAGCTGAAACTACAAGCATTTGCCACTGCACTTGGCTCATTTCCTACTACTATTTTTAATCTAGTGAGGAAGAAGGTGATATTCTTTATGTCATTTTAGAGATAAGGAAAACAAGACTCAGAGAGGTTAAGTAATTAGCCCAAGATCACCCAGCTAGTTAGTAAGCAGTACAGCAGAGATTTATTTGTACGCCAGTCTGATTGGTACTAGGGTCTGGGCATTTAGTCACTACACTATACTCTGGGGTTTAGAGGGAGTTTAGGAGGAAAAGGGCATCGCTGCTCCAAGCCAGATTGAATCTCCCAACCCATAGGACCAGCAAGCTCTCCACTAGGCTCTGTGAATTATATGTAGCAAATGCTTAACTCCAGGCTGGCTCTACCCAGGGACTGCTCCAGTGCTGGGGACCTCACTGCCTCAACTCTTGGTGTTGTCAGGAAAATCAAAGTAAATTTTAATATTGTGTTTTGGAATTCAGTCCTGAGACTGTAACATACCCCTTCTCGAAAAGCCCTGGATGTGCCTCCCCACCTGCTGCACATTGCTTGTTTTGTGTTCCAGGCCCTTCCAGGCTGACCGTTACCACTGTCCACCCCGCACTCTGGCCACAGTAGACATTCACTCGTGTCCAACAGGCCTCAATATTCCCATCTCCATGCCTTTCTTAGGCTGGGCCCTCAGATGGGAAGGCCCTTATCCCTAGTTAAAAGCATTTTCATCTCTCAAGGCATAGCTCAAATGCCAGCTCTTCCAAGGTGCCTCTTTGACCTCCCCCGACCCCCATCAGAATTAGCCCCTTCCTGCCTGTGTAGCCCTAGAGCCCTCTGCCTGATTTTAGTAAATGTCACACTTTGCCAGCAGCTCCATTTCTACCTTCCCCTTAGACTTGGGCTGGGGGGAGCTACATATTTTTCATCTTTGGGTCAGAGAATGGGCACACAGGAAGTAAACAAACATGGTTATTTATGGAACTGGATTGAAATAGCCTAAGTTAAACATAATTATGTAGGAAAGTTATTTATGTTTAACCCTCCTCCTTCCAATTATAATGATTTGAAGGCTAAATATAGGTATATATATATATAATGGATTATAAAGGTATGTATGTACAATATATGAGCTTTGGAAAATCTTGAAAAATATTAATAACAAAATAAAAGTTATCTATAAAACCCTCATCTGGTGGGGCATGGTGGGTTATGCCTATAATCCTAGCACTTTGGGAGGCTGATGCAAGAGGATCACTTGAGGCCAGGAGTTTGAGACTAGCCTGGGCAACATAGCAAGATCGCTATCTCTAGAAAAAATAGAAAAATTAGCCAGGTGTGGTGGCACACACCTGTAGTCCCAGCTACTTGGGAGGCTGAGGCAGGAGGATCGCTTGAGCCCAGGAGTTTGAGGTTGCTGTGAGCTATGATGACACCACTACACTCTACCCAGGCAACAGAGGGAGACCCTGTCTCCAACAAACAAACAAACAAACAAATCATAAAACCCTCATCTAACAAATGTTAACATTTTGGTATATTTTCTTCAAGTCTTCTATGTTTATAACTAACTAAATAAAAATAAACGAATGGGATCATATTGCATGTACTGTTTTGTAGCCTTCCTTTCCCACGTTATATGGTGAACACTTTTATATTTATTAACTATTCTTTAAAAGCAATTTTAATGGTTACACAGGATTCCATTTATCTTGGCCTAATCTCCACTTCACCGCCTTGTAGAGGACAAGCTGGCAGCCTCTGTGCGGGACGGCAGGATTCTGAGCCTTACACACTGTTACCAATAAAGGGGAAGACATATCATTTCTGTAAGGGGAAACCAGGCCTGTCTCACCCACCTGTTAGAAGTCAGTCCTTTGGCAAATATTTGCTCACTCTCGGGGGCCTGCTAGGCCTTGGGCTAAAAGGTGCAAACACTGAGAGGAAAGACACCCTCTACCTCCCAGGAGCTCCCGAGGAGACCAACTATAATGCCACGTGCTCTCTATAAATAGGCTGGCGGAACGGACACAGGGACTGCCAGGGAGCAATTCGCTGTGCAGGGAAAGGAGGGTTTATGGGAAGTAGCACAGGCGTGACATTGGTACTGGCGCTCTGGGAAGGGGTGAGTGTCCCCCAGAATCCTCCGAGATGAGTCAGTTTGCAATCCCACAAGTATCCATCTACTATCCCAGAAGGGAGTTGTTTGCTCTTTCATTTTTTTATTTTTTATTTTTGCCACCGCGCTCCCATCTTTCACCTGTGCATTCTTTCAAATCCCCAAGTCATGTTACCAATTCTTTACAAGTTTCCTCTGAGTTTCTTTTTTTTTTTCTTTTTTTATTTCAGCATATTATGGGGGTCCTCTGAGTTTCTTAGATTGGTCAAGACGGAGAAAGGGACAGGGATAGGATTATTTGACTTTTAATTATTTACTCATTTATTTATTTATTTACAGGCAGAGTCTCGCTCCGTCACCTGGGCTGGAGTGCAGTGGCATCATCATAGCTCACTAAGACCTCAAACTCCCAGGCTCAGGCGATCATCCCACCTCAGCCCCCCAAGTAGCTGGGACTATAGGCATGTGCCACCACGCCTGGCTAATTCTTCTAATTTTTGTAAATATCGGGGGGCGGTTCACTCTTGCTCAGACTGATCTTGAATCCCTGGACTCAAGGGATCCTCCTGCCTCGGCCTCCCAAAGTGCTAGGGTTATAGGCATGAGCCACTGGGCCCAGCTGGATTATTCAAGTTATCCAGAGGTTTACACCACCTGCTTTTCTACCTTGGGCCTTGTTAAGCTGCATTTGGTAGTTCTAGGAGGAGGAGTCAGTCTCACTGTGGCAGGGACAATGTGGTTGGTCCCAAAGCTGCAGCCACATGCTCTTGTCCACCATGAATGGGGCATTTGCCCTGGGCGAGGAAAATCCTGGAAAAGTAATGTGCTGCTTTCCCTGTGGTCCAGCTAGAGCCTGCCCTGAGCCCAAGCCCGGTAGCTCTCCATCAGCCTCATGCTCACAGGAGATAATGACATATGTTCCCAGGGATCCACGCTTAATATAGCCAGAGACTTAGCAAAAGGCTTCCATCACCTTCCCATTCACTCCGTGCAAACGGCAGGTGTTCTGAGCTGGTGCTAGCATGGGCGTGCGTGGGTGGGTGAGGACAGGAAGGGGAGACGCTAGAGTGCAGGCTAAGGGCAGCGTGGGAAGGGACTCTTTAAGGAGTTTAAATTTCATTCTCCAAGGCTTGGGGAGTCATCCACCCTGTTCAGCAGGGCAGAGACGCCACCAGGGCATATTTTAGAGAAATAACTGCTGGTGCAGAGAAGGATGGACTGAAAGGCAGGGCCCTGGCGGCAGGGCCTAGAGCAGGGCAGAGCAGTGGGAGTGGGTGTACCGGGGGGTTTGCACACGGGAGAGGAGAAAGAAAGCAGGTCAAGTTTGTAGCTTGGGTGAACGGGAAGTGCCTTTGTCCGGGACAGAGAATTCTGGCACAGGAGGGTGGGAAGATGACGGGCTCCAGCTTGCCACACTGAAGGTGGGAGGTGGCTGTGGGACAGCTTGTCCAGTGGCAGCCGCTCATGCCCCTGGGGCTCAAGAGAGGGAGTAGGGTGCAGGGATGAGCTGCTGGCACACTCTACCTGACAGCAGATGTGGTCATGCTGTTATTAATAACAATACTGGCAGTTATTGCACATGTGATGTGTCAGGTGCTGTTCTGTGCATTTTACATGTACGGATTTGTTTTACTGTCACCACAATCCTTTGAGGTAGGCACTGTTGTTAGCCCCAAATCCAGAAGAGGAAACTGCGGCACAGAGAGTGAAGAAACTGGCCCAAAGTCACACAGCCTGCAACTGGAGCAGCGGGGCTGGGAGCCACTCCTCTCTGTCCTCTTTTCGAGAACATCCTGGGAGGAGGAGTGGTGGGAAAGTTAGAGGGCTGAGCCCTCAAGAACCCCCGGGGCGAACAGAGCTGAAGAAATAAGACTGGTAGGAAAACCAGGAGCCTAGGAAGCCACTGGAGGTGCAGTGATTCAAGGAGGTGTTAGCAGCACACAGGGCTGCCACAGAGCAGCCAAGAGGGGGCTGGGGGGAGGCCCTCAGGCTGAAAGAGCTGGGAGAGCCCGCTGGAGCCTCCCACTGCAGCTGCCCCTAGAAGGAAGTGGAGGGAAGCAGGATTGCAGGAAGTCAAGGATTGAATGGGTCTTGAGGAAGCAGAGTTGGCATGGCTGCTCCTTAGAGGAGGTCTCCTGATGCATGGGGAAGAGAAATAGGGCAACGGCTTCTGGGGCAAGGTTTTCTTAGAAGGGGCCATACCGAAGTGTTTGCAGTTTTGAAATAGCGGAGGAGAAAGGAGGAACCAGTAGAGTCTCCCGAAGCTCACAGGTTGGGCTGGAAAGCAGAGAGGATGTCTCATCCTCTGAGAGGGGCAAAGATAACAGGGGCCTGAACTGAAGAGGCAGAACTGGAGGAATGAGGGAGAGAGAGAGAAGGAAGAATGACGGGATCTGAGAACCAATAGAATTCAGGGAAGGGGCACGAGGTGGGGGACTGAGTGGCAGGGGAGGAGGTGGCAGCTTGGGGAGGGAACTGCTCTGCATTTGCTTTTCACCTCCTTGAATTTGGGGTGTCTGAGGGAGCCCCTCTGTAGGCAGCTGGTGTGAAGGGCTGGAGCGCAGCAGGGAGATCTGGCCTGGACCCCTGGGAGCTCACCCCGGTGGCGGCAGTGAGTGAGGGTATCTGGGGTTGTGAGAGGCAGGGAAGCAGTCTGCGAAAAAGCTCCCAGGAAGGAGGAGTATGTTGGCAAAGTTCAAGAAGAATGTGCTTCAAGGACTGGTTTTATTAATGACTATGATACAAATCTCCAAGTTTTGTTAGATGCATTTTCCTGGTCCTGAAATGCCAAGCTGACAGGGATGAACCGCAGGGGGATCTTGCGAGTAAGCAGAAAAGTGGCAGATGAACTGCACTGCGGGTAAGTATAAGATAACACACTTGATAACATAATCCAGTACGGCCAGGAGGATAAATCCTGCGCGCTCAGTTACAATTCAGGAAAGGAGCCAGGAGTCAGCAAGAGGCATCGGTCGGCTCCTCTAGATTAGGAATCTTTAACCTGAGGTCTAAGGACCATCTTCTGGGGTTTCAAGCCCCACCTGGACCAAATGCCCAGGAGCATGGGGAGAGGGGAGCAGGAGAGAGATCCTCAGAGGGGCGTGGGAACCCAGTCCTGGAGCTCAGCTCCACGTGCTACCCTAATGCGAGGCCTCCCCAAGGAGGGTGTGGTTCTGAGGTTTCTCTCCCTCCCAGGTTCCTAAACTTACTAGGGCCATGCAAATGATGGAAACACACTGGTGTCTGGGGCACTTTGGTTTGCGGTTTTTACCATCAGATGTCTCTGTGGCTGAGCATGTTGGTCTGTCTCAGCAAGACTAGCGGGTTGCAAGTGCTCAGAGGAGGGGAGAGGGGGCTCTTCCTGGGGGTCTGGGTCCACAGGGCAAGTGGGTCTCTAAGGCAGGCTTTTGCAGGAGGGTGCAGATGCTTTGCAAGTTGTTTGGCAGCAAAGCTGGGATTACATCTGGCCTTCGCCCTCCTCAGGTGCCCTAGGTAGCTCCTCTTCGAAGCAGGGTGCTTGGTGGTCACCATCTGATTCACCCTACCTAGCCCTAAATGGGAGTCCCAAACCGAACCACATGGGAAAAAAAATAGCCAAAGTCGATTTCCTATTTATTAGACAAGTTTTTCCATGGAACATCTTCCCAGGGCTCAGAAGCCCCTGAAGTGACGGGGGATGTTGGGGAGGTTGGGAAAAGAGGCCACGGGGAGATGGCAGGTGGTACCTGCTGGTGCGAATGAATAATAGCTTTGATTTCCTGAACCTTCCCCACCTTCTCTGCTCTCAGCGTTTGATTTTGTTTCCTTTCCTGACCCCTAAATCCCAGGGAGCCGCCCCTCTCCCACACCTCCGTGTCCCAAGCCCCAGATGTGCGTCCACATTCTTCTACACCCTAGTCCTGGGTTCCTGGCGTACATCTGCAACCTGTCCGGCCGCACTGCTCTTAGGCTCTCCTCCGATCTCGGAGGTCTGGGGTCTCCTCGGCCCGCCCTTCCCTGGCGCTGCTCCCCACTCGGGAGGGGCAGGACACCCCGCACCCCGCTCTGCCTGGGAGACCTCCTGCCCGCAAGCCAGGGAGTCACTGCGGCTGCCGCGGGGGTGACACGGAGGGGATTTTCCCAGTCTTCACCAGGTGCTCCCTCTCCGCCCCGCGCCACCGCGTTGGTTTCCGGACCCCCATTCCTGCTTCCCTCTTCCCTGGAAAGGGGTCGGGCACCCGGAGAGGGTCTGGGGGCGCCGCAGCCTGGCCCCCGCCCCGCCCGCAGCCCCGCTCCTCCCCGCGCGGCCCCACTTGTGGTCCGCCGGCAGCCGCGCAGGGACAGCTGCATTTCTCGCCGCCCGCCGCTAGGAAGCTTGCCTCGCCTCGCATTCTCCGCCTCCCCGCGCCCAGCCGCGCCGCCGCGCCGCCGAGCCGGGCCCGCCGCCGCCGCCGCCGCCGCCGCCGCCACCTGCACCTGCCTGCGCCGGACGCCGGAGAGCCATTGGGCGCCCCGCACACCCCCAGCCGCGCCGCCGCGCCGCCGAGCCGGGCCCGCCGCCGCCGCCGCCGCCGCGGGATCGCGCCCCTCCCCCTCCCGGCCCGGCCCGGCCCCAGCGGCCCGCGGGGAGCGGACGCGTGTGGCGGCTGCTCGGTAAGACCTCCTGCGCGCTCGCCGGCTGCCGCCCGGCCCCGCCGCGGACCCCGCCGGGCGCCCCGCGCGCAATCTCGGCCCCGGCCCGGCGGCCCCACCTTCTCGGGACCGATCGCCCGGGCGCCGCCGGGAGGGCCGGGCCGTCGCGAGTTTGATTCCCGGTGCTGTCGCCGCGGCTCCGTGGGAGCCCGCGCCGCCCCAGCCGCGTGCGGCAGGTCCCGGCCCGCCCTTCCTTCCCGAGCCTCCACCTCATCCCAGGCCCTGGGCGCGGGGGGCGTGCGGGCATCTGGGGCTGGGAGCGGGGCGCGCGGTGGCGGGGTGGTCGCGGGCCGCCGCCGCGGGGGAGGGAAGCGAGGCCTCCCCGAGCAGGCGCCGCCTGAGTCCGGTCTCCCGCCGCTCCCCCTTTTGTGTGGGCGCCCCTCCCGGTTTTGCCCGGGCCTGGGGGCGCTGGCTGGGCGGGACTGCAGGCGGGGGCGCCTGCTGGGAGCAGAGCTCCTTTCAGGGGGAGGGGAGCTTCGCTTCCTGCCCCCGCCGATGTCACAGGTCGGCTCAGCCTTTTCTGGTCCCACCTCGTCCCCTGGGAGCTGCATCTCCGGGCGGCTCGGCCAGGGAAAGTTGGGAACGCACTGTCTCCGCCCCTGCTCCCCCGCCCTGTGCGCTCCTGTGCCCCGGGCTCTAAGCTCCAGGGGGCTGGCATCTGCGGTTTTTCATTCTGCCCTTGTCATATTCTGGGTCGTATGGTTGCCTTACGCCCAGCACTCGCTTGCCCATTTCTTTTCTCCTTAAAAAAAGTTTTAGCTCCAAGAAATATGTACTGAAATTAAATTCCTGGGAAGGAATTTAATGGGAGGAAGGTTTTAGATTTTCCTTTTTTTGGTGCAAGTGGAGGGGGAGGGGACTCACTGAGAGTTAAGAAACAAGATGTCCTGGAGGTGACACAGGGTACAAGAAGACCATTTCGCTCCTCACCTCATCCTCAGGCAGCAGTATCATGAGCGTGGGTAGTGAACCTTTCCCTGGGTTACCTTGCAGCACCCTGAGCCACCTGGCCTAGGAGAAGGGACTCAGGAAGATGTTCTGGGCCTTCCCACCCCTTTTCTTTACAGCCTGGTGGGGTTACCCTGGTGTGCCTGAAGGAGGTGAGGAAGTCCTCTCCCATGAGGTTTGCCCGGCTGATCAACTGTGAAGCTGGGCCCTCTGTGTTGTTGAGGGTTGGTGCTGTCAGGACCTTGATCTGAGCGGTGGGTGGCATCTCTGGGATGGAGAGGTGCTGCTAGGAGAAGCTTGGTTCAGGCCAGCAGGCAGCTGGAGGACGTGTGCAGGAGGGTTGAGTTAAAAGGTCCCCTGTCCACTTTCTGAAGCTAGAAAGATCAGATCAGCAGAGAAGGGAACAAAGTTGGTGCCGCAAACCTGGACACAACCTTGAATAGAAGAGAGACCCTGGGCAGCTAGGGTGGTCCAGGGATGTTGGTATGACTAGGGTGGGACTTGGGGCCAGAGGTTGGGGTCATGGACTCCTTTGAGAATCTGGTAAAAGCTCTAACTCCCCTCCACCCAAAATGCACATGTGCAGGGACACACTTGTCTTCCATATCAGAGGGTTAATATACCGCCTTGGAACTAGGACCCTCATTAAGACGCCAGCTCTAGTTTGTGGTCTAGCCTGGACCGTTCAGAACAGTTCCTTCCTTTTGGCTGCTCAGCGAATAATCCCGGGTGCAAAGAGCAGACCTCTTGTAAGGTCTTTCTCATGACCTTCCTGTGCAACTTTGGGCTTGTGGCCACGGAGACCTGGAAACCCTGGAGCAGATCCCGGCTGCCCACAACTGGCTGGAGAATGGAGGCCAATGAGGCAGCCCTTTTCCAGGGCTGATGGTGCTTCTGTGTGGGGGGAAGGCCTTGGGTGCTGAGCTGGGGCCCCCTGGGCTATTGAATTAGAGGTAAATAAGGGCACTGGGTAGGATGGACATGCTGGTATTTTAGCTGAGTGCGGGAGCCAGGCGCCTTAAGAGCCCTAGTTCATTCTTGGGAGACTGGGTTAAGGTGCTTTAGTGGAGAGTGTTAAGTGTGAAAGAAAGACTCCTCTTGAGGGCTCGGGGCAGAATTGTCCAGGGCCAGAATCTGGGTATTGCAGGTTCGTTAGATCCCTCTGGACTTTAGAAGGCAAGTGGGGGCCATACCCATCCCTAATGCAGCCTGGAGGAGGCCTGGCCTGCCTTTTCTTTCTTACCCATAGCTCACTGGGCCTGGGCTGCTGCACAGTGTTTATGGTGTCTTCACTTGCCAAGAATCTGGAAGAGCCTTTAGGAGGACCTGCCATTTGTGACTTCTCTGCCTTTGTATTGAGAAGCCCTCCTTAGGCTCAAGTTCCCCCCAGACAACTATAGCTCATGGGGATTTTTCTTTGTTTAACTAGCGAGCACAGTGTTTGGCATATGGCACCTCTCACACCTGTTTCTTCCTTCAGAATTTCCTACATTTGCTCTGCTCTGGCAATGAGCAACAGAGGCAGGAGTATTCTAGAGCCTTGGGCACAGGAAGCTGGGTGTCTGTTTTGCTGGCTCTTGGACTTATGGGAAGTAAGAGCCATAAAGGGCCTTGGAGACCCTAAAGGGCTGTGGTCCAGCAGTCCCTGACTTGGGACTTGGAAGTTGTCTTGGTGGCATGTAAAGGTCCTGTGGCAGTGACTGAGGATTCACCTTCGCCAGTGGCTGGGACTTGTCTGTCTGCTCTGGCCCTGGCTGCCACGGGTTGGTAAGTTCAGGATGCTAGTTGTGTTAGCTCACTCAGTGCTTCTCTGATCCCCTCTGCTTCTGGCCTCCCAGTAAGTACCTCTGATGTGTTAGAGCAGTAAGGGACTCCTAAAGATATAGCTAAAATTCTTGTCTTTAAAGCAGGTCATAAATGATAAATGTCCTAACAGCGCTTGTAAACATAAACTGCCTTCTCATAAAATGTGACCAGTCCATTTCTATTATGGTGGCATCAAGGGTGTTTGAGGAATTCTTGGTGGGATAAAAAAAAAGACTCCACTGGTCTAACCTCCACCCTCAGGAAGCGATCCAGCCATTCTGTGCCTATTTTCCACCCTGGCTTAGTGGTTTAGAGTGTAAGATCTGAAGGTGGGCATCCCCAGGTGGAATCCTGCCATCTCACTCTAACACTTTGTAAATGCCTGAGTTTCTCCTGTTTAGAAAGAGTTAAAAGAGATCTAACATATATGCCAGACAAATAGAAAGTGTTCATTAGATAGAAGCTATTATTACTATTATTTCTGCACATGGGTGCAAAAGTTCTGAGGCTTGTCATTAAGGAAAATCTTTGGTAAAAACCGTAGAGGGCTGAGGCTGGCTTTTGGAGGGGTGAGGCTCTTGAACTGTGAGCAGAGGGGACTGCACAGTGGGGATGGGGTGGCTGAAACATCAGGGCTGACAGCTAAGCATAGTTGGGGGCAGAATGACTCAGCATTTGTAGCCCTGCTGTGGAAACAACTCTTCTCGGTTTTCTTTGGAGAACTTGCCCTATAAGCTGGGGGCAGGGGACGGGGGCATAATCAGCGAGGGGGTTGGATGGCTTTTCATGTTGGTACTAACATTGGTCCAGAGGAGGGGCAAGGGGGGCACTGGAGGAAGGGAGCCTAGTGAGGGGGTGGGGCAGGCCCTATGGGGTCAAGAGCGGAATCTTCTGGGCTGTCGGGGCTCCTGTGAAAGCATAGGCTTGGGAAATAATGATAATAAGCACTTACTCGTGGTCAGACCCGTTGCTACGGGTCAGACCCTGCTCCAAGTGCTTCACATGGAGTAGTTCGTTTCATCTTCATAAGACCCTAGGAGACGCTATATCCATTTTTCAGATGAAGAAAAAGAGACATATAATAAGAGACATCAAGAGTTCAAATAACTTGCCCAATATCACATAAGTGGCAGAGCCAGGACTGAATTCAGGAAGCCTGGCTGCAGGCTCACACGCTTACAGAAATTCTCAGAGAGACCCCTGATGAGCTGGGTGGGGGCTGTGGGATGGGGACAGTGGGCCGGCAGGGCCGGCAGGTTTGTGCTCTGCTGGAAGGGCTGCCAGTGCAGCGTCCAGGCACCACTGGAACATGCCCGACGCGTTCGGCTTAATGCAGTCTGCTGAGAACCCCTGGCCAAGTGCCAGGCGCTCTGCTGGGGTCTGCTCTGGAGCGCAAAGGTCACCAGGCACGGCCCCTGCCTGCAAGATGCCTGCAGTCTAGTAAGGGAGACAAACATGTTAGCCTAGAATTCCAGCTGCCATGGCAAGTGCTGCGACAGGACAAAGCACTGAAGACGGGGTGCTTTGCCAGCCAGAAGAGGAGTCGGGGCAGGGAAGGTTTCCTGGAGGAGGGTGTGCTTGAGCCAAGTGAAGATCAAGGTGGCTGCTGTCTCCTGGATTTTTTTTTCTTTTATTGATACATAATATTTTACATATTTATAGGGTACATGTGAGTGTTTTTTACATGCATAGAATGTGTAGTGATCAAGTAGGGTATTTGGGGTATCCCGTCACCTTCAGTATTTATCATTTCTATGTGTTGGGAACATTTCAAGTCCTTTCTGTTAGCTACTTTGAAATATACAATATATTGTTTCTAACTCTAGTCACCCTAGTCTGCTATGGAACCTTGAAACTTATTTCTTCTATCTACCTATAAGTTTGTGCTCAACCTCTCCTCAGTTCCCGCTCCCACCCTCAGGTCCTTCCCAGCCTCTGGTATCCATTATTCTATTCTCTGTCCTCGTGAGGTCAAGTTTTTAAGCTCCCACATATGAGTGAGAACTTGCAGTATTTGTCTTTCTGTGCCTAGGTTATTTCACTTAACATAATGACCGCTGGTTCTATCCATGTTGCTGCAAATGACATGATCTTATTCTTTTTTATGGCCAAATAGTATTCCATTGTGTGTATAGACCACGTTGTCTTTATCAACTCATCTGTTGTTGGACACGCAGGTTGATTCCATATCTTTACTATTGTGAATAGTGATGCAGTCAACAAGTGAGTGCAGAGGACCCTTTGACATACTGCTATCTTCTCCTTTGGATAGATACCCATAGTGGGATCGCTGGATTGTATCATTGTGTACACCAATAGCATATAAGAGTTCCCTTTTCTCCACATTCCCACCAGCACTTGTTATTTTTTGTCTTTTCAGTAATAGCCATTCTAGCTAAGGTAAGACAATATCTCATTGTAGTTTTGATTTTGAATTTTCTGATGATTAGTGATGTTGAGCATTTTTCATATACCTGTTGGCCATTTGTATGTCGTCTTTTGAGAATAGGCTTTTCATGTCCTTTGCCCACATTTTAATGGGATTATTTGGGTTTTTTTGGTTGTTTTTGAGTTGAGTTCCTTATATTCTAGATATTTGTTTCTTGTTGGTTGAATAGTTTGCAAATATTTTCTTCTTTTTGACAGGTTGTTTCTTCACTATGTTGATTATTTCCTTTGCTGTGCAGAAGCTTTTTAGTTTAATATAATCCCATTTGTCTATTTTTGGTTGCCTGTGTTTTCGAGGTTTTCTTTTTTTTTTTGGAGACAGAGTCTCACTCTGTTGCCTGGGCTAGAGTGCCGTGGCGTCAGCCTGGCTCATAGTAACTTCAAACTCCTGGGTTCAGGTGATCCTCCTGCCTCAGCCTCCCGAGTAGCTGGGACTATAGTCATGTGCCACGATGCCCTGCTAATTTTCCTATTTTTAGTAGAGACGGGGTCTCGCTCTTGCTCAGGCTGGTCTCTAACTGCTGAGCTCAAGCAATCCACCAGCCTCTGCCTCCCAGAGTGCTAGGATTACAGGTGTGAGCCACTGCTCCCTGCTGCTTTTGAGGTTTTAACCATGAAATTTTTGCTTAGACCAATGTTCTGAATTGTTTCCCTGTTTTCTTCTAATAGTTTTAGGTCTTGAGTTGATTTTTGTATATGGTGAGAGATAGGGGTTCAGTTTCATTCTTCTGTGTATGAATATCCAATTTTCCCGGCACCATTTATTGAAGAGAATGTCCTTTTCCCAGTGTCTGTTCTTGGCGCCTTTGTTAAAAATCAGTTGGCTGTAAGTATTAATGGATTTATGTCTGCCTTCTGGATTCTGTTCCATTGGTCTGTGGGTCTGTTTTTATACCAATACCATGCTGTTTTGGTTACTATAGTCTTGTAATATATTTTGAAGTCAGGTAGTGGGATGCCTCCAGCTTTATTCTTTTTGCTCGGATTGCTCTGGCTATTCTGGCTGTTTTTTGGTTCCATATGAATTTTAGGATTGTTTTTTTCTACTTCTGTGAAAAAATGACATTGGTATTTTGATAGGGATTTCATTGAATCTGTATATTGCTTTGGGCAGTCTCCTGGGCTTTTGATATGGCCATGGGAAAGAAAACATTGCTCTCCCACTTTGTGAACTCTGGGCAGAGCCGAGTGGCTGGCATGTGGGTGTCAGAGGGTCAGGTTTTCTGGATCCTGCAGTACCCTTGCCAGGGTGAGGCAGGAACTGGGCAGTGTGGTTGGCTTTGTGGTTTTTAGTAGTGGAGAAACACTGTCTTCTCCTGTAATGCCTGCAGTGAACAAGCCGAAGAAGAAATAAAAGTCTCATAAGAGTTACTGCTCAAAACACAGTGATTCATTCGTCTCTCTGAACTTAGGAACAGAACCAGAGCAAATGAATTTGAACTGCAGAGGAAGGACTCAAGTCAGGTGCGAGGAAGACATTCCAGATCGGGTGTGAGATGTAAGAAAAGTGACTCATAGGAGCAGAAGGGAATGGCCTTCCCTGAAGGTCTTTAGAAATGGGGACAAATTTCATTTGTCTTTGTGGTTTAAGACATTTCATCTGGAGACAGGAAGACAGAGTAGCGGCCCCTAGAGATCCATGTCAGCTCAGTAATAGGAGGATAAAAGGAGCTGGAATTTTTGAGCTAGAAGATTGCTCGAATCCGGCCTAACCTCTTCTTTTACTGTTGCAGTGATCGAAGAATGCCCAGGAACATTGAGCAGCTCATCCGCTAATTAGTGAGCCAAGACACACACTGTATCTTCTCACCAGCTGGGGCCCTTGCCCTGCGCAGCTCTCAGTAAGCAGGGGTGCTCACTGGGGGTGACCTGCAGCCCTGCAGGATGGACTCTATGCCTTGTGAGAAGAGCTGCAGGACACCTGGAAGTGGTGGAACATTTGTCTGGTTATTGGAACACAGAAAGCATCAGCCCCCATCACAAGTTGTTTCCGAGAGTGGCACTGTCAGAGCTAGCAGGTTATCTTGTTCACCCTGCTGGCTTAGCATCTAGAAGAGTTTTGGGTATACATATGAGGCCCTCAGTAAACTTTGTTGAATCAATGAGTGAATAACAGATAATCCAGAAGTGATTTCTCCTTGACCATGCATTTGTTGGGCCAGTGCTCTTACCCTTCCAATTCTGTTTTGCTTAAGCCCACAGTGGAATCATTTCGTATACCAGCTGGCCACAAAGAAAGGCACCCACAAGTGTGCGGGGTGGGCAGGGGTAAGAGGAACAAAACACAGCTTAGGATCTTTCTCAAAATGTGTAATTCCTTGAAAGATCACCAAGGACTGACATTATGTTCATTTATAATGGCTTTTTCTTTTTTTGTTGTTGTTTCAAACACAAAGTAAAACCTTCATTTTTCAAATTTAGGAAAAATGTATAACAATCTCAACCGCATTTAGCAAGATGGCTGCAGAGATCTCACAAGAGAACAAGGCTTGCTCTTGGAAGAGAATCTGATTAAGAATGAACCAAATATGAATGGATGCTGGACAACGAGTTTAAAATTGTGGGTGGTGAACTTTAGCTCTTGGGGTGAATTTAAATTAACTTGTGTAAATTAGAGACAAGTAGCAGCAGAAAACACTATGGCATGAACTCTTGCTTCCTCCTCTAACCCTGTGTTTCCCTTTTCATTAAGAAAGCATTCGGTTCTGCGGGGGCATCTGCAAAGCTTTGTTTTTTTTCCGGTGACCAGCAAGCTGGATTTGGAGCTGTGTTGAGGGAAGATGCTCTGTGGTCATGTAGGGTGATCAGGCCAGGAAATGATTTCACTTAGTTCAGGTCTGAGATTAGTTTCTGTTTCAGGCGGTACCAGGAGCCCAGAGAGAGTGAGCTAGTGAGCATGAGGGGAGGGGTCAGCTGGGAGAGTTTCGCTCCTGGCTTTGTCTCCAGCAACAAGGTGAGCGGACAGGGAACTCCCATGTTTAGCAGGGAGAGGAAGAAGATGAATCAGAGATGGAGTTGGGGAAGGTGGCGAAACTGAGTGTTTATGTGTCTGGGGACTGGGCTGAGTGATGGTGGGGAGGAGGAAGCCGATGAAGATTTCAGATGTGCATAAGACAAAACCCCCACCCAATTACAGGACCACTGAGCCTCGGGCTAGGAGGTGATAGGGAGGTTTTAAAACACGGATTACTGGGGCCAGATGCAGTGGTTTATGCTTATAATCCCAGCACTTTGGCAAGATGAAGTGGGAGGATCACTTGAGGCCAAGAGTTTGAGACCAGTGTGGTCAACATAGTGAGACCCTGCCGCTAAAACAGAAAAGTTAGCCGGGTGGTAGTCCCAGCTATTTGTGAGGCTGAGGCAGGAGGATTGCTTGAGCCTAGGAATTTGAGGTTGCAGTGAGCTATGGTGACACCACTGCACTCCAACCTGGGTGACAGAGTGAGACCTTGTCTCAAATAATAAAAACAAAAAGCCCACAGAAAAATATAGATTACCTGGGCAAGGTGGATTGTCCATGAGCAGCTGTCCACTGGAGAAGAAAGCAAAGTGTAAGTATGCACAAGGTCAACATATATATTGTGCTGGCATCCTTAATACTAGCCTCTGTTGCCCAGGCTGGAGTGCAGCGACGCTGTCATAGCTCAGTGTACCCTCAAACTCCTGGCCTCAAGTGATCCTCATGCCTCAGCCTCCAGAGTAGCTGGGACTACAGGTGTGCACTACCATGCCTGAATGATTTTTTTCATTTTTTTCTTTTGTTTTTTTTTCCTCAATCTTGGACTCTTTTTTTTTTTTTTTTTTAAGAGATAGAGTCTCACTATGTTGCCCAGGCTGGTCTTGAACTCCTGGCCTGAAACAATCCTCTTCCCTCAGCCTCCCAAGTCGCTGGGAATACAGGTATGGGCCACTACACCCAGCAGCATTTTCTTGAATTTGACTTTCTTTTTTAAAAAAAAGTCAAATTAAAGTTTGAGAACTGATAGTTGTGAACTTGCAGACTTTTGCATATTGGTGCATTCTCTAAGAACGTTAAGCTGTCATTTTTCCAGAGACGGTTTGGGGCCAGTCTGGTTATTTCACAGGGCATCATTACCCTAGAAAATCAGTGGTTTTCCTCCCTTGACTGGTTCTGGGTGAGGCATACACAGATGTTTCCTTCCATCTTAGCAGTACTAGAGCATCATTGCATTTTATTTCTTGAAGTCATAAATTTATTTTATTTCTAAAAGAATCACTGAATTTTACAGCCAGAAAGGATTTTGAAGATCACTCAGCCTGCTCCTAGAGGAATTTGTGGTCCTGGGTCGTTAAACACCTTGAAAAGACTGATGGTATGTGGTTAAGAACACCATGTCATCCTGCCTGTGTTTGAATACAGCTTCTGCTAGTCACTGCTGTGTTCTTGGGGCAAGTTACTCAATCTCTCCGAGTCTTAGTTTCCTGATGTATACAGTGGGAGTAATAATATTACCAAACGGTTGCTAATGAGGACCAAATACTTATTAAGCTCTTAGCACAATGTTTAGCATATTGTAAATCCTCAATAAATGTTAGCTGCTGTTACTGTTATTGTTATTATCATATTTTCATTTCGTGAACTCATACAGCTACTTAGTGGAAGAGCCAGGGCTACAATGCGAAATTCTTTTCATTCTTAGTTCTTTTCAGCATGGCTATAAGGTACTTTCATCACGGTCTTGAAATATGAGAAAGTGTGCAGAAATCTTCTAACCAATGTTCATAACAGAGCTAGAAGAAATGGGCTTAACCCCATTTATTAGCTATAGTTAGATTTTGGGCATGAGGGCATATATTTACCAAATGATTTGTTTCCACAAATATCATTTACTAGTGTCTAGAGGCTTCCTAAATGCCAGATTGGTTGCTTCTGCTGGAAAGGTTGGGGTGTTTTTTAGACGTTTTTGTTGAGGAGTTCTTCTCAAATTGGAAACATCCATTTCAATGAGTTGTGGTGGCAAAGCAGGCTTTTGGGTGTAATGGAACTATTTCTGTAGGCTGGCTGCTATTTGTCAAGGGTGAAGACAGTGCAGATGTTTTAAAAATAAATATATGGGCTTGGCAGAAGTCCACGTCTTAGGCCGTGCCTATACAAATACGCTCCCGAAAGATTTGCACTGACCTTTGTAAATCAGTGATAGCCTGGGAGCCTCCCAAGGGAGGCATTTTTGTCTGAACCATTGCTGAGGCCGATGTGATCCTTGAGTGGTCCTTGGCGGCACCCTCTCCCTAAGGTGGCTTCGGTGTGTTTTCTTGGAATATTAAAATGAATAGATATTAAATTTTCTTGGTGAATCCTGCAACACTCCGTTGCAATACTGCCGCTCTCTAGAGGTTACAGCATTTGAATCTGTTTTTGATGCTTACGCGTGGGACTTCTCAAATTTCCATGACCGAAGGAGGGAGCCTGTCAAAGTGTGAAATTCGTGAATGTGCAAATTGGAGTCTGTGACTGGAGTTCCAGTCTCAGCTCTGCCACGTGTGGGCTGTGTCATTCTGAGCAAGTCACTTCACTTCCTAATTTGTACTTTTCTTGAGGCTAATCTGTTATTATACCCCACAGCAACAAATGGCTGTTGAACACATTTGTTACATAGAGCTGGTAATAATAATCCCTATTGGTTAGGATTGTGGTGATGGTCTGACAAAAATACCTAACATTTATTGCATGCTTGCTGCATGCCAGTAAGCTTTCTGAGCAGTTTAGGAGTATTAGTTTATTTAATCAGCCCTATATGAGATAGTGTTGTCAGCACTTTGTGCAGGAAGAGACTGAGGCACAGAGAGGTTAAGTGAACTTGTGTAAGGTCACACCGCTAGTTAATTGAGGGGAGTGGGATCTGAGCTGGAGCCAGGCAGCTGAGGCTTTAGATGTGTTTACAGGAGTGCAAGTGCTTTGTGACATCGAAGTGTTGGGATCCTTATCCTTTGACTGTTAACTCTTCTTATTTGACAAGCTGAGGGAGGGATAAAGTGGGCCTGGAGGTAGATTAAGTGTACGAGCACAGAGCTGGAAAGAATGAGGGGACCGAGCATATGAGAGCTTTTTTTGGAGTTCCAGGGAAGCAGCTGTTTCTAAGTTTGGGACAGAGCTGAGGAGATCCGGCAGGGACAGAGAAGGACGTTTTCTGGGTGGATTTTTACTATCTGTTGCACGTCTGTGGATTTACGAGCCGCGTGTCTCTTTCCCCTCCTAGCACGTTTTATTTGGAAATCCTTAAATCCCAACCCTGCCCTCCGCTGTGGCAGCCTTAGAGACTTAGAAAACTGCCAGAGAGTGAATTCTGGAGACATGAAAGGGGAGCTGAAGGGTGGGATTTTTAGTGGAATTTCTGCCTTGTGCTGATTTCTGTTAAGTGCATACGGGGGATGAGCCATGGAGTGGCTTACGTTCAAAAGAATTAGGGGTGGGATTTGGGTGACGTCCCTTTTTCTCATGAGTTGATTTAATAAGAGAATGAATCATCCTATTAGCTTTCATCCTGGAAAAGAAAAAAGAAAAGACAAAGCGAGTGAGATGACATTTAACCGAAGCCAGAGCCCTCTGTGTCAGCCTCCGAGGGCAGGCACCAGGCCGACACCCAGGGCCTTGGTGGTTCGTGCCAAGGGTAGGGGCCCTTTGGGGGTTTTGGGGAAGGCTCCCAGCTTCCTGTCACTGCCACCCTCAGCCCTTTCAACCTGGTGAGGCTCCAGGACCTAAGCCCTTGAAGGGAAGTGAATAGGGGGCATAAGTGTCATTAAAAATAGACTACTGGCCAGGCGCGGTGGCTCACGCCTGTAATCCTAGCACTCTGGGAGGCTGAGACGGATGGATCGCTTAAGGTCAGGAGTTCGAGACCAGCCTGAGCAAGAGGGAGACCCCGTCTCTACTAAAAAAATAGAAAGAAATGATCTGGACAACTAAAAATATATATATAAAAAATTAGCCGGGCATGGTGGCACATGCCGGAGGCTGAGGCAGAAGGATCGCTTGAGCCCAGGAGTTTGAGGTTGCTGTGAGCTAGGCTGATGCCACGGCACTCTAGCCCGGGCAACAGAGCCAGACTCTGTCTCAAAAAAATAAATAAATAAATAAATAGACTACTGATGAAATTCACATATAGCAGTGATCATATTTTGCAGACATTAACATAAAAATTCATTCTGTAAAATGAGACAATTCAAAAATAGCTTTTGACCTTCGGGGATGTGAATGGCCACTCACAACCCACAAAGGTGACAGGAGTCCTCTCTGTGCTAATGGCTGCTCTCCTGGGATGTCTTTGGGGAACTCCTGTTCTCTTTGAGGACTCCAGCTTTGAGCCTTCCAGGTGTGGCGCTCCCAGCCCAGCCAGCTCTACCTGCCAGCCGCCCGGCCCTTCTCTGAGTTTACCTGGGTGCTGGGGAGCATATCCTTTTCTGAAACATTCTTTGTGAGCTTTCTCTGGATCAGTGATCTTAATCTGGATTCTGAGCTGAGGCTGGGGTCCCCTGGGGAATGTGAAGGCTGCCAAGGAAGGCAGGGTTCCATGAGAACTCCCTCGGACCAGCCCCGCTCCCCAAGCTCAATTCAGGAACATTAGTAGGGTGGTCCTATTTTCAGACTCTGGCTTCCTGGCACACATTTCCCAAAGCACTTGCTTTTCTGGACAATGTCCCTCTGTCCCCATTTGCCTTGTGTTCCTTCCTGGCCCCAGCCACCAGCAGCTACTGTTGTAAAAGGACTGATTCTGTGTCAAGCATTCTACTTCTGTAATTTAATTTAGACCTTATAGCAACCCTGTGAACCAGGGATTATTGTCTTTTGGATGTGGAAACTGAGGCTAAGGGTTAAGTAATTTATCCAAGTAACACACTCACTTACTAGGTGGAATGTTTATTTGGTTTTTGTTTTAACCTTTTTTTGTGAACAATTTCAAACATCTACAGAAGTAGAGAGACTAGTATAGTAAATTCCCATGTATCCATCACCAAGCTCCTTCACTCTTATGCAGAAGCCCTGGCTCCAGCTTCTGTGGCATATAGCAGACACCTTTGGGTGAATTAGAGGAAAGTACCCTTCCTCTAGGGTATACAGCTTGATAAGCAGAGCATAGGCTGGATTCCAGCCCCATTTGCCCATTTGGACGGGCACCTTGTGCAGTGAACAGCCTGTGTAACTGTCTATGGCAACCCTGCCTGCCTAACTTCTCATCTGCTTTTGGCATAAAGAAAGGAGACTGTAGCCAGACACCAATTCCTGACAGAGTGATGATTTCTCTGCTCAGTTCTCAGCTATGTGGGGTGGGGAGAGAAAAACCCAATCGTTGGGGACTTTTCCAGTTAAAATTGAGCAGGGAAATGATTCCCAGAGGAGATAGTTCTGCTGCAGAGGATGGTGAGGAAGATGAGCTGTCTCTTTTGCTGCTCCTATTTTCTACCAGCCACCTGCTGTCTTGATGACTCCTCCGCCTTGATGCCTTCTCCCTTCTGTTCTGTGCCCAGGGCATGGGAAGCGCTTGTCTGCAACCATGAGGTTGGCAGGAGTGGGGCTGGTAAAGCCCAGGGTGTGAAAGCCTAGTGTGAACTCACTCTTGGCTGCCACCCTCCTGGAGTCGCTGGGACAAGCTGTCTTTGCCTCTTGGAGGCTTAGCTTTTCTTGGGGCTCAGGTTAGCCAGGGGCTGTGTGGGAGCTCTGCTTTTGCACCTGGAGAACGTTCCTTTTAGCCCTGAATGGGGCCTGCGGTTACCAGCAGATAGGCGCTTCTTAAGGATAGGTGTTGGGTTTGTTTGTTTTTTAACTACCGTGCCCCTTGCTATACTATTACAGCATCTGGCATTGGTGCTCCAGAAATACCTATTAATAACAGATGAATGTTAAATGAGCGCAGCATCCTGCAGACCAGAGAAATATGCAGAAAGGCCCGGGTTGAATAATTTTTGTGCTTTAGTCAGGATAGGCTAGACTATGCTGCGGGAGTAATCAAACCCTGTTATCCCAGTGGCTTGACACAAATTAGGTTTATTTTTTGCTCATGGAAAGTTTGGTGTGGGTTAGGCAGTCCTCCGCTGTGTGTAGCCACACCATCTGCAATATGGGGAGGGAGGAGAGAGACGGAGGCAGCACCCTGGCTCTAACCGTCTCAGCAGGGAACCAGCCCATCTCTCAGTTCACTCTACTGATTGCAAGTAACAGAAACCAGCTTGAGCTATTTGAAGCCGCTGGGGAATTGAAGAATCAAGCGCAGGAAGTACAGCTGGCCTCCCTAGTGCCTGGAACTGACTCAGCTGCTCTCAGGGCTTCTGCTTGGTGCACCTGCAGGATGCTGCTGCCAGATGTCATGGCCCCTCATCTCCCAAGTAGACCCGTGCTCTTTCCAGTAACATCACAGACTGAGTAGTGTCTGAACCTTGATTTGAAGTCCTGGGGGGAGAGGATCTGATTGGCTCATTTGGGTCAGCTGTCTACCACTGTCAGTCAAGAGGGGTGGGTGGAGGAGGCCTTCCTTATGTAGTACCACTGCGGTGTTGGGGGCCTCCCTTGTGAATGGGGGGGGAGGTAGTCCTCACAGGAGGGATGTGAGGTGGGCAGACACCTCAAAAAGGTGTGCTTACCTGGTTCAAGCGTTGTTGAGTTCATTGCATAATGTCTGTAAGAAGGGTTTTTTGAGAACTGTAGGGGGCTGCACAAATGTGAGCTGGTATGGTGGTGTGGGATCTCTTGTTAGGAATCTTAGAAATCGCACCACCCTAAAGGGGTATGGGAGGGATCATAAAGTGAGAGAGAATTAAAAAGTCTTGGTGGAGGCAGCAGAGCCGTTTGCTGGAAGGTCATGGAGCAGGGTGGGGAGGAGTGGGCAGCGCCAGCACAGGGCATTGCTAGGGGTGAAGCTAGGTTTATAGATCGTTAGACCATAACATTGTAAAAGAATACACGTGTATCTCTCACCTGCATAAATACAGACGCTTCTGTAGTTGAAAGGATGTTAGCCTGGATATAGCGCTTCGGTCCTCGTCCCCAGACTGCCCCAACTGGCTGTGTGCCAGTGAGCAAGTCACCTTGCCTTCCTGGGGCTTGTCAGTTCTGGTGCTTGAAGATTCTTGTGTGCAGCTGAACCTGTATAACTGAGGACGGGGGCAAGGCGTGGAGCCTGGAATTAGACAACTGGCTTTGAATCCTTGTCCTTCACTTACTAGCTATGCGACCTGGGCAAGTTCTTAACCTCCCCGAGTCTCAGTTTCCTCCTCTGTGAAATGATGGCATTCATAGTACCTACTGCATACAGTTATGTGAGGATTACACGGAATGAGTGCCAAGGCCAGGCCGATCCCAGGCCCTATGCCCAGCTGCAGTGATGCCGAGGGCCCAGGACCTGTGGGAGCTGGAATGAACACCGAGGGCTGTGTGGGGGTGTGTGAGGTGGGGGTGCCGGGAGAAGCCCTGAGAGAGGATGGGAAGCTGGAGAGGCCGTGGGGAGGCACGGGGAGGCTGCTGACAGAAGGGGGGTCTAGCCTCCCCCAGGCCAAGCCTCTGGTCTTCCTATTAATCCAGTTCCGCCAGTGCTGTGGAGACAAGCCCTGGAGCCGGCGCTGCTGCCTCTCCTCTCTCCACCCGATCTGCGTCCCGGCCATGGTTGTGCTGGGGCCTCACCAACTGCTGAACCTTAGAGACGACCCCGCAGAATCCTAGAAGTTTAGTAGCTCCTTCCCTTCCCTCCTGAGCAGGGGTTTGAGAGGCCCTGGTTTGAAGCCAGGCCTGGGTTTGGGATCAGAGTGCCTCCCGTTGTGAAACTGTGGAGCCTGGAGAGTTAAAGCATAAATGGAACAGCCCTTCTGACCACAGAGCAAGTTGAGGGCTGAATTATTTAGAGCCTCTGCCCCCTCTGGCTTCTCCGGGGGAAATGGCCAAAGGAGGAATGTGGAGCCAGGGAGGGCTGACGTCCCCTGGCCGGGCGTGTACAGCCCACACTGCAGGCCTTGTCCTCGTCCTCGGTGGCTGCCTTTGTCCTTGGGCCGCGAGGTCCCTATGGTTTCCTGCAGCCCAAGGGCCTGCCAGGTTCTGAGAGGAGAGGCCCTCCCTTTCCTCCCTCGGAGGCTGAGGTCTCGCCTCCGCCTGATGCTGCTTGGCTCCAGGACACAGCGATAATGAATTACATAAATAAGTCATTCCCATTAGCAGCTGGCCCGGGAGACAGGGCAGCGCCCGGGCAGGCGGGCGTGGACCTGGCCAGTGTCTCCTGCCCGAGCAAGGCTGGTCGAGTCTCCTGGTCTTTCTCTCAGGAGCTCCGGAGGGAGCCTTAATCTTCTTTCAGGCCCCTCCAGGATTAAGTTTTCAGCTTGAGGGACTTGAGAATCAGCGCTTGTAGCAGCTGTGGGGCCCAGCAGAGGGGTGCCAGCAAGGTCCCCAGGAGGGGCTTGGAGTGGGGTGTCCTGGCTCTGAGCCTGCCCCAGGCCTGCCCGCCAAGGTGGGCCGTGGCCATGGCAACCCCTGGCTGCAGCCGGGTAAACACAGGCTTTCAAAGGGGGCCTTGTTCCCTGTGGGAGCCTTTCAGTTCCAGCCTGCTGGGGCTCTTCAAACCTCTCAGGAAAGGGAGGGCAGCGGGGATGGGGTGGGCCTGTCTGGGAGGAAGTGGCGCTCCTGGTTCCCCCTTCGCCCCGGCCCCAGGCATATTTCCTGGAGGCCCCAGTTTCCGAAGCTCCTGCTTCTGGAGAAAGAAAAGAAGAGTAAGCACCAGGAATGTGTCCAGTCTCTAGGCAACAGTGTGTGTGTGCGTGTGTGTAATCGAGGGGAGGGAAGTTTGGAAAAAAAAAAATCGCTGTCTCGCTGGCCACCTCGGAATGGAAGGCCTCTCCGCCCTGGGCCGACGTCAGCAAGCTAGCCAGGGCCACCTGATGCAGATCTGTAGGGACTGCTCACGCTGTTGGCACTGAATATCGAATGAGTAAAATCTCAGAGAAAACACTAAGCCGTTCATTGCATGTAAGGTCACCACATTGGTAATTTGTATTCTTACGTATTAGCCAGGGAATTTTAGGGAAACAGTTGATCGTGGGTGCTTGAATAGCCTTTGCTGTCTTTGGGGGAGCTTGGTCCCTGGGTTCCCTCCCATCAGTTTGTCTTTAAGCTAACCCGAGTATTAATGTAAAGATCGGGAAGGATAGCATGTCTGCTGTCTAAGGTGTTCTCTGTGTCTGCTAATGAATGAGCGAATGACGCATGCCCTTCCACTTCCCAGGGACGATAGGGGTTGGTGTCCAAATGTCCTTTCTGACACTGCGTTCCTCTGCAGCCTTGTGTGAGGGGGGAGGAGCAGCTCCTCAGGTGTGGGGAGGAGGGGAGCGCGAGGCAGACACCATTGCATCTGCTAATGCTGGGCTGGCCTCTCTCAGCCAGGTGCTCCTGGGGATCCCTGAGGGAGGTGTGGGGAGAGGTCCCAGCGCAGGAGCCAGGCTCAGAAAGGAGCTGACCTGGGCCTGCGTCCATCTGCTTTCAAGTCACCGTCAGCCTGAGGAAAGCAGCATCTGGTCTGGTAGCCTGGAGTCTACTGCTGCTGGCCCCTGAATCGTGCCCTCCGTGCTGGTCAGGAGCAGGGGTGGGCTCAGTGTGCATGAGTATACTTAGGCTGGTGCCTGGCCACTCAGTAAGCCTCCCCCACCGCCCCCCGTGGGACAGCAGCACGAAGGGTCTCCTTCCCACATCAGACCCCGTGACCAAGACAGGGCGGCTGGATTCTCCCAGATCCCCATCTCTCTGTCATCTCCTCCCTTTGTAAATTCTCCCTTGTCCTGTGTGTTGAATTTGGGTGAGATGGTGTTACTGAAAGTGGCGTCTTCATCTGAAGTTGGGGTGGAGGGGGCTAGTGAACTTTCCCAGCTTTTTTGATTAGCATAACATAAGAGGCACTGCATGGAGCTTTGTGGAGATGGGAAAAGAAGATACGGTTTCTGCCTCTGGAGGGATTTGGTCTAATGGAGGAACCAGCCAACACGTTAGAAGAACATCAGGACATATAAAGTGACAGACATTCTTGCTTACCTGTAGAATCTTAGACCCACAGGGGGGTCTAAAATGTTCAGAGAATACCTCCATTCAGTGCTTCTCCACCTGACTGCTCATTGGCATATCTGATGCTGTTAGTGTGGCGTGGGGGCCCTGGCATGGTCCCCAGGTGTTTCTGATGTGCAGCCAGGGTTGAGAACCGCCCCTCTAGTGCAGTGCTTCACAAATGGGGGTGATTTTGTGGGTAGATACCAGGGATGCTGCTAAATGTCCTCCGACATACAGGACAGGCCCCCACCACAGAGAACTGTCTGGCCCAAAATGTCAATAGTGCTCACGGTTGAGAAGCCATGCTCTAGTGCCGGGACCAGACCTTCTGGAGATTTGTTTTAAGCAGAATTCTGAGAAAAGGAAGGATGTGAGAGGAGCAGGGTGGGGGCATCGTGTGGGGAAACAGCATGTGGCAGGATTGGGAGGTAGAAGAATGTGATTTGGTTTTTGCAAAGGAGAAAGAAGCTTGTGGTTTCGTGGGAGTCATTTGAGATCCAGGGGAAGTTTTCAGCCTGATGCTCCCTGGACTCAGGCTTGTGTCTTGCTGAGATACCTTTGGTTGGGACACCAAGCCCCTGTGTGTTTGCTTTGGGGTCATTGACCCTCAGGCCTTTCTTGGCCCTGGGTGAGTCAAATGAAGGAGCCCCTGTCAGGCACCATGAACTTCAAATACCCAGTCCCACCCTCAGGCCGACTTTCCCTAAGTCCATGCATATGTGAAAGCTGCTGGCCAGGGATCACTCTCCCTTCTGCTCCAGGAACAGCCGTGTCCTTTGACTTAGTTAACGGCTTCTTGACCCCCTTCTCTTATTTATTCCCCACTTTAGGGGAGGGTAAGGAGAAGGCCCCCATCTGCCGAGCCCACGCTGTATGCCCGCTGCTCGACAGTGCCTGGCATGTGGCAGTTGTTCCATCGGTATTTTTGAAAGAATGAGTGAATTCCCTGAATGAATGGGAGGTCCGGGGCTTTTACTGCAAATGACCGCTCTTCATAAGCCTTTCAGTCCTTGTGCCTTAAATGGAATTAGGGGACACTGAGGTTGGTAATAAGAAGGGAGGTTTATATTGTCAAGAATTTCCAGGGAGTAGAACAGGTAACAGGAGGGTACTCGAGGATAGTGGGGACCATTCTCCTTTGGAGTTGGGCTGCCGTGGCCCTTTCTGGCTGCAGGAGTGGCCATGGAGGGGTCCTTCCTGCCTTCGTGGGTTGGCCACAGCACAGCACTTCCTCCGAGGCTCCCAGCTCTTAATTAGATTCCTTAGCTCTCACAATAGAAGTGAATATCCTTCTTTCTAAGAGGTAAAAGTGCTTGCCAAATGTGTGTGTCTAGTTGTTCTCCCAGGGCATCACTGTCCCAGCTTCAGTCTGGCATGAACAGAACCGAGGAAGTGAGCACAGTTTTCTCAAAAATGCCTCCTCCTCTTGGGTATGGTTGTGGGTAATTTTCCTCTGAATGTTTGCAAATGCTTCTGAGCTGCTTTTCTCTGCCTTCTGTCAAGTCCCTGGGACAGAAAGGGCTGCTGTCTCTGCCACTCAGGAAAAAAAGGGCCCCCGGGTGTTCCAGGCTCAGCCTGGCATGGGGGGAAGATGTTTTGTAAGGGCTGCCAGTGAGCCCAGCCCGGGCCCAAGGCCTTCTGCCCTCCTCACAGCCAGTCCTGCCTGGTGAGCCTGTGGCTGGTCCCCTGCTGGACTCTGATTCACTTTGTCAGACGGAGTTCCCAGCGCCAGCCTTGCCTGCCCCAGTACGCTTGTGCAGTCAGAGCCTTCCTACTCCAGGATGGGTCCCCAGACCAGCAGCGCCAACGTCACCTGGTTGGAAAGGGAGAGTCGCAGGCCCCGCTTTGGACTCCCCGAGTCAGTCTGCATTTTAACAAGATCCCCGGTTGGTTGGTTTGTGTGCACATTAAAGTCTGAGAAAACACTGTGCTAGAAGACTTCGGATGCTGCAGGGACAGCTGGAGACCTCGTTTGAGCGTCTTACGTGCCCCGCCTTCGCAGTGCTTTAAAACAGTGCTTCTCAAACTATCTGAGGTGAAGGACAACTTGTTTTTCTTCATTCGTTTAGGGACCAGTGAGCATGACCTGTCTGTGCACGTCTGAGAACATCCTAACTGGTCTATACCCTGTTTGTTCAAAGAGGCAAGTTCACAGATCACATGCTTGGATGTTGTAGTAGTGCCAAATTACTGGAAACACATTTAAATCCTTTCTTACTTTCTTTTTCTGCACTTATCTTGCCAAGGACCCACAACTAACAGTAGGCAGTCTCCGGACATACTTATAGTGGCCCTGGTCTAGAGCCCTGTCTTTGGGGTCAGATAGATTCAGGGTTGAATCCTGTCGCTGTTAGTTACTTGCTGTGTATTCTTGGGCAGCTGTTTAACCTCTCTGAGCCTTAATTTTGCCATCTCTAAATTGGAGATTATAATGCTTCTGCCTCTTAGAGTTGGGGTGGGGTGAAATGAAATAAATGTGGGTGAAGCACAGAGCCCAGCACACAGAATTTGGGCTTGATAATATTGGGTGTCAAATGTTGGCAGCCACATCACTGTTATTGTTTGCTGTCTTGGAGCATCTGGAAGTGAGGACAATGGCCTCTGTTAAGGGACAGCCTTGTTTTTAGACAGACAGTGGTCTTTAAAACTGTAGCAAATTAGTTTGGAATGGAAACTTTCTTCCCCCTGCTGATTTCTGATAGTTTGGAGTTGCTGGTAATGGATTTTTCTCGATGTGGATCCAAGCAAAACCCAGGATCAGAATTGGGACAGTGTTGGAACTTGTTTTTAAGTGATGGAAAGAAGTAATAAACACTGTGTAAGAAATCCGTTAATCCCGCAGGACCTGACTGTTAACCCTTTCCCTCCCCATCCCCCAGTGTATATTATATCTTGGATACTGTCTCGCAAGCAGGCTGGGTGCATTTTCAGTGTCAGGTTTCCTTTAATTCTCTGCCAGTACATCCTCCCTTTCTGGAGAAATTCAGGCTGCTCTCTTGGCTATTTCTTGAGAACAAGGAGGTGAAGTGAAAAGTACAGGACTCAAGTCAGAAGATCTATGTTCTAGAATCAACGTAACGAGACATCGAAGTGTTACCTCATTGGCTGTTGGTTCTTACCCTTTTTTATGGTCCAGGGCGCCTTTGATCATCTAAAAAGAACTTTGACATCCCTCCCCACCCTGAAAAGTACATGCACACATGAACACTAAATTGTGCAATTGAATTCTGGTGGTTCTGTGGACCTCATAGAAACCTCACAGGCCCAATGAATGTCTGAGTGGCCCTAGGGTAGAACAGGGGTTAAATGCACTCTTTGGAGTCAGGGTGCTGGGTTTGAATCCTTCCTCCACTACTTGTTGGCTTGTTGCCCTTGAGTACAGTTCGTTATCCTCTCTAAGCCTCAGTTTCCCCATCTATAAAGTGGGGAAAAGAATAATACCTCCCTCATAGGCTAGTGGTGAGGCTAGATGAGGTAATATCTGTAAAATGCTTACAAATTGTTTTGCCTGCAAAGTGCCCCGTTGCCCTCTGGAGGAATCTCACCTTGGTGGCAAGAACTTGGCTGCCTTTATCACAGAGCAACAGGCAGTTAGTTGAACCGTGGGTGAACGTGAGGCTGTCTCTGGGTGGGTGGGGGCAGACCCCTTGGCGTACCTCTGGGAAAGTCGAGTGGTCGGGAGCTTTGGGGCAAGGCTCCTAGGAGCCCTCTAGACCCACCTGCTCCCGTTCAGTAATTTCCACGTGCCTTTGTTGGTTTTGGCTCCAGGCACTGAGAGCCCTGCCTCCGGAGCTTCCCTGAAACCAGAAGCCCCAGCCCAGAGGGTGTGGGCAGGAGGGAAGCCTCCATGAAGAGCCCAGACTTTTTTTTCTTGCCTTAATCAACAATGGCTTTTTTGCTCCCAGGCTTTTGGGCTCTCCACATCCCTGGCAATTAGCAGGAGTGTTAACTGGGGTCGGAGCAGTGTCAGGGCTTGGATAGGGGGGACTTCTGGGACAGTGGGGAGGAGGAGGAAGTGCCTCTTAGATGCCCCAATGAGGACTTCACCTCCTGCTGCCCCAGCCCTCGGGCCCCTTGCTGCCCCGCTTTTAGCTGAGCTGCCCAGAAAGCCATTGTCACCCTCTGTTGCAGCCCCACGCTCTGTCTCTGCCGATCTGTGAGAATGGCCAGGAGTTAAAGGATTCCAAACATTGGCCCCCACCGGGCCCTTAATTACATTAACGCACAAAGTGGCCGGGCTGCCTGGGCTCCAAGTGCATCACTGGCGTCCCAGCGAACAATGCGGGTCTGTTCTCGGCCTGTTTCCCCCAGCTGCGCCTCCCTTTCATCCCGGCCTCTTTCCCAGGGATGCCGGGTTGTAACCTCCTCACTTCTCCCCAGCTTCGTTGGTTTTTGTGTCTTCCTTTCCCCCTCTGGTCCCGGGGGGCCCCGCGTGGCACCGGCCTCTGAGCCCCATTCCTGTGTTCCTGAGCAGCCCAGCCAAGCCTGTCTTACAGCGTATGGCGAGGGGTGTGAAAAGAACAAGAATGTGCTTGGCTGTGTTTGCTTCTAATTTGCATGTCGTCCTGAAAGGGAAGCAAAATGCCCTCACTTTATAATGCTACCCCCGCGCACGGCATTGTCACGACACCTTCCATTTGTTTAGAATTGGATAGTTTCATGAAGTGCTATCCCATACATTTCTCACTGATCTGTACACATTTTTTAAAAATTATTTATTTAAAAACATTTTTTTAAAATTTACCCTGCTCCTGTAGGGTGCACATTTTGAGGCAGTGGCTAGGATGGGAATCGCACCTGTTTCAGGGAGTGAAGGAGCTTGAACGGGGACGGGCCCAGCTAGCCTGACTCCCAGGCCAGAGCTCCTTCCCCTAGCCTGCCTCCGTGGCTTGGTGAGTGCGGGCCTTTTTCAGTCCTGGCAGCGGGGTCTCAGCAGAAATGCCAGCAGCAGGAGGCCATACGGGAGGCGCACCTTCTGCTGGTGAACTTAAGCTCCTTGCCATGAGCCTCGGGGTGTGAGGGACCTCTGGAGAACTGGCGCTTCTCACCTCTGCACTTGACTCTGCCCTTCTGCAGCTTCAAGGGACTAGGATGTCACTTTTTTCCATTCCAGTGTCGAGCTATTCCAGATGCTTAGGTCTTTAAAATTTCCAGAGAAGGAAATTCTCTAGCCCCTCCCCATGTTCCTCGACTGAGGGACTCCCAGCACAGGCCCCCTGACCCTGCCATGAGGACTTCTCAGCAAGCTGGGCCTGGGGCTACCCCACCCAGCTGGGGGAGCCAGACTACCCGCCCTCGCCGCCTCTGGGCCAGCCACAGGCTGCAGAGCACAGGCGGCAGGTGAAGGCTGACTCCCGGAGCACCTTCGCTTGCGGCACCAGCCCTGGCTCAGGAGGCTCAGCCCCTGTAATTGGTGCTCTTGTGGAGACAGCTGCTGCTGCTCTAGTTCTCTTGACCCCTTCCTGGCTTAGGGACCTGCCATTCTCCCTCGCTGGGGCGGGTGTTCCCAGGAGCCTCCCGAACCCCATATGGCGAAGCTTGTCTCTTTTATATCCTCGAGCTGGGGGTGGCAGTGTGGGCAGGAGTCCCCGTCTGCTGGGGGTCTCTGAGGGACATTGGACCCTGCAGTGGCAGCTGTCTTCTCTGCCTCTTTGCCTGGGGCAGAGCGCCTGGCTGGACTGTGTTTCGCTTTGGCATCTTTCACCAAACTCCGTTAGAGCACTTTAAGGGCTAATAGGCTTTTTGTTGTGTTCCCTGGAGAATTTCTGTCCCTGGGGAATGGTATCCCACTGGCTTGCTTGTCCAGGTGTGACCATGACAGCCCCAGGGCCTCTGGTTTGCAGCTGTGCCTGTCCCATGTCATTGTTGTGGGCTGCCTGGGGCCGTTTATACCCTCCCCGCAGGTCTTCATCCTGACTGCTCAGACACAGGGATCTTAGTCAGAACGTGTTCCTCTTTCCCCTGGGTAGTTTACAAGCTCATTAACTAAGAACTGGAAAATGCGTAATTTCCAGTAAAAAAGGATCATTCTGATCATTTAAATCTGCTGCTGATAACATTTGGTTGTGTTTCCTTCTGTTCTTTTTTTTTAAAAAAAAAATCGTGCATAGGTTTTAACGACTCATTATGGTCTTACTGATTGAGTACTTTCGAATCTAGCTTGTTCATGTAACACTACTGGATGAGCTCTTTTAACGAGATGGTGTGGTTTTAAAACATCCTTTTCAATGGCTGTGTGTGGTTTCATCCTGTGGCCATACTACTGCTTACTGTTGTTGACCCCTCCAAGCTCACCTTTATTTTAAGTCTCAGAACTTTATGGAGTGTGAAAGTCGGGAGCCGTTCGTTTGGGTTCTCGTGGGGTAATATTAGTCCAGAGTCAGGGGCTCTGCCAAGGTCCCTTCTTGCCAAGGTGCTAGCAGGAGGGACCTGGCTGTGGTATAAGTCTGGGGCCTTGATGGGACAGAGGCTCCTACGTGACCTCTTCAGCCCTCAGCTCCGTAGTCCTTAAAGTCCTTTGACGCTTCCTGAAGCTTCTTGTGGCTATGCAGGGGCGGGGTGATGGGACAGAGGCTCAGGTTGGCTCTCCGGGCCCCCAGTGCATTGACTGAGTCATTTCCATGCATGCGCCTGGCACGGTGGGCCGGGTGCCAGGAACACGCTGCCCTGACCTAGCTCCGTCTCCTTCAGCTGTTGGGTTTTTGGCTCCTGCTTATCCCACAGCCAGAGTCTCCCCCAGAGGCTCTTGGGTTTTCACCCTGGAGTCATCAGGTGCTGCTGCTCACCCTTTCCCAGAGGAACTGGGGACTACAGTGGCCCGGCCTACTGGAAACTTCCCGGGGCTAGGTGCCTTGCCTAGCTACCCTAAACAGAGGATAGACACCAGTCTTTTATCTCAGCGTCTCTTAATTACACTTCTGATGATAATAATGGTTAATAATAATTATAATAAGCATTATCTCTTTTTAGAGACTCAAAGCTACTTCCAGTTCTGTTGATTTTATACACTTTTCCCTTTTCCCTTTCTTCTCCGCCCCAGTGAAAGGGTAAACTGGATCACTGAGGGGTTTAAGAGTGTTCAGTAGCAATATAAAGAAGGAGGAAGAATTGGGGCACAGTGGCTGGTGCCTGTGGTCCCAGCTACTCAGGGGGCTGAGGTGGGAGGATTGCTTGAGCCCAGGAATTTGAGTCCAGCCTGAGCAACATAGCAAGACCCCCATCTCTAAAAAAAAAAAGATTAAGAAGTAGGAAGAATTGGACAGGCTTGGGTTCCAATCCTGGCTCTGTCCTGTGTGAGTTCCAAAGTTACTTATTCATTGAGCCTCAGTTTCCTCATGTGTACAATGAAAACAACGATGCCTGACTTGCAAAGTTGATGTGAGGGTCAAATGAAAGTGTTTCTTTATCTTTTTATTTTTTTGAGATGAGGTCTTGCTCCGTCACCCAGGCTGGAGTGCAGTGGCGTCATCATAGCTCAACCTCCAACTCCTGGGCTCGAGCAATCCTCACACCTCAGCCTTTCAGAGTGCTGTGACTACAGGCATAAACCACCACACCCAGCCCGAAAGTATGTCTGTAAAATTGCCCGGCACATAGTAGATGCCCAGTAAATGTTGTTTTATTGATGTTCAGGGTCACAAAATGCACCAACCTCAAAGCCAAGGGGTCTGCCCACCCCACTCCCCCCACCCTGCTCCTGTTTTGTTAGAGCCCCCGAACTGTGCCTTTACCTGGCCAGCTTCTGGCAGGAGGCTTTCCTGCGTGGCTGATCCGAGGAGTTTGGCTGGCCACACTTGCTATTGTTTTAGCTCCTTCTGGCCGGGACATCCTGCCAAGGCGGGCTATGCTTTTCTATACCCCTGCTCAGCCGAGGGAAAGTAACTAGGGCCCTTTCCTTCTGGCTTCTCCCTTGGACAATCTTGAGAAGCAACTCTGCAGGAATGCAGGGTGTCGTGTCACAATTAATTTGCTAGTGCGTCTTTGTGACCACATTTGTCTGCAGCCTCTTGGTAGAACCCAAAAAGCCAACGGGAAGCCAGAGAGTCATTTGGGGACAATGACTTTGATTGGTTCCCTTTGATTCTGGATCTTTGTCTGGGGTCACATGGTTGACTCTCTTCTTCCAGGAGGCGGTGTACTCTAGCCTGGCTGGACAGAACTGGCCTTTGAGACTGTCCAAGGAAGAAGAATGATACGGTCTTTCCAGCCATCTACCCAAGACCTCGAGTTTTGGGTGCCATTCCTCCTAAGGCCATGGACCAGTGGTGTCACCTGGGAGCTAGTTGGAAATGCAAGTCTCATGCCTCACACCAAACCTACTGAGTCAGAACCTGCGCTTCAGCAAGATCACTAGGAAGTTTGTGTGCATGTTAAAGGTCAGAGAGCACTGATTTAGACCAGTTCTCAGCCACAGGTGCACATTAGAATCCCCTGGAGAGTTTTTCTAAAATGTACTGATTCCCCAGGCCCCACCCACAGACCAATGAATCAGAATCACTGAGGGTAAGATCTGGGCACTGGTATTAAAAAAAGAAAAAAAATTCCCCCGGCGATTCTAATGTGCAGCTGGATTGCTGAACTGTCTTTGGGATGAATGGTCCCAAATGACAATCATCGTGATGGGAATGGTTTTTAGCTCCTCCTGTGCGTGAAGAGCTTTGTCCTTATCTGTAATCTGCATTCCAAACCTGAAAGGTGGTAGTACTGTCCCTGGCCTGTATATGAGAAAACTGAGGCTCAACGAGGTGAATCCAGTCACCTAAGGTCATGTCAGTAACGGGACTGGAGTTGTCTGCCCCGAGGCTTCTTTGGCCATTACTTTACTGTAACCCAAGCTCATAATGGTTCAGAT
The DNA here is from genome assembly GCF_000956105.1 of Propithecus coquereli. NCBI lineage: Eukaryota > Metazoa > Chordata > Mammalia > Primates > Indriidae > Propithecus > Propithecus coquereli. The sequence continues at coordinate 3,252,597 of NW_012148452.1, forward strand.
GGGTCTGGTTCTCCTTGGGAAATCTGGCTGGGTGTTCTTTTCTGGCTCAGTTTCAGTGATCCTTTCAGACTATGTGGTTTTAGGACTGTTCAGTTTGAGGAAAAGTATGGTGGCTTTAGTCCTCAGATTTGTGTCTCCTAGAATGAAGGGTCAGAGGGGTGAGGTCAGTGACAGGCAAGTTGCAAAGGAATGATAGGTCTTAAGCAAAGGAGGTATTTCCAAAGGTCATAGAGAAGGCATGGACAAAGAGGCTGGACTTTGGGGCCGGAGAACCCGACCCAACTCTGTTTATTTTAAGCTAGCTGTATGGGTTCGAGCAAGTCACTTTATCCCTCCGGACCCAAACTCCACGCCCTCCACGTGAGCGAGGGGTAACACTGGCTGCTCTTTCCAGTTCTGCAAATCCGAGTTCCAAGATAAAAGGTGGGACACGGAGGCTGTGGCTGGAATTGAGCCGAGCGGCGGACCCAAGACTTTTGCTCTAAGAGCGGCTGGGAGGCAGCCCTGGGGACGGTTACTGGTAGGCAGTCATGGAAAGGATGGTACAGCCACTGTGCCCAGACGGGAAGCACACAGAACCCTGGAACGGATGCTCCCGAGGACTTGCAAGCCGCAGAGAAACCAGGCGCACGCAGCACAGAGAAAATGGGCCAGACATTGAGAAATAGCCCTTTCTTTTCCCGTTTTGAACCATGTCCAAACTTAACTTCTGAGTTCGAATAAGGATTTGAAAATCTGCCTGAGGCTCCCACAGAATCTAAATCCAGGTTACTCTGTACATCTTCCTTATAAAGTCATGGAATATCTGTGTTTAGGGAATGGAATGAGTGAGGGTGAATGTTCACTGCTTTTTTTTTTTTTTTTTTAATCTCTTTTCTTTTCCAGAAATCGCTTGGCCTTTGCATTGCCCAGCACCTTGCAGCTCATGAGGGTCCTTAATGCATTTGGCTGTGTCAGTGGTCCCTGCACCACACTATGGGGCTGAAAGGGGGAGTGGAGCTACCCCCATTTTATAGCAGAGGAAACCCAGGCCCACAGATGAGCCTTGAGGTCCCACAGCACGTTAGGGCAGAACCTGGACTTCACTCTGGGTCTTCCAGCTCCAAGCAGAGCACTCCTTTTATTCCTCCAACACCTCCTGTCGATTCCCTGCCTTGGCCTTCCAGGGTCTGAGGCTGGGAGCCGTCAGTAGCCTTGGATAGATGGAGCTCATAAAATACAATCAATTTCCAGTGATCTGCACTCGTAATTTGAAACATGCTTTCCTTTTTAATTATATAACCAATAAACAACTGCATTCTGCTTATTAAAAGTTTCAGGCAGGTGCAGTGGCTCACGCCTGTAATCCTAGCACCCTGAGACGTCGAGGCGGGAGGATCACTTGAGCGCAGGAGTTAGAGACCAGCCTGAACAAGAGCAAGACCCTGGCTCTACTAAAAATAGAAACACCAGCTGGGTGTGGCACCCACCTGTAGTCCCAGCTACTTGGGAGGCTGAGGCAGGAGGATCACTAGAGCCCAGGAGTCTGAGGTTGCAGTGAGTTATGATGACGCCAC